>NC_081191.1:1413750-1729166 GCF_902713425.1 Acipenser ruthenus
ATTATTAACACTAGAAGACCTGGAGATATACTCATACCTAGAAGCCCTGCAGCAGTCTTTCTGATTGCTGTATTCAAAACACTGTAAAAAGCAGAAACAGTTGGATGTAATTAGTTTATTTTATATTGAGTATGTCACATAAACATCTGAACAACCAAAGCATATTAAATATATATATATATATATATTTCACGGGGCAGAGCTATGCCATCTGATAGTGTTTATTGACAGTGTTAGTAAACATATACGCATGGAGAGAGGGGCTCCGCCTCTTCAAGGCCCAACATTTACTTGATTGATAGACACGATAAACAGGAGGGGGGCCACCGTCTTTGAGGTGACCCGACATATGAGAGGAGCACCGTCTCTGAGGTTACCTGACATACGAAGAGGCTCGCGAACCGGAAAGAAAAACATGAATTAGTAATGTTAACACAAAAGCGGTTCCGGCTCTTCCTGACCCAACATATACAGTAGGGGGGTTCTGTCGCTGAGGAGACCTGACAAACAGGAGGGGGGCCACCGTCTTTGAGGTGACCCGACATACCAAGAGGGGCACCGTCTCTGAGGTTACCCGACATACCAAGAGGCTCGCGAACCGGAAAGAAAACATAAAGTTAGTATTTGTTAAAACATATAATGCGTGGTGTTCCGCCTCTTCAAAGCCCAACATAATAGAAGGGGGGTTCCGTCGCTGAGGAGACCCGACAAACAGGAGAGGGGCCACCGTCTTTGAGGAGACCTGACAAACACGAGGGATGCCACCGCTTGGGGACCCTCACATAGAAGCATCAGACCTGAAAGAAGAATCCCAAAAGAAACATACATGCAGATGGAAGGGTTTGGCCGGGGGTTCCCTCTGACTCATGGAGAACCCTCCTCTATGAGGTAAATGAAGCGGAGCTTAACAAAGGGTTGGAGAAAGTGGAATCACTAACCCCCCAAAAGATGGACCCCCGGCTCCCCGCTGACGCAACGTGAAGAAGAAAAAAGAGAACCGCCAATACATAAGAAAGAAGAAAAGAGAAAACATTTAGACGAAAGAAAACATACACTTAACGTGACAAAGGGGTTAGTAGACTGTACCCTAATGACTATGTGAAGACCCTCTGCACAGTGGAAAGAAAAAAAACCCTTTCTTTAATTTTATTTCTTAGGGGGAAATCTTTGGTGGCTCAGGCAGAAAGGTCGTCCCCACTCCGGACATACTAGCAATGGACTGATGTGCGAAGGATTTTTCAGATGATGAAGAACGAATATAAGTTTCAACTGCTGATGAAGTCCAGCGCCCCATATTTTTAATTAAATGCTGGTTAATGTTGGGGCAGCTACTTCAGCTGCAAAAGCCTATTCTAAATGAATGAGGAGTGTAGAATTGCGAAGGAAGACCTGCTCTGGACACCACGGTGGAAAGGTGTGTTGAAAACCAATGCCTTGATACAATGGACCGACTTGAATTGATAAACAAAGGGTCGGAGGATGAAATGGCCTTGCGTTCTGCAATGTACTTCAACATGGAAGTGAAGGGACACAGAGGAGAGTTGATCTTAGAAAGCTGAATACATTGTCCTTGCCGCAGTTGATCTGTTTTTGAAATGCGAAGAAATAAGATGAAATGAGAATCTGGGATGAGCTTGAGGTCACTGCAGCGGATACCTAGGGTAGGAAAGCTGGCAATAGAAGGAACTGTATATTCAGAACATCTCAAAAATCCAAAAAATGCAGATAGACATATGACTTCCATAGTTAAATCATCAAATGGAGAAAAACAGCCGTGGCGGAGAATTGAAATCAATTTACTGAGAATGTCTATAGAAATAGGCAGGCGAGCAGAAGAAGGAGCCGGACAGCACTTGGAAATTCCTCGTAAAAGGAGACGAACCGCTGGAATTGATAATAGAGTTGGGGAATTGATGGACATCAAGCGAAATTGATGCTGAATTCCTGACAAATATAGTCTGATTGTAGCTGGTGCCAGATGTAGAGAGTCCTTTGCATGCACTATGAACGCCATGATCCAGTCCTGGTTGAATGGAGTAGGATTAATCCTGCTTTGTAAACAGAAAGTTACATAACAT
Organism: Acipenser ruthenus; assembly: GCF_902713425.1. Taxonomy (NCBI): domain Eukaryota; kingdom Metazoa; phylum Chordata; class Actinopteri; order Acipenseriformes; family Acipenseridae; genus Acipenser; species Acipenser ruthenus. The sequence continues at coordinate 1,415,829 of NC_081191.1, forward strand.
GCCCAACCTGTAGAGTACGAGGATCTGGTAGATGGGGCAAGTGCTGATGCCATGTAATCTTGAGCTGAATTAAGAAGTTTATTAATAGTTGGATTTAGTTGAAAATCAGCTGATTGAACTGTGGCGTTGCTGCTGGATATTGCAGAGTTGTGGGCAGCAAACTGTGGAATTTGGAAATCTGTAAACGGGAAAGAGCATCAGCTGCATTATTAAAAATGCCCGGTAGGTGGCAAGCTTGTATTAGGAAGTTATTAGAGATTGAAATCCATACTAGCCGCCACAGCAATTGCATGATAAGAGGGGAAGAGGAACATCCTTTATTTATAATATGAACTGTAGTTGAATTATCACAGTAAAATAGTATTGATTTCTTAGACCAGAGATGACCCCATAGCTGGGCAGCTGCTGCTATTGGGTATATCTCTAGCAGAGCTGTGGATTTTAGATGAGGAGATATGTTCTCGATTTCCTCAGGCCATGTACTGCAAAACAATTGATTGTTAAATAGACCTCCAAATCACAGACATGAGGCATCTGTAAATAAAGCCATATCATGTGGAGCTGAAATGAAATCATCATAAAACATAGAGAGACCGTTCCAGTGCTGAATAAGCGCAGACCACATTTTAATGTCTTTCCTAGCTTCTGAAGAGATATTTATATAGGAGTTCAGATTTTTTGCTGTTGATGCCAGCGCTAGCAGTCGAGATATAAACGTCCTCCCCTGTGGAATGATACGTATTGCAAAGTTAAAGTAACCCAGCAATGAAAGCAGTGCCCGTTTTTTAATTGTTTTACTGATCTGAAAATCCTGAATGAGCAAACAAATATGGTTAAGTTTAGACTCAGGCAGGCTGGCTTCAAACTTTTCTGTATCTAGAATGATTCCAAGGAATTCCAAAGAATGAAGGGGACCGATTGATTTCTCTTCTGAAAGCGGAACGCCAACTTCAGAAAATAAGCTTTAAAGATTAGAAATCGCTTCTGCTGGTGCATCTGAAGGAGGAGAAATTACAAAAAAATCGTCCAGCAAGTGGAGCAAGAATGGGACATGATAGACATTAAGAAGAATCCAGCATAATGCTTCCGACAGGGTATCAAATATCTTCGGGCTGAAAGTCAATTGGGTGGCAAAATAAAACTTCCCTTCCCAGCATATACCAAACAGGTGACGGAGAGAAGGATGGATTGGCATTGCTTTAAATGCGTCTGATATATCTGCTTTTGCTAACCAGGAACCACGACCTGCTAATTTAATTGAATGTATTGCATCTGCAATAGTGATGTAATGCAGGGAAAATTGATCTTGGGGAATTAATGAGTTAATGCTGCTGGTGCTTGACCCCCGTGGTGCTGATAAATCAATAATGAGACGCTTTTTCCTGACATTTTCCTCGTGGCAATGCCGATAGGATTAATTCTATATACTGGAAAAGGAGGAGCTAAAAATGGACAGACTATAAATCCATTTTTAATTTCGTTTTCGATGAGAGACTGCACTGATTGTGGATCTTGAGTCGCTGAATAAAGATTTTTGCTTTTGAACAAGGAAGGAGGAATTTGAGTAAGACCGGTTTAAAAAACATTTTTTAATCCATCGATCAGGTAATTAATTAAGTTACTGTCGGGATGATTCTGTAATTTACTTGATAACGCCGGGGTGTTTATAGGAGTAAAGACTGTGAGCATCGGGGAAAGTCACTTGCGTTTTAAAGGGCAGATTGTATTAGAGTGAGCGTCTCCGCAATTGCTGCACATGTGGATAAAATTGCATTGCCTATTCGAACAGAAGCCAGTATTGAAATTGTTGCAGATTTGTCTTCCTCCTGAAAATCTAATACTGCGCCCGTATTTGTCTTTTCTTGTGGATTGATCGAGGGGAGCTGAAGAATGTATAGGATTAGGCACTGAAAATCTGTATGAATTAGCGGCGAAACCGGGTGCTTTAGAAGTTGATGCAATTGCAGCTTTAGGGCAGAGGGATGTTGAGTGAGCTGTTGAAGCGCAGACCCCACATGCGTTGTCTCTTAGACCACCAAAAATTCTGTTAAAAGTCGGGTTGTGCCCAATTGATGATGTGATTATCTGCTGCCAATATCGCTGCTGCTTTTGCAGAGAATGCTTTATGATACTCAAAAAACATAGTCCCCCCCGTATCTGACAGACAGCTCCACGATGTAATATTCGTAAGATTCCAATTCAGCTCTGCGGTTAGGATATACCGAGCATAACACATCTCTGAATATGGAGAAAGCAAGGACAAACTCCCCTAATGTAATATTTTTAAGCAGTCTGGGATCTCTGGATTTTAGAGTTACTGCCAAATCTCCCCAATCCACTACTCTATGGTCCAAGAATTCCGAAGTCGTCATTAATAGTGAAACAAGATTAATGTCCTTACCTTCGAGAATGACACGTCTGATTTGTGGAGATATAGTGTGACGTCTAGCTGCAGTTGGAGGGGAGGATCCGTATGTAGATGCAGTAGCGAGGTTGTATTTTGGAGGATCTGCTTCGCTGGCTGAAATTAGGGCTGGACCGGAAGAAGCTGGAGGCGCCGCTGCAGTGTTTGATGCTGGAATTAATGACTGTGCTCTAGATTGTTTTCCCTGCTCCATAATAGACACCCTTTTATCTAGATCCAATAGTTGAGAACTGACCAAAGATAGAGTATCGGTAAAAGGCTGCATAAATGATTTTATCTCGTTAAATATTTGCGAATGTTGGATTTCAATGGCTGGCTGCTGGTTAGCGGTGCTAGTTGTGGGGGTGGTTAGATCCGGAATAGACTGCCTGCTGTCTGTTTTAGGACGCTGAATGGCTGGGCACGGCTGATTATGTTTTTTCGGAGGAAAGACTGGTTCTGCTGAGACTGAATTGCAATAGAGAATGAAAAGAGACTCTCGATCATTCCCTGCCGGAATCGCATTAACGTTTTTAAGGAGGGTTTTTATCAATTTATTCATGGGCCAGTCCTTCCAAAACAATCGATCCGGAGGGGCGTCCTGAGGCCGAAGACGCTTGGATCGGTGCAGATTCGATGTTTGGGTGGCAGGAACGGTAGGCAACATTTGTACTGGAACCTGGTCGAGAGCCTGATCGGGAGCCTGATCAGATGTAACTGAAATACCAGAAGGGGAGAAAAAACAGAGACTGGATGGACCCTGGATTGAAGCTGGAGGAGAATGATCTGTTAATGACAGAAAATCCTGGGAATCCTCTGAATCTGATGACAACTGCTGTAAGTACTCCATTATTGAGGTATGCAAAAGTTGATGGGTCTTGAAATCGCTTAGGTTTATGCCAAAATGAAAAAACACAAGACAGCTAGGTAGAGGTGACTAAATGTTTAAATAAGGTAGATTTAATTGATGATGGCAGATGATAGGTTGTTGGTGCCTAGCTCCGCCCCCTGAACCCCACATATAGGTTAACATTATATATATATATATATATATATATATATATATATATATATATATATATATATATATATATATGAACATTTATTTTACAAATCAAAACAAGAAAATGTAAATAAACCTCTGAACAGACATCGGTTTACAACATACATATTTATAAAACAAACGATAGCAATACATTTTTAACTTTTCAACAGCAATCGGTTTATTATCAGATGCGCAAAAGCAACCGAACAACAAGGATAAATAAACTTAGAAGAAAACTTTACAGAAGCGCACAGCACAAGAAGTTATATATCATTTTAATTTTGTGCACAGTAAGTTTATTTTGGTTTTAACAGATGACCGGGCCATTTGTATTTTACATAAAACACATTTTTATCCCAGTCTCACCTTACAGTATACAGTAGATGGGCGAAATGTTAATTTCTTAAGCTTCTTGAATTGTTGTTCCTTCAAAATATATACTATGGGAAATGCGTGCTAAATATTTCATATTTATCATTTGTTTTTATTTAATACTGTATGTGATGCTGTTCTAATTTTCCCTTCTGGCAGCAGCAGTGAAGAGGGAATTCCCTGGAACACATGACACCGCTGTCAAGCTAGCCAGTAGGAAGAACGAGTTTTGCAATGAAATGAAGCAGCTACAGAGAAATGAAGACAGTGTAATTATTCCTCAATACAAAAATAGCTAATAGTGTTCTACTTTTAACTTGTCCTTCTTGTTTTTCTGTATCACATTTTGATACTATTTTAGTTCATTTTCACATTTTAGTTTAACAGAGGTAATTACAGTAGTATTCAATGTAAATGGTTTCCTGTTTGTATTCATTGGTGCTTGGAACATATTCCTTTAATACTTCATACTATAGCACTTAGTTTATGCTATGTGGTCCAGTTATGTTCTTAATAAAATGTCACGTTGTAACGATCACTCTGCACAACTGAGAAGCAGTTGCACTGTACTCCCTAAGGAGAGACTACTGGCCCTATTCCTATAGCTAAATAAGTCAGCAAGAGTGACAGACAGCAAAAGCAGGGACGTCAGAGGTGTCAATTTCAAGAACAATCGGTTTATTATTGTGAACAATAATGTCAACAAATGAAAAAATGAACAAATGAATGAGATGAATAATAAGAAAGGAATTCAAATAATTGCAGGTAACAGGTAAGAATAAAGCTGGTACAGATAAGTATGTAGGGACAAACAGAAGGCTAAACAGTATCACCAAATAGAAATGAATGTAGTGTCCGGAGGGTCTCCAATAAACCCACACTCACAAACACAACACACACAGATAAAGACCAAGGATAAATAAATAGATACAGATGAAAAACAGTGACTTGTGGAAAGAATTACATTTAACAGTCTCTATGGCAATGGTGGGAAAATGACAGGTAGGCCCAACAAGTCCAGTAATAGCAGGGTAATTGAAATCCATACAAAGTAACAAAATAACAAAAAATACAGGAAACAAAGTATCAAATTAAAGTAGAAAAAATCCAAACAAAAAAGAAATGATCTCACCCACAAATAAGGCAGTCCAGCAAAGTGTCCCGAAATGTTGGTGATTGTAGAAGGTTGAAAACATTGAGTACGTTGAAATTGTTGAGACTGTCCAGTAGTGTTGAGTTCAATGGTGAACAATTGTTTGGAAAAAATCAGGAGAATCCGGAAAAAATGGAGGCTGTCACACATAAAACAACAAACAATAAACAGACCTAGAAAAACAGCTAAACTTAAACAAGTAACAGTGAAAACAAAAAGAGCAGTTTAGACAAAGCGCAGCAACAAAAGAAAATGAACGGATGCACTGGAATTATCTAAGGATGGTAATCGATTCACTGAAATTTAAGTAAAGAAAATGCTGTAGGTTAACCTGTCAAAACCCCAGCCCCTCACAGACAATTTCCGCCTGGGGGGCTGTGCCCTTAAATAAATCACAATATCTTCCAAAGTATAGACAGCACAGGCATGGTTCAGGGCTTGAATTCAAGGTAACCCTTTGGGCATCAAGACTAAAACTTCAGGTGTGATAAAAGTCTTACTCAGTACCACACTGGAAGGAGATATCCAGAAAAAGTACATAAAAAAACAACAAACGCTTTTCATTTTATGTTCTATAGTCATTTTTTCAACTTGTAGCATATGAAAAGAGCCAAATTTTTTACCAGTGCTTCACCAACATGTTTAATATACTGGGTTTGGAACTGTTTGAACAAAGGGATCAAATTCTACAGGAGTTTTTACAAAGTTAAGCCCAAGGGTCCCCAAACCTCTCCAAAAATAAACATTGTGTAAATCTTTATGTCAATTGATATACTAAGTTCTAAAAGGGATGTTATCTTCTGGCACCTCACATGCTAGCCATTGCCACACGCATTTGCCTTTGAAAGGCTTTTTTTCCCCTTATCTCATTCAAGAGGTGGGCGTGTTTGTTTGCACATCGATTACTCTATGATGGATTGGGCTACAAACAAATTAAAGGTATGAATGGAAAGCTTGTGACCTCCCCTACAACGTGATCAGGGAGACTTTACCGTCATCAAGGTTGTAAGACCAGAGCAGCAAAATGCAAGCTAGTCGATTGCTTTTGTTTTGGATGCATGGGGGTACTAGACACATTGTGAATGGGATATCTCAGCGGTGAAATGACGGATTCGAAAAATTCCTTCGCTGTTTGACGGTAGGAAAACAACGATTTTGATATCGAGTCAGCTTTTTTTCTCTTTTGCTTTTGTAATAATATTAAAAATGAGTTATGAAATATAATATTTACGTGCAGTTCCGTGTTCCACCCGCGGGACTAGAGGGCGTAAGAGGTTAATGGATTCCTCTGGGAAAGGGAGTCTCCCTCAGGCCTGATTAGCCAGCTTTAATACAAGTGCTGGCTACTAAGGAGCTCTGAGATTGGAGGGGTGGAAATCTGAATGAGCCAATGGGGAGAGAGGATGAACAGAGGGTGGTTGCAAGGAACTATGGGAAATGAAGTTTTAACCTGGCCAGGCTACTGACCCTAATTAAAGGGACAGGTGGGTGAGACTTACACCCACATTATGTAGCATGGGAATTGCTACAACGTTAGTTTTGGACAATATAGCTGAAGGGCTAAATTATAGTTTTTAAAATGCTTCAATTTCAGTGTTAAAACGTTTTACTACATCACTGAGTGTATTTAGTAGGATGATGTGTTATCCTAAGTGCTTGTAATGTGAATGCCTCCTAATCACATTTTCAGTGATTGAATCAATATGTTTACACACACTATGATACCATTAAATATAATACACTGTGCTAAATTGAAAGCTCAAACAGTTGTATTTCATTTTTGTGCAGTGTTATGGTACTACACATTATACTGTATGGTTAATACCAGAGTACTTTACAAAGGTAAATACCATGTTACTGCATTCCCATGTAGAACTGGACCATGGTACTTTCCATAGGAATGTACCATTGTAAACTACAGTGTACTGTTGTGATTAGCATGATAAATTATGGTAATCACTATTGTACTTTTTCACCTGGGGCCACACGTAACTCTAGATAAGAAGGAGGAGTGTTCCTCAATTTGAACATATTGTAACCCATTTGAAAGATAGGGTTTAAACCAAGATAGAGCGCAACCTGACAGTCCTACGAGATTCTCAAGGCTGTCAATTAAAATTGGACTGTCGATGGTGCTGAATGCTACGCTTAGATCTAAAAGGATGAGGACAGAGGCAAGGCCTGAGTCAGAAGATAATAGCACACTGTTTACCACTCTGATAGGGCTCGTTTCAGTACTGTGAGCAGGATGGAAGCCTGAGTGGAATTTCTCATATATATATATATATCATGCACTGCGGCAAACAAAAAACAGGAGAGTCCTGGTAAATAAGGGAGAGTTGACAGGTCTGGATTCATTAAACTACAAGTCAACGAAAACATACTCGCCAGCTCTAAATTTAATATTCTTGGTTTGTAAAAATGATTTCAATATCATGTAGGCTACTTATGTTTGACATAAACATTTTTATCAGTATACAAAACAAGAAGCATATGGACAAAATCGTTTTTTGCTTCACAATGAACTTTACAACAAAGTTTGCAGATGACGTTCATAAGCACATGTTGGACCTATTTAGTTTGAATGACTGTAGTTGAGGGTTTGAATACTTTTGATTACGAATGTCAACACCATTTTCAGATCTTTTACTATTGGTACCAATATCCTGCACAATCTACTACCCCAAGCACCTGCAGTTTTTATTTTTTATTTTTATGCTACTAATTTGTTTATAGTAGTATATAAACTGCATACTGCTATTCGTTATACCATGGATGCGGGACTCACCTGTCCCATTTCTGTCTAAATATAAAGATGTATATAACTTCAAAGTTTGGAGTATATTATTATTATTATTATTTATTTCTTAGCAGACGCCCTTATCCAGCAGGGCGACTTACAATTGTTACAAGATATCACATTATACATTATTTCACATACAATTACCCATTTTACAGTTGGGTTTTTACTGGAGCAATCTAGGTAAAGTACCTTGCTCAAGAGTACAACAGCAGTGTCCCCCACTGGGGATTGAACCCACAACCCTCTGGTCAAGAGTCCAGAGCCCTAACCACTACTCCACACTGCTGACCTTTTCAAGGGTATCTTTTTGAATTGTAACATGAATGTTTAATGTTATTATTTTTGAGCAGAAAGCAGACCCTTTATGATGCATGAGTGATTTGCAACAAAATTCAGTGAGAAGAAAAACATGGTTGTGTGGGTATCTTTGAAAGATGATCTCTTTGCCTAGAATAATAAGTGGTACTGGGAGATGCTGTCTGTCTCACTTGCTGTAATATTGCTATCCTCTAGGTGTACAGGCCCAGCTGTCATAACAGCTCTCATCTCTTAAAAGCAAAGGCTGGTATTAAACTGATTGTTGCATTGAGCAAATCATTAATTCACAAAGTAAGACTCACACCAGTGAGCCACTTAACACAGTGAATAATACATCTCAGCCTTGTGTATTTGTTGTCTTCTCTTATAATAATTCACTGTGTGCACACAAGCACCTCCCCATTGCAATAAACACACACACATTCTGAAACAATTAGTAAATAAATAATAACACATCCATCTAGTAGATTAGCAATCCGCTCAAAGAGGTCTCATCACACTTCAGCTGTGTACATTAATCACCACCCACATCACAATAAACAACAGAAATCCACCTTAATTAACAGGCAAATAATAATACATTCTGCACAAGAAGAATCAAAACAATCAAAATCCTTGTCAAACAAACAGCAATGCACTGTCTGTGCACATTCTGAAAATCAGAGCCAGAAATGCATTTTTGGTGATTTCATCCACATACGGTCCAAGTATGAATATCCATACAAGTTTAGGTTTCTGAGTAAGTCCGATTAGGAGTATGATTGAGAGACCAGACCTGACGTTAAGGAGAGACATCTAATGTATGAGCTGACTGGTGCTTTAGCTACATTGTCAATCCTCTCAGAACCCCACTACATTCATTATATCAGCATTCATCATATACATTCACTTTACAAGCTATGTAAATTACTTTCATAGTGTAATACCGCCTTAATTCATGTGATAACGAGTGGAGCCTGTATGCCCACAGTATAGTACACTAAAACATTTTGTTTTCTGAACAGAATAGAAATACATCTGTCTTCGGCACTCACTCTTTTTATATGCTGTTTTTCTGCTCATTAAGCATGACCAAATTTTTTTTACTGGGAAGAACATTTGCTACAACATTATACAATGAGGATTTCAAATAAAATACTTCTGATTTCTTTCCTTTTAGAGATGTGTTTGAGGTGCCTGGTGGAAGTGCAACAAATATAATTTCACAGACAATATGTGGGTGCTGGTGTTTGAATCTGAATGTAACATTTAAAAAGAAAACACTTTGGGTTAACTTTTTTATTTGTATTTCAAGGTATTTCTCAAAGCATGGACTATGATAGGCATGATTCCGATGTTTACTTTGAGATTTTAGATGAGAAAGTCTTTGAAAACGATCTTTTATCACAGCAGAAAAACACTGGCCTGTAAAAAAAACAAAGTGTCACTGTGCAACTGAGTAGATAAATAGAGGGCTTCTTGAGTTTTCAGAATTGTTATGGCAAGACAAAAATGAGAAGAAAGTACAGCTCTTCAGTGGAATGGCTTCACTTGGTTTGCTTTTTATTTTGCTGGAAGTAGATGGGTTCAAATAGGGCGTTCTGTTCTACAGCATTGTGGGGTTTGAAGACACACATCTGAGCTGTTACCTGTTACCTGAGAATAAGTTGTTATTCTTGAAGGATGATAAAAAATAAAAAAAAATGACCCATGTGTCACTGACAAAAAATGTCTACTTATGCCCTGGTTATTGTTATCTAGGTGCTTTCCCTTCCATATACCTCCAGGTATGGAACCGTTGTGCTCTGACAATAGGCGGGAGTGACACCCCCTCTGACCAATATTTAGGACTTGAGCAAAGTGTAGTCAGCAGCTGCAGCGGGCTCCAGGTATGGAACCGTTGTGCTGTGACGGGGGGAGGGAGAGTGTAGTGATCAGCTGCAGCTGGCTCCAGGTATGGAACCGTTGTGCTGTGACGGGGGGCGGGAGAGTGTAGTGATCAGCTGCAGCGGGCTCCAGGTATGGAACCGTTGTGCTGTGAAGTGGGGTGGGAGAGTGTAGTGATCAGCTGCAGCGGGCTCCAGGTATGGAACCGTTGTGCTGTGAAGTGGGGTGGGAGAGTGTAGTGATCAGCTGCAGCTGGCTCCAGGTATGGAACCGTTGTGCTGTGATGGGGGGAGGGAGAGTGTAGTGATCAGCTGCAGCTGGCTCCAGGTATGGAACCGTTGTGCTGTGACGGGGGGAGGGAGAGTGTAGTGATCAGCTGCAGCTGGCTCCAGGTATGGAACCGTTGTGCTGTGAAGTGGGGTGGGAGAGTGTAGTGATCAGCTGCAGCTGGCTCCAGGTATGGAACCGTTGTGCTGTGACGGGGGGAGGGAGAGTGTAGTGATCAGCTGCAGCGGGCTCCAGGTATGGAACCGTTGTGCTGTGACGGGGGGAGGGAGAGTGTAGTGATCAGCTGCAGCGGGCTCCAGGTATGGAACCGTTGTGCTGTGAAGTGGGGTGGGAGAGTGTAGTGATCAGCTGCAGCGGGCTCCAGGTATGGAACCGTTGTGCTGTGACGGGGGGAGGGAGAGTGTAGTGATCAGCTGCAGCGGGCTCCAGGTATGGAACCGTTGTGCTGTGAAGTGGGGTGGGAGAGTGTAGTGATCAGCTGCAGCTGGCTCCAGGTATGGAACCGTTGTGCTGTGACGGGGGGAGGGAGAGTGTAGTGATCAGCTGCAGCGGGCTCCAGGTATGGAACCGTTGTGCTGTGACAGGGGGCGGGAGAGTGTAGTGACCAGCTGCAGCGGGCTCCAGGTATGGAACCGTTGTGCTGTGAAGTGGGGCGGGAGAGTGTAGTGATCAGCTGCAGCTGGCTCCAGGTATGGAACCGTTGTGCTGTGACGGGGGGCGGGAGAGTGTAGTGATCAGCTGCAGCAGGCTCCAGGTATGGAGACCAGTATTATAGGGCCCCTGGCTCCTCCCACATCCCTCTTAACCAATCATACTTCATAAAATTCACAATCAACATTTACTTACCAAAATACACAAAATAAATTATTATCATTATTCTATTCCTCCCCAAGTCTTAGTAGACTAAAACACACAGACTGTCACAAGGTAAGCAGGGTGTGCCAAACGCTAATGTATATTATGGTTTCCCTTAGACTATATGCACGCTTAGTGCATGACTTTCTAATTGATATAACGCTTGTACTATTTATTTAAATCAGTGGGTAATAAAGTGCTAGTATTACACTGATTGTTGTATTGAGCGAATTAATTCACAGAGTAAGACTCACACTAGTGAGCCAGTTAACACAGTGAATAATACATCTAAGCCTTGTGTAAAAGGTGGGACCTTAGGAACTGGGAAAACATTAATTGATTGTGCTATAAATACGTGCACAGCTCAGGCCATACCTATGGCAGCTGTTGCTGTTGCTGTGCAGGCGTGTTTCCCCTGGGTTCCTGTTCCGTTACGAGGTAAGCCAGTTGCATCGCATTCCCCTTTTGGCTTCTATATTCTGCTGCTTGTTTTGCGCGTTTGTATATTTATTATTTTATTTCTTGAATGGTATGTTGTAGGGGTGAGTTCAAAGGGCATGGTGTTGGACTCTATGATCAGACTCTCCCGAGGTACTGTTTACAGGGTTCTACAGATTTATTTTATTTGTAATAATGGTGTCTAAATGGCTGTGTGCTGTAACTCTCTGCTTTATGTTTTAGGACATGGAACACCTACCAGCCACCATTTCCTTACTGTTTCTGTTACCATTGCTTACATTTTGCACAAAGTGTTTTTATTGTGTCCTTGCGTGTTTTATGTAGTAGTGCACTCTTTGTGTGTATTTTACATTGCCTTTATAGTTCTGGAGATATTGTGTGGTGTGTAGGGCTATTTTTAATAGTGTATGTTTGTATTTATGTCTTTTAGATGTAGTACTGGTCACATTGCACTTTACAGGTACTTATAGAGAATTAGCAGAGAGAGTCACGATTGCAGTCGCTCTGCTCGCTTGGTTTCTGTATTGGGCTTGGTCACGCCTTGTGTTTTGTTTGGGTTATTCTAATTATTTATGCTTTGTATGTACACTGATTTGTATTTCACTGATTATTTTCTTATTTTGCTTGCTTTAAAGGTTTATTTTGTTAGAGTGCACAGTTTGTTTAAATTTCTCTTTCTTTGTCACAGCCACAGCTTGACTATCATTCAGTGGAGCGGCTGAGAGGACTAGAGTGATCAGGCTTGACGTCTCGCTCTCTCTCTGTGGTTGAAGATCTGGTTGGAGATTTTTAATAATTATTTGTTTATTTATTTATTTAGCAGATGCCTTTATCCAAGGCGACTTACAGAGACTAGGGTGTGTGAACTATGCATCAGCTGCAGAGTCACTTACAACTACGTCTCACCCGAAAGACGGAGCACAAGGAGGTTAAGTGACTTGCTCAGGGTCATACAATGAGTCAGTGGCTGAGGTGGGATTTGAACCGGGGACCTCCTGGTTACAAGCCCTTTTCTTTAACCACTGGAGTCTCCTGAATTGGAGCTGTGATTTGATCTGATTTCTCTTGTGTCAAATACTGCAGCATCATTTTTGGTACAATCTTTTAAGGCATTATGTATACTTGAAAGGGGCATTGTGTGGTGAACATATTATTGGCTTCTTGTGACAGAGACAGAATGATTCTTGGTGATGAATCTCCCTCCCGACCTGTGAGGGCGCTGTGTAAAGGGAACAAATTGCCCTGGACTGGATGGCCCGACAATTCATTCCCAGGGTTAGGTGGAAGTCGGCCATCTAGAAAGGGGGCGGAGCTACGGTACACCAAGTCATCGACCCGGGAGGGAAGCGATGTGGCAACCGCGGATTGGAGGAAACGGTTGCAATCTAACCAAGGGGGCATGACTGACGGTATATAAAGGGACGTAGCAAGGTGATCTATTCCTTTGTATGGTTAAACGCTGAACCAGAAGGAGAAACGTATAAGTATCGTGAGTGTTTTGTTTGTTGTTATTAGACGGCTAACGTGATCCGGAGCTGTTGCTACAGGTCAGAACTAAACCTGGATAACACTGCACCTTACTCACGATAAATTGTATTTTCACCACGAGCACTACAGCACTCACTTTGGACTTGTGATCGTGTTTGTATAGTGTGTGTTTAAGTACCATTCGGGACTGAACCCCATGGATTTAATTGAGCAATAGACATAGTTGTGTATTTCCAGTTCTAATTATTATTTACTGTTGTCAAGTGACGTTGGATTACAAATAAAACCATCATTTCACCAGTAACTTTTTTGTTTATCATTATCTGGAGCACTGAATCACCTCTACACCTGTGCACTGCAAACCACTTTGCCACACGTATATATACAAGTATATATATATATATATAGTGTTTTAAATGTTCATTTTTTGTTTTATTATTAGTTTTACTTGTTTAGTTATTAGTTTATATAGTTTTTAGCGAAAGCTAAACATGGCAACGTACGTGGTATTTCTATAATGAGCAACAGGAGTGAAGTTGGTTTGGAGGATTTCGATACCAGCGACAGTGATGCTGACTTATCACTCAGCGATTATGATGAAGAGGATGTGGAGCCAAGAACAATACAAACTGTACGAACAGAAGAGCATACAGGTACTTTACAGGTAAGCCAGCTGCAAACGGGAAGCTGTTTGGTTTGAAATGGCAGTGCTGTAATGAAATACTATCAAAACATAGCACTGGGTACAAGGCAATGAAGCAGGCGTCTGCGGCAGCCAGTAGCTGTGTACACGCATTTGTGACTATCCCTCCAACACAAGGGAAGCAGAGACCGCAAAAAAGGTGCAGGGTCTGCCATGAAAATGAAAACAAAAGACACAAGAAAAATCCCTGGGTTCTGTTGTATTGAACATTTCAATAAATGGCACAGAGCAAGTCGATAATGGCACACGTTTTGATGTTTGATTTTTATTTGATAATTAGTGTTTACTGATTATTATTGTTATTAGCAGCATTTTTGTTTTCATTGTTAACCCCCTCCCCCCCCCCAAAAAAAACATGTTTTTATCTCTGTATTGAACATGGGTATGTAGTACACAGGAGCATAAAGGGTTATTGAAAAACATAGTTTAGGTCATTTATTTGTGTTTTATTCAACATATGTTAACATGTTATAGCAATTACAGGTTTAAAAACTCATTATTATTATTTTCAAAATCCGGTACCTGGGGAGGGGTTTCATTTTTACATCTGGAGTTGAAGTGGTTAAATTCATCTAGAGGTTCTATTCCTCTAGTCGAGATTATACATACTTTAGGCATTTCTAGCGATGACAGCCGCTACACTTGTGTATTTGTTGGCTTCTCATAATAATTCACTGTGTGCACACAAGCACCTCCCCATCGCAATAAACACACACAAATCCTCAAATAATTAATTAATAAATAATAACACATTTATCTAGCAGATTAGCAATCTGCTCAAAGAGGTCTCATCACACTTCAGCTGTGTACATTAATCACCACCCACATCACAATAAACAACAGAAATCCACCTTAATTAACAGGCAAATAATAATACATTCTGCACAAGAAGAATCAAAACAATCAAAATCCTTGTCAAACAAACAGCAATGCACTGTCTGTGCACATTCTGAAAATCAGAGCCAGAAATGCATTTTTGGTGATTTCATCCACATACGGTCCAAGTATGAATATCCATACAAGTTTAGGTTTCTGAGTAAGTCCGATTAGGAGTATGATTGGGAGTCCAGGAGAGACATCTAATATATGAGCTGACTGATGAGGAGGACCAGAGACCAATAATGCTATAGACCACTGTGACAGAAATACAATGAGTTCTGGTGATAAATCTTCCTCCCGACCTGTGAGGGCGCTAAAGAACGGGAGGAGAAGTATCTGGAAGGGCTGGCCTGACAGTTCGTTTCCGGGACCGGGAAGTGGGTCAGCCTGGAAAGAAGCGAGACTCTGTTGTAAGACCGTATTGATTTGACAGGTAAACGAGGGGCAGCTGCAAGTAATAAGGCAGCTGCAACAGTTTACCTAGATCTCATGCGGGATTACATATAGGGGCCAGGGTAACGCTGTTCTTTTCCTTCGTTTTGGGTAAAGCGCGAGAGAGAGAAGGACTGAGAGAGGAGCTCTCAATAAATAAAAAAAGAGACGTGATACGTGTTTTTTGTGTTGTGTTTGTCTGTGTGGTAATTGTTTGTGTTTTACTTCACCAGACAGTTAGAGCACATCTCCGGAGCTGTCGCCGAGGGTCAGCACAATCCGGAGCACCACTGCACTAACGGTCACGAAATACTTGTGTTTGCACTAAGCACCAGCACGACTGCACTCACCCAGGACTGGTGACCGTGTGTTCCTTTTTGTTCGGGACTGTGCCCTGTTTTGTTATCCCCGTGCTTTACACATTGGTGTGTATAGCCGGGGGTTTATTAGTTGACGGTCACCAGACCTGGATTATAAATAAAGCACTATTTTTTCCACTGTATACCGTTGTCTGCCTGTCACTCCTGCATCGCAACACCGCTACACCTGTTCCCCTTCACTAGCCACTTTGCCACAACTGCCAAATTCAGATACCGGGTACAATAATCTGCTCCTTTGCGTGTAGAAGCCATTGTGACACGACGTCTGTTGGGGCTCCGTGCACTTAATTAGAAAAAGTATGTGGGAGAACTGACTGGCAAGTAGACTCCTGATGAAGAACAGGCAGGACAACAGAAACACAAACAACGGTAGGGTTTATTTTTTTAATTTCTTTCCTGCAGGGAGAAAGAAATCAGGGACAACAAAAACCTGTATCGGAGTTTAAGGGTTGAACCCAACTTAAAGTTCATCAAATAATAATCATAACACACAAAAGTTCTGCGTTTTATAAAGTCCCGACCTGGTGGGGCTCCCGAGTGGCGCATCCAGTAAAGGCGCTCCTCGCAGGATGTGCCCTATAGCCTGGAGATCGCAGGTTCGAATCCAGGCTATGTCACAGCCGGCCGTGACCGGGAGTTCCTAGGGGGCGGCGCACAATTGGCTGAGCGCTGCCCGGGTAGGGAGGGCTTAGATCGGCAGGGGAATCCACGGCTCACCGCGCATCAGCGACCGCCGTGGCCGATAGGGCGCCTGTGGTTCTGCAGTGGAGCCGCCAGATCTGTGTTGTCCTCTGACACTTTAGGTCTGGTGGCATTGCTGTGGATCTGCAGTGCGAAAAATGACGGCTTGGCAGGAGCACGTTTCGGAGGACGCGTGTTCCAGCCGCCGTTTCCCGTTTCTGAGCCAACATAAACTCCTAGGTCTTTTTCATACATCCCTTCTTCAATTTCAGTATCTCCCATATGATATTTATAATACACATTTGTATTGCCTGCGTGCAATACTTTACACTTTTCTCTATTAAATGTCATTTGCCATGTGTCTGCCCTGTTCTGAATGCTGTCTAGATCATTTTGAATGACCTTTGCTGCTGCAACAGTGTTTGCCACTCCTCCTATTTTTGTGTCGTCTGCAAATATAACAAGTTTGCTTACTATACCAGAATCTAAATCATTAATGTAGATTAGGAATAGGAGAGGACCTAACACTGATCCCTGTGGTACACCACTGGTTACCTCGCTCATTTCTATCCTTTGTTTTTGCCTTTGGAGTCTGCATTTGATGTCAGTAGGCATAATCCAACATGAACTAGGGAGCTGTCTATGAAAGAAAAGCAAGCAATTTGGATGCTAAAAGGAAAGAGGAACTCAATTAGAACCATAACACAAAAGTTGGCCATAGCCAAATCAACACATAAATAAATAAAGAAGCCCTTCTTTCCTCTTACTTTTGTTATCTTTGTGATTGATCATTGGATAGCTGATTGCTCTAGCCTAGACTGTTCTCTGTTCTGTCCCTTAGCAATAAGAAGCAATGCTTTAGCCTAGACTGTTCTCTGTTCTGTCCCTTAGCAATAAGAAGCAATGCTTTAGCCTAGACTGTTCTCTGTTCTGTCCCTTAGCAATAAGAAGCAATGCTTTAGCCTAGACTGTTCTCTGTTCTGACCCTTAGCAGTAAGAAGCAATTAATTGGACACTGGCTTTAAGTAGCATCCATCATGGGTACCTACAAAGGAAAGAAAAGTCACATTTGTACCAACATTTGTATTAAATTAGCATAGCTGTATTATTGCTGCCATCTACCGACAACACTGGGCTTGAGCAAATTCATTGAGCAAGAATTGTTTTAAAAGTATTAAAACATGAAAAAGAAGAAAGAAATGTGGTTTTAAGATCAGCTTACAGTATAACAAAGTTCCAGAAAGTCTGGGTGGACAGCACAGATGTTGTTGAACTCGTATGGACTAGTGATATAAATTTATCAACAAGAACATATATGTATATATATATATATATATATATATATATATATATATATATACAGTATATACAGTATATACAGTACACCCTCGCTATAACACCCTTCATTATAAAGAACCTTCGGCTGTAACGAACCTGGGCCTTGGACCCCAAATAAAAAAAATAAAAACAATAACATAAACACACTGTCAACATCCCAGTCTGCACGCACGGGATGCCACCTCTGCAGTGAAGTCAACTCTTTTGTCTTAATAAAAAGTGCACGCTGTGTAACTATGCCTCAGAAACGAAAATCATTTTATGTTGCAACAAAGCTGGAAACTATATTGCTCGTTTGTAATGCAGGAATATCTCTGTCATGAATATAAGTTGTCAAAAAGCACTGTTTTTTAGCTCTTTCGGTAACCATGCAGCAAAGCAAAATTGATTAAAGAAAAAAACAATAACAACAACATAAACAACAACAACAACAAAAACTTTAGTTTGGGATTCTTGCATGTTGGATTAACATTCGGTGCACTTTGAAACGATTCATGTCAGATTGATTTTGAATAAAAGTTTAGCTTCAATTCTGAATTTTTGCTTTTTGTACTGCGTTTTAATTCTTTAACGAATAGGATAAAACAAAGGCAGAATCCTGCATACATGAGATGAACAGGTACATGTAATTCTACTTGTATTCACAATCTCATCTCATTAACTTAATCTAACAGTTTATCATTTATTTTGATTGTCCTTTCACTATAACAAACCCCTCGATATAACAAACAAAAGGCTTGGACCCCAACAGGTTCGTTATAGCGAGGGTGTACTGTATGTGTGTATATATACAGACGTGCTCAAATTTGTTGGTACCCTTACAGCTCAATGAAATAATGCTTCATTCCTCCTGAAAAATGATGAAATTAATAGCTATTTTATCATGTACACTTGCATGCCTTTGGTATGTCATAGAATAAAGCAAAGAAGCTGTGAAAAGAGATGGATTATTGTTTATTCTACAAAGATATTCTAAAATGGCCTGGACACATTTGTTGGTACCCCTTAGAAAAGATAATAAATAATTGGATTATAG
Organism: Acipenser ruthenus; assembly: GCF_902713425.1. NCBI lineage: Eukaryota > Metazoa > Chordata > Actinopteri > Acipenseriformes > Acipenseridae > Acipenser > Acipenser ruthenus. The sequence goes on from NC_081191.1 coordinate 1,434,329, forward strand.
TGATATTTCAAACTAATTTGTTTCTTTAATTAGTATCACACATGTCTCCAATCTTGTAATCAGTCATTCAGCCTATTTAAATGGAGAAAAGTAGTCACTGTGCTGTTTGGTATCATTGTGTGCACCACACTGAACATGGACCAGAGAAAGCAAAGGAGAGAGTTGTCTGAGGAGATCAGAAAGAAAATAATAGACAAGCATGGTAAAGGTAAAGGCTACAAGACCATCTCCAAGCAGCTTGATGTTCCTGTGACAACAGTTGCAAATATTATTAAGAAGTTGAAGGTCCATGGAACTGTAGCCAACCTCCCTGGGCGCGGCCGCAAGAGGAAAATCGACCCCAGAGTGAACAGAAGGATAGTGCGAATGGTAGAAAAAGAACCAAGGATAACTGCCAAAGAGATACAAGCTGAACTCCAAGGTGAAGGTACGTCAGTTTCTGATCGCACCATCCGTCGCTTTTTGAGCAAAAGTGGGCTCCATGGAAGAAGACCCAGGAGGACTCCACTTTTGAAAGAAAAACATAAAAAAGCCAGACTGGAATTTGCTAAAATGCATATTGACAAGCCACAATCCTTCGGGGAGAATGTCCTTTGGACAGATATGTCAAAACTGGAGCTTTTTGGCAAGTCACATCAGCTCTATGTTCACAGACGAAAAAATGAAGCTTTCAAAGAAAAGAACACCATACCTACAGTGAAACATGGAGGAGGCTCGGTTATGTTTTGGGGCTGCTTTGCTGCACCTGGCACATGGTGCCTTAAATCTGTGCAGAGCACAATGAAATCTCAAGACTATCAAGGCATTCTGGAGCGAAACGTACTGCCCAGTGTCAGAAAGCTCTGTCTCAGTCGCAGGTCATGGGTCCTCCAACAGGATAATGACCCAAAACACACAGCTAAAAGCACCCAAGAATGGATAAGAACAAAACACTGGACTATTCTGAAGTGGCCTTCTATGAGTCCTGATCTGAATCCTATCGAACATCTATGGAAAGAGCTGAAACTTGCAGTCTGGAGAAGGCACCCATCAAACCTGAGACAGCTGGAGCAGTTTGCTCAGGAAGAGTGGGCCAAACTACCTGTTAACAGGTGCAGAAGTCTCATTGAGAGCTACAGAAAATGTTTGATTGCAGTGATTGCCTCTAAAGGTTGTGCAACAAAATATTAGGTTAGCGGTCCCATCATTTTTGTCCATGCCATTTTCATTTGTTTTATTATTTACAATATTATGTTGAATAAAAAATCAAAAGCAAAGTCTGATTTCTATTAAATATGGAATAAACAATGGTGGATGCCAATTACTTTTGTCAGTTTCAAGTTATTTCAGAGAAAATTGTGCATTCTTCGTTTTTTGTGGAGGGGTACCAACAAATTTGAGCACGTCTGTATATATATATATATATATATATATATATATACAGTGGCTCTCAAAAGTATTCACCACACTTGGACTTCTCCACTTTTTATTGTGTTACAACATGGAATCAAAATGGATTTAATTAGGAGTTTTTGCCACTGATCAACACAAAAAAAGTCCATAATGTCAACGTGAAAAATAAAATCTACAAATTGTTCTAAATTAATTACAAATATAAAACAGAAAATAATTGATTGCATAAGTATTCACCCCCTTTGCTATGACACACCTAAATAAGCTCTGGTGCAACCAATTGTCTTTAGAAGTCACATAATTAGTTGAATGGAGTCCACCTGTGTGTAATTAAGGTGTTTCACATGATTTCAGTTTAAATACACCTGTCTCTGGGAGGTCCCACTGTTGGTTAGTACGTTTCCTAACAAAAACTACATCATGAAGACGAAGGAACATTCAAAGCAAATCCAGAATAAGGTTCTTCAAAAGCACCAATCAGAGGTAGGATATAAGAACATTTCCAAGGCATTGAATATCCCCCGGAGCACAGTAAAGTCCATTATTAAGAAATGGAGAGAATATGGCACAACTGTGAATCAGTCTAGAACAGGCCGTCCTCAAAAACTGAGTATCTGGGCGAGAAGGGCACTCGTCAGGGAAGCCACCAAGAGGCCTATGGCAAATCTAAAGGAGTTACAGTCTTCCACAGCTGAGCTGGGAGACACTGTGCATACGGCAACAATAGCCCGGGTGCTTCACAAAACTGGCCTTTATGGAAGAGTGACAAAAAGAAAGCCATTGTTGAAAAAAACTCACATCAAATCTCGGCTAGAGTTTGCCAGAAGGCATGTGGGAGACTCTGAGACCAAGTGGAAGAAGATTCTATGGTCTGATGAGACCAAAATAGAGCTTTTTGGCCTCAACGCTAAGCGTTATGTTTGGCACATCCCTACCGTGAAGCATGGTGGTGGCAGCATCATGCTATGGGGATGCTTCTCTGCGTCAGGGCCTGGAAAGCTCGTGAAGATAGAGGGCAAAATGGATGCAGCAAAGTACAGAGAAATCCTGGAGGAAAACCTGCTGAAGTCTGCAAGAGACCTGGGACTTGGGAGAAGATTCCAGGACAATGACCCCAAACATACAGCCAAAGCCACACTGGAGTGGCTTAAAAACAAAAAGGTCAATGTCCTGGAGTGGCCCAGTCAAAGTCCAAACCTCAATCCAATTGAGAATATGTGGAAAGAGTTGAAAATTGCTGTTCACCAAAGGTCCCCATCCAACTTGACGGAGTTTGAGCAAAATTGCAAAGCTGGTAGAGACTTATCCAAATAGACTTATGGCTGTAATTGCTGACAAAGGTGCCTCTACCAAATATTGACTCAAGGGGGTGAATACTTATGCAATCAATTATTTTCTGTTTTGTATTTGTAATTAATTTAGAACAATTTGTAGATTTTATTTTTCACTTTGACATTATGGCCTTTTTTTGTGTTGATCAGTGGCAAAAATTCCTAATTAAATCAATTTTGATTCTATGTTGTAACACAGTAAAATGTGGAAAAGTCCAAGGGGGGGTGAATACTTTTGAGAGCCACTGTATATATATTATAACCACATCCTACTGGCGAGTGCTTTGCACTGTCACTGCGGAATTCGGATTCAGGTATTTCTTCTTCTTATTATTATAACAATAAATGCATTATTACTTGCATTAGAGACTTATCCCACCCAACCACGTGTAGTGCCTAACCACGTTAGTGCCCACAGCCTGGGGTTACTGAGGAAAGTGAGTGGTCTGAAAGTTCGATGCTTACCCCATGCCTCGAGTCGATGAATTGCTTGGGTTCGGGTTGGCTCAGTTTCCTGACAACCCTAGAACTTACCAAAGGCTACTGGCAGGTACCACTAACTACCAGGTCAAAGGAACGGACAGATTATTTTTTTACCTTTGTCCGAGGTGACTTACAGAGACTAGGGGGGACTTCCTGGTTACAAGCCTGTTTCTCTAACCACTGGACCACACAGTCTCCTACTTTTTCAGTACACCATGCTTCCCTTACATGGTAACTACATGGTGCCCCCGCCACCTTCCTTCCTACTACAGCCACATCAAGCTTCTAAGATGATGCGGTCATCTACATGGCCTGTATCTCTCCAATCTGCTCACATCAATTAAAGAAGCTGGTTTGACTGCAAACCCAGCTAAATGCACAATTGGGTTAGAAGAAGCAAAGTATTTGGGTATGATATTGGGAGGGGTCTGGTACAGCCTCAAATCTCTAAGGTAGAAGCTATATGGCAGTGGCACAAACCTGTGAATAAAAAGCAGGTGCGTGTGTTCCTGGGATTAACAGGTTATTATAGATGTTTTCTGCCAAATTTTGCTACAATTGCAGCCCTTCTCTGACATGACAGGGCTAGGGGTCAACACATGGTTAAATGGGATGTCGTGGCTGAGACAGCGTTTTAATCCCTTCAGGACACCCTGTGCAGTGAACCTGTCTTAGTGGTACCTGATTTTAACAAAGAGTTTCTTGTACAGGCTGATGTAACAAAAATCTGATTTTTTTTACATTCCAAATGTACGCTCAATGACAGATGGAACAGAGGTGATGGATTGTTGACTTCTGTGTTTAGCAGTACCTGGGTGTCATTAGCAACGAATACATTGCCCTGCACACTTCACTATAGTGGCAATAACTCTGTGTTTGGCTCTATTTTGTTGCACATCCCCAATTGGAAATACTCCCTTAGCCTATGGAAAAGTGCATCTGTAACATCAGTCAGTGTCTTTGACATAGAAGACTGACAGATGCCTGATCTGTGCCCAGCTGTTGTCTGGGTGGCACCCGTTGCATGAAAATGAAGGGCTGCTTGTAATGCTAAATCCGACTTAAGCAGATCACATAGCTCTGTTATCGTACCTATACCTAATCTGTATCTACGCATAACGTATTGGAGTTAGATCTAGAAATGTCTGACGGGAACGAACTTTTCTGGGTTTGGGGTAGGGTCTTTTTTTCCTCCTCCCTTCCCTCTCACACTGCAGTCAGAGAATTGGAAGAGTTTCGATATCCTCCATTGTCAATTACAGCTCAATAGCCCCGTCAGCGGTCGCAGTTTAAATAAGACACGAGGGGTCATGTTTAATTAGCGAGTGTATTTTGGTGTACTAAGTGGGCACATCAGTGTTTTGCACCTTTTGAAAATAAGACTGTGAAAGGGTGGCTTTGCAGGGGTGACGTCAGACCAGAAACACAGACTCAAAACAAGGAATGGTGGGGTGTAACTGAGACGCTATCACGCTCAGCGTTTTACTAAACAAAAATAAATAAATACAATAAACAAAAAGGCACGTTGGCCAAACAAACAAACAGATAACAAATAAGTATCGTGCTGGTGTTTAAGCCAGCACGCTTAGCATTTGTTATATTTTTAGTTATTTTGTCTGTCTCCAACCTAGTTCACCACTCTGCGAACACTCCTTCCATGTGCAGCCAAACCTGCAGGTCTTTTATATTGGTGACTGAGGGACTAACTGGTTAACAATTATCTTACTATCCCTCTGTCACATTTTGCAAAGGTTATGTGAGGGTGCATGACTGTCAGCTAATTAAATACTCAGTAGCTGATCAGTCACGCATTCCCACAAGGTATTTAAAACAATAACAAACATGTCGGATGGCACCTCGTTCGTCCTTGCCAAACAATACATAAACAAATATTGGCCTTCGCCATCATAAATAATAATAAATCATAATAATAACAACAGACATATACATAGGGGCGGGACACTCCACCACAAAGACGTTATTTGCAAAATAGAACTAATTACGGATTTCAATTGCTTAGCAAGCTGTAATGCGAGTGCATTTTCATAAAGCACACGCCCTGAAATGCCATTGCGCAACTGACTTACAGGTCTTTGATCTTTCACTTTGTCCCTTCTGAAAATCAGGCTGATAGTGTCTAAGGCAGTGTACTCACTTGTTTCAAGACCTTATTTGATGACTGGTTGTTTTCTGGTAAGATGGGCAGAAAGCTGTATTGGTAGCATTTGGGTAACATAATGGATATCATTTTCACCACTTCATTTGTACTGCAGCGTTTCACCAGAGGCAAGAAATGGAAAAGACATGCTGGGAAATCGCTAACTGACCAGCTAACTTGGGAAAATGTGGCTTTAATTTGCACAGATTCTGCTTCATCATACATGCCAGGGACATTAAACTTAATCAGAAACCAGAACTGCAATGCATCATATTCTACATGTAAAGTGTGTATACTGAGATTTTCCACCCAATGTTTACTGATGTTTCAATAAAAAAAAATAATAATTGTGCCAATTTATATTCCTATTTTAATATATGTAAAATAAACTAAAAAAAAATTCTGGGAATTTTTTTTAAATATAAAAAGCAAAAATGCGGAACATTATGCATGTTTCAACCCTCCTTATTATCTCATCAAACTGAACCTGAACAGTGTCTATGTGCCTACACAAATATTATTATTATTATTTTGCAAATAGTATAGATCAAGCAAAGAGGCCCTGTGGCAGGCTGGCGTGCGTAGTGATGTCACAGAGCCGGAAGAGGACAGACACAGTCAGCAATGGGGTATGACACACGCACACTTACTAATTAGCAAATAAAAGATTTAAACCAAACAAAACAAAAGGCATGAGGGCCAAAACAAACAAACAATAGTAATAACAAGTATCGTGCTGTTTGTTCCAGCACGAGTAGCAATAGTTTTCTTTATATTATTGTTGTTTACCTCCTCTCTCTCTCTCTGACTCTCATTCTCCACTCCTGAACTCTCAACACTATTAGACCTGCAGTAGCAAGAGGTCTGGCGCCATCTTCTGGAGAATTGATAGGTAGCAGTAGGCAAATTGAGTGAAGTATTTAAAAAAAAAAAAAGAAATAGAATTCACCTATTCCAGTCTCTGAAATATTCCAGTTCCTGTTTTTAAAAAATCAGTGTGAGCTAGATAACAGTCTGTATTTATAGTACAAAAAGCAGAGTATGCTTTACACTTTCAAGGTTATGGGTATCGATTAGTTATAGTCTTCTCACAAACATAAATAGCAGTATTGTATAGGAACGACCCCATGTGTTCTGCTGTATGCAGTATTCCTTACTGATGTGTTGTAGGGGGGACAGGTTAATGGTTGCACACTAGAGTACCAGCAGTACTTGGAGGGTATATGATTGTCTAATAGCTTCATTGAGGTCTATGAAAAGTCACCAGGTTTGTAATGACTGAAACAGAAAATGATACAAGCTCAATCCCAATAAGAGTTCTTATGTTCTTATAAAGGCTGTTGTAGAAAGTGTTAGCATTCATTATTATTTATGGTAATAGAATATTATTAGTATTATTACTAGCTTGACAAGAAGCTTTGCAAACTAGTAAATTATAAATAACATGTTAATTGCCAAAATCTTTAATACCAGTAAGGCATGTATTAATGCATGATAATGAAATAAACTAACCAGGGCTCTTGATTGTAATGCAGCACTATAGTCAAAAGGCAAGGCTTTCTGCACTGCAGATCCCCCCAGGGGGAAGTACCTGGTGCAGAAAGGCATGGGGGCTTCCCTGAAGCATTGTTAAAAGTATTACATTGTAGAGTTGCATTCACACTTCATACTATTATCTTTTCTTGAGACTCTGTCTAAAATCTTTGATAGCTGTACGTTTGATTACTATTTCATTGAGCACACTTGGCTGTGTATCAGCAATCTTTTTCCTTGAACAAAGGAAAAAGAAGCCCCCATGACCTAGGAGCTGGTTTACTGCTGGGTTCATCCTATACAATATCAATTGAGTGGACTTAAATTCACAAAATGGTTTTATCAAAAGAGGAAAACAAAACATTGATTAACTCCTTAACCTGAGAGCAGAAACTCTGTGTGATCTCTCAAGCTCTCCCTGCTGCTAACAATAAATAAGAAATGAGCGTGGCTGGGTGCAGCATTCATCACTTTCATGATTGTGTTATTGTACCCTGCTGTGATACTGCAGACACTTTAATAAATGTGCATTTTAAATTACATGGCTTCATGATGGTAGCACCATGCAATACCCTCAACTAAAAAAAAAAAAGATTGTGTTAAATGGAACCTTTTGTCTTTACTTTGAGGTGCCAAGCAGACATACAGAGACAAGATGAAGCATCACAGGCATGATATATATAAGAACATAAGAACATAAGAAGTTTACAAACGAGAGGAGGCCATTCAGCCCATCTTGCTCGTTCGGTTGTTAGTAGCTTATTGATCCCAGAATCTCATCAAGCAGCTTCTTGAAGGATCCCAGGGTGTCAGCTTCAACAACATTACTGGGGAGTTGGTTCCAGACCCTCACAATTCTCTGTGTAAAAAAGTGCCTCATATTTTCTGTTCTGAATGCCCCTTTATCTAATCTCCATTTGTGACCCCTGGTCCTTGTTTCTTTTTTCAGGTCAAAAATGTCCCCTGGGTCGACATTGTCTATGCCTTTTAGGATTTTGAATGTTTGAATCAGACCACCGCGTAGTCTTCTTTGTTCAAGTCTGAATAGATTCAATTATTTTAGCCTGTCTGCATACGACATGCATTTTAAACCCAGAATAATTCTGGTTCCTCTTCTTTGCATTCTTTCTAGAGCAGGAACATCCTTTTTGTAACGAGGTGACCAGAACTGAACACAGTATTCTAGGTGAGGTCTTACTAATGCATTGTAAAGTTTTAACATTACTTCCCTTGATTTAAATTCAACACTTCTCACAATATATTCGAGCATCTTGTTGGCCTTTTTTTATAGCTTCCCCGCATTGTCTAAATGAAGACATTTCTGAGTCAACATAAACTCCTAGGTCATATATATATATATATATATATATATATATATATATATATATATATATATATATATATATATATATATTCTTGCAAAATGTAATCAGACATTGAGCAAATCCCTTTACCAGACTAGCCAGTTTTGCAGGTGACAGAATGGGAGAACTTTTATTTTACAGACCTTTGCTTGATGCAATGCTGAGTGAGATGAAAAAAAAAGATCAATGCAACAAATGACTAAAAAACAAAATCCAACCCTTTGTCCGTGTAAACACTGTTTGATCTAATTCAAAGCTTGAGTCTTTCATCTTTTTTATGTTTTATCAACTGATCTGTTGCACACAATTTTATGTAAATCCTACAGAATGAACAGGAATCAGATAGGATTAGAGCTGTATAATCATGATGCTTAGCCGATTAGCATGTCTTTTTATGGAACTACATTGTGCGTGCGGTACTAAATTCAAACATTAATATGGATTTTACTTAAATCCTTTGCTGTGTCTTTCCTTTATATGCCTTCAGCTGAGCAACCCAAAAGAAGTACATGCCACTGGCTTATGTGAGCTTAAAACCAAAATGTTTAAAGACCCATGAGCATTTCTTTGCTCGGAAATGGATTAGTCTCGCATTTTTTAGTCTTCAAACCCTGATTCAATGTCTTAAACAGATCTTTTTATAAAATGCATTGGGTTGTCTGGTCATTTCTTTCACGCCTATATACTGCAGTATTCCTTATCTACACTGTATCTGTTGAAAAGCATGTACACTGTAGTAGGTAATTCCTTATCTACACTGTATCTGTTGAAAAGCATGTACACTGCAGTAGGTAATTCCTTATCTACACTGTATCTGTTGAAAAGCCTGTATACTGCAGTAGGTAATTCCTTATCTACACTGTATCTGTTGAAAAGCCTGTATACTGCAGTAGGTAAAGTATTCCTTGGCTTCGCTGTATCGCTCATGTTTAGTTTATAGCTTTAATCAGTATCAGCCTAACTGTTGTAAGGAACACTGTACACTCTAAACCAGGGTTCTCAAGCTTTTTTTCTGTTTGGACATGTTTTCAGGCTTTGTGACTAGAGAAGTACAAGAAATAAGAATGCTGTGAGCACATAATGATTTCAAATGATCGTCAACCATATTTTTCTCTTAATAAAACCACAAATGTAATATATTATAAGCAATAACAGAACAGACCCCAAATTAATTTCTATATGCAACATATCATATGCTACTTGGATTAAACTGTGGCAGGCACGCATTCAGGTTACCATATGACTCCATGTTCACTTGGACAGTTTTGGGACAATTGAGGCTTTTAAACTCACATTGTAATGCATTCTGGTACATTTTACTGCGTTGGGTACCTTTCACAGCAGGACTACATTTACCAGAATGCATTGGGGTATCAGTTGAAAAGCCTAAACTATCCCAAAACTGTCCTAGTGCACATGGAGTCATATGGAAACCCTATTATTATTATTATTATTATTATTATTATTATTATTATTTATCATTTCTTAGCTGACTCCCTTATTCAGGGCGACTTACAATTGTTACAAGATATCACATTATTTATACATACAATTACCCATTTATACAGTTGGGTTTTTACTGGAGCTCTCTAGGTAAAGTACCTTGCTCAAGGGTACAGCAGCAGTGTCCCCCACCGGGGATTGAACCCACGACCCTCCGGTCAAAAGTCCAGAGCCCTAATCACTACCAGTGAACAGTGGCGATGGAACATTTTTATAGTGGGGGTGCTGAAAGCCATTGATGAAAATGTAACCCCTGTATATGATGGAAGCCATGCAGTCAGTTGCTATTATGTTAAACATGTTAATTAAACCAAGCCAGCATCAACACCGGTCTATTTCAGTAAAACAAATGCTTTAACCACAGTCCTTGCAACAGTGTTTACAACATGATTACCATAAAACGCTTGGAGCAAAATCTAGTGTGAACACAAAATATCTTAGTGTATTTCCTCCCAAATCCTGGTCCCGATTGTATACAGTTCTGTGTTGTCCAGCAAACTCAGGAGATACAACCTGCATTTTTATTATTGACAAGTTTTTGGTCACGTCATCAGCCCTGCATCCCTCAGTCAGTTTTGTTCTCAGCTGAGTGGAGGAAATAAGAAGACAAGAAAAACGTAAAAGCTGATTAACTATTTTACAGTCCTTTTTTGGGACATTTTCAATAAGAATTCGACTGTACTCGCTAGCTTCTATGCATTCCAACTACCAATCGACTCTCGCGAGATTGCAACGGCGTGATTTATAAAATATTCCGCCCCTGTTGTGACCATCAGCGCTGATTGGTCTATTATCGTTTGTGGTCCAAAGCAATATAAAAAGACGCAGATCTTCTGATTCATGTAACTAGTAGGATTTACCATTGCACTAGCAGGTGCACAGCTGCCGCACCCCCAGCACCCACAGATCCCCAGCCCCTGCCAGATGCAATGTCCCTTATTTTGAAAGCTCAGTGTTGACAGGTATAGCTTACTGCACAGGTAATTCTCTAGAAATGTTAACGATACAGATCAAATATTTCAAAGAATGAGTTCATGAAATGAAAATATTTTTTAAATGTATTTTTCACTTACCATTATAACGGCTTCTAATGGCAAAAGCAACCTTGGCCTGGGGCATTCCTAGGGGAATTAATAACTGCCCAGGGTTAAGCAGTGGGGATCAGTATTAACCAAAAACAGTATTGATTTATTTAGCATTTCAAACACTAAGATGATTTAATTATAAAACAATGTAAGGTTATTAGCACAGAGAATCCGGGGTTCTCATGTGAAATATTCTTATTCTTGTTATTAATGTTCCAGCTTCCTGTTTTCTTTAAACCACTGACATCCACATATATGTGATTGGTAGCTGCTAGTACGGTATACCAAAGTTGCTCCACCTACTGAGTGAAATTGGTATTGTTGCTCTAGATTGACAAAGTGTCCAGAACACCAAACCTACTGCTCACACGTATTAAGTTGAGAACAGGAACAGTGTCTTGAAACCTGGTTCTAGGAGAACTGGAGACCCAGTTTGAGGCAACTTTGCTGTATCAAACCCCTGGTGTTCTTTAAAGATACCACAAAGCGGATTCACATTTCCTCAGCTTTACGTTTCATCAGAAAGCATTTGACTGATAAGGATAAGAAGAAGAATTGGTTCCCTTTGCTAAAGTTCACATACTTAGGTGTACCAGTTGATTGGAAAAACAGCGTATTTTCATTCCCAACATTTCTTATTTGCAATGGCCAATAGCAAGCACTCCAGTTTTTTTTCCACACTCGAATGCAAGGCAAAACACAAAACAAAAAGGAAATTTAAACTTTAATATTATATAGTATATATTTCTTCTCTTACACAGAACACAAGCCACAGCGAAGAACACATAGGCAAACATAGAAAAATATTTGAATCATATTGGCACTGATGAATTTCCATTTTTGTATACAGAGAATATATTTTTAAATAAATAAACAAATAAATAAATATTACACTCTCACAGTGGGATTCAGTATTATTATTATTTTTTTTACACTCAGTAATTAATTTTCATGAGGGATTATGTCTAATACTATCATTAAATATGAATCCTTTGTTTTACTTCACAAACACGTGATCACTGACTACAAGTGAAGCTGCCTTGGTAACAGATACATATCTCATGTAATCCCCATCCCTTTAAATGTCTTAACTTTCAACTAATGGCAATGCCTTCTACAGCACACTGACAGAGATACAAGTTTCATGATGCTTGCAAATCCAAAAACTGCTTACATAGCTGAGGAGGCTTGCTACATGGTAAATACACTGAAGAAAAGACATACTACACGATGTTACCTTGTTTTCAAGGACTTTTACTAATAAAAAACAAGACATTTAGCATAAGTGAACACCCCTTTACTTTCAGTCTTTTTTGTCTTTTTTATACATGACCACAGTTGTTTTGGTATTTGTATCAAGATATTCTAATCAGATGGAGAAGTAACTTTGCTCTGCATCACATGTCTCCATTCAATGTCTTGATAATTATAATGAATCAGGAACTAAAAGTCCCTCTCCACCACTTTGATCAAGTGTATTATAACTAGTACTTCAACTTGAGTGCCCAAAATACTGAAATAAATCACACATTTATTAGTCGTATTTCTTTTGAGGTGACAGGACAGTTACATGATGTAACAAGTTTCAGAGATCTTGCCACTTCATTTAATAATGTTCAGTTTACTCATTGTATTGTGAAACATTAAGTGACAAAGCCTCTGAAACTCGTTGCACAATTAACAGGTTTCATGTTTCAAAGATACACCATCGGTCAGATTATAACATATATGTTCCTCTAAAAGGTTTCTTATGGTATTTTTGGGGGCACATTAATAAACAAACCAAAACAATTCAAGCCCTCGATTGTAACCCAGATTCTGGGTGAATGTGTACAAAAACTGCAAATGTGTGGATTGGGTACATTGGTGTGTTTCTGAATTCTAATATCATGCAACAATGTGCGTGTAACTACCTGGAGAGATTATAAATCGAATATATATTCTGGGAGGGAAGTCAGTAGAATGCAGGGAGCTGAAAAGGACAATGGGTGTAGATGGGCTGACCAGCCATGCTGCCATTAAAGCAAAGGACTTCCTGCAAATTACAATACAAGGGGCACACCTAATACTGAATGCTACTAATTTGAGAAAGAACAGAAATACTTGCATCACATTAAAATAAAAGTAATTTTAAATTGTAAGATGCTCACAAAGGCAATGAAAATGTTTAGCGTGTCCAAAGTGCTCCATGTTGTACGAGTAGTGATATATACTGCATGACCACCAGAATGACTGACATTTTTATTTACTTTATTTAATTTTTTTTTTTGTATGGTCATCAGGCTACTTTAACTTCAAAAAATGTAAATGAAACCTCATCATTGAAAAACGTTTTGGGAGACATTTTCTGAGTAGCGTAGTCTTGCCCTTTGGGAGGGAGCCATACTTCAGCAAAGCTTTTGATGCCTCAGTCGTATAGGAGGCTGTGTGGTCCAGTGGTTAAAGAAAAGGGCTTGTAACCAGGAGGTCCCCGGTTCAAATCCCACCTCAGCCACTGACTCATTGTGTGACCCTAAGCAAGTCACTTAACCTCCTTGTGCTCCGTCTTTCGGGTGAGACGTAATTGTAAGTGACTCTGCAGCTGATGCATAGTTCACACACCCTAGTCTCTGTAAGTCGCCTTGGATAAAGGCGTCCGCTAAATAAAATAATAATATTTAAATCGTATTTAAAAACAGAATTACTACTCATTTCCTCATTTCTTGCGGTTGCTGTATTACTGATCTGCTGTCCATGTGTTGCTGCATTCAATGTGCAGGGTAAGAGCAAACTACATAAAACATCATGCTTTATATTAACTGGGCAGATTTTTAAAGAATTTACAGATTCATCTGGTGATATTGAATATGCAGTTCATACAATGAAATAATATAAAGTTTGTTGGCACTATGTTATAACAATCACAAAATTCTGCCAAGTTAACATACATCAATACCAATTATCTCAGTCAATTCATATAGAAAGCCTTTTTTAATGAAGGCAGTTACAGTTGTTTTTTTGTATCAATATATGATAACATTTACAATAATATTTGTATAATTTACATTAATTTAGTCTTTACAATAAATTTAACAGTATCCTTTTTATACTGATTTTCTCTTTATGCTGTGGTACATACATACATGTGTGTGTATATATATCTATCTATATATACATAGATATAGATATATATACATACACATACACACACACTGTAGTTCAGACTATTGCTGTTCATGAGCTAAACCTACATATGAAACTGTAATTTGGTCCCATTAGTTGTATTAGATAGAAAAGGCTATGTCAAACGAATGTCATTCAGAGGAAAGTTTAAAAAGAGTGTGTGGGGGGGGGATTTTTGGTTTTAGCCCAAACCCCTATACACCTATGAGCTGAATGGTACTGGATCAAAATCCCTCCATTTTTTTGCTGTTTTACACATATCTACCACGGTTAAGATCAATGAACCGATCCAGAAGTGCCTTCATATGTGCTAACACAGGGCAGCAGTTGTCCATTGACAAATAAATAAATAAAGTTTTGGATGAGGTCCTCTATCCTCTTCTGAATCTCTGACAGGAACATCAAACAAGGTGCTGTCGATTTTGATAAGGCTTTGTTAAATATCACATTATTTTGTGTTTTGACCTACTTTTTTTTTTTTTTTACAATCCTATTCTTATTTCTAATTGCAAAATGTATACATATTACTATTAGAAAACTGTGTGTTTTTTTTATTATGTCAAGATTATGAAAATCTTATGAATCGCACACTAATATTGCACTTTGGGATGTATTTCAATGCATATTACTGTATTAATACATATCCTTGGGTTACGTTTTAAATAGGGTTTTTTAAAAAGTACCAAATGACAAAACAAAAGGCTACCTTCATTAATTAAAGGATTCTTTTAACGTTTCTGGCATTGTATACTGTGTTGAATTAGATAATTGCACATATTGTTTGTTGTTTGTCTCTTTTTTAAAAACTGCTTTAAAGATAACAGAGCCAAAATGGTATCCTCGGGATAGATAAGCCACATGATAATGCTGTGACTGCGCATAGCTATTGAAAATGGTATCCTAGGGATAGATAAGACACATGCTAATGCTGTGATTGCACATAGCTATGGAAAATGGTACCCTAGGGATAGATAAGCCACATGATAATGCTGTGACTGCGCATAGCTATGGAAAATGGTACCCTAGGGATAGATAAGCCACATGATAATGCTGTGACTGTGCATAGCTGTGAAAAATGGTATCCTCGGGATAGATAAGCCACATGATAATGTTGTGACTGTGCATAGCTGTGAAAAATGGTATCCTCGGGATAGATAAGCCACATGATAATGCTGTGACTGTGCATAGCTGTGAAAAATGGTATCCTCGGGATAGATAAGCCACATGATAATGCTGTGATTGTGCATAGCTGTGAAAAATGGTATCCTCGGGATAGATAAGCCACATGATAATGCTGTGACTGCGCATAGCTGTGAAAAATGGTATCCTAGGGATAGATAAGCCACATGATAATGCTGTGACTGCACATAGCTGTGAAAAATGGTATCCTGGGGATAGATGAGCCACATTATTATTATTATTATTATTATTTATTTCTTAGCAGACACCCTTATCCAGGGCAACTTACAATTGTTACAAGATATCACATTATTTTTTACATACAATTACCCTGTTAATATAGTTGGGTTTTTACAGGAGCAATCTAGGTAAAGTACCTTGCTCAAGGGTACAGCAGCAGTGTCCCCACCGGGGATTGAACCCACGACCCTCCGGTCAAGAGTCCAGAGCACTGACCACTACTCCACACTGCTGCCCATGCTGCCCACATGATAATGCTGTGACTGCGCATAGCTGTGAAAAATGGTATCCTCGGGATAGATAAGCCACATGATAATGCTGTGACTGCACATAGCTGTGAAAAATGCTTTCAAAAAATAATTCTAATCCAACTTTATAATCTTTACACGCTTTATAGTGCAACGTTAGGTGACTACTGTTGCGAGAAACACAATAGGAATAGATTTTAAATATGTTAATACAATCTTTAAAACACCTTTACAATTAAAATAAATAAATAACCCTGATGTGAACTACGGAAATCTACACTGCAAACATTTTTTGCTGTTTTGGTACTTTTTAAAAGGCACTATAAACCTGCACACAACTCTAAAAATAACCTTTTTGAGAAATGCTTTGTTTTTTAATTTCCCGCTTTCTTTAAAAACACACAAGCTGTTCTGTTGTATTCCTTGTATTAACTGTCTTAGTATAACGAACATCATTTGACGTTGATATTTTTGCTATCATCCTCAGTCATCACAAAGTAGTGGCAATACCATAGAAGGTAGGCCCTGATACTTTATTTTGTCACTGATCTTTTAATGTTTTGTTTTTTTTTATATATATATATATTTTTGCGGTTACTGAAGAACAAGCTGTTTGTGTACCTGTCGGGATCTCTGTTCTGCCTTTATTAAGCACTGTATGCAAGCCAGTTAACATGATTGCACAGTGCGCACGCATGCAATTAGCTAGATAAAAACGAAACCAAGACCTCTGTGCCGATAAAGCTTGTATGAAAGCCATTCTGTGAGCTGCTTTCTGAAATTGGTTTTGGCAGTTATTGAAAGGAAACTCACATTTGACACATCACTTAGATATTTTATTTGCTTAGAGTTTAAAAACTGAAATTGACTTTGGCTTTAAACAAGAAAAGACCACTAATGAAGGTGTATAACAGAGAAAAGGTAACAAGACGAGCGCGTTTCTTTTTTGCGGAAAGTAACTGTAATACTATTGATCCCATTCAAAATCGAATGCGTTATATAAACGTTATTTAAGCAATGCGCTAGCCCCAACTCGACTTATTTATTACTATTGCTGAATTTGCATTTGGTTTAAATAAGATTCACACATGTGTATACTTTGAGCTGGTGTAATATTAATAACAGAAAAATGGTCATACAAATGAATGTATGCATGTAGTTTTAAACAGGGTTAAGCTTTACTTGAAGCATCGTTTCTGTTTCAGTTTCACAGTACTGCAGTGTACAGTACTTTACCAGTACAGTACAATGTTTTCTATACCAAAGCCTGTACAGACTTCTGAGCCATTCGTATTTCTGATGGTCTGATTTTTGTCATTATACTGTAAGAGAACTAAAAAGAGAAGACTGGGCAAAACAAGCTGAACAATATGCTCAGGAGGATGAAAATCACAGCTATGGAGAGCAACTAGTTCAATATCCTTCACATTCAACCACGTCTTGGTATTTCAAAACATGTCAAAGGACAAATTAAATACATATAGATATGGGTATGTTCATACAATTCTTGATGGCATTACTGGATACATCCACACCTCTCTCGTGCCTTTATAAACTTAGCAGAAACCCTGTAAACCCTGTAAAAGCCCAAACACAATGCAAATTCTAAAAATGCGTAAAAATACTTGATTTTCATCTCAAACCAGGCCAAAGGAAGCCAATCGACTGCATGTGTTGATAGTTAAAGTTTGCGCATTTTAAACTGGCGTTTAAGAGAATATACAATATGACCATAAAAAGTTAGTAAAATATTTTGTCATCAATTAATATATGTGTAGCCTATAAAACAGTTAATTTTGCAAATTAGGTCCAAGTGAAGTAATGTACACTGTTACCACACATTACCATCATGCTTCTATAACGCCAGTTTAAATCGATTTATTATGCTTTCAAGTAACTTAAAGTACAGTAAGAGTTGGTTTGCTTGGTAACCAGTGACTTCAGAATCTATAGCTTCTCAGTTTTTGATTTTATTAATTTGCTAATTGGATAATTTGTTAAAGGATACTGTCATGCTACACAGCTAAGCTCACATTATGCAAAACGTGAGAGAATATTATTTGAAATAATGAAGTCCAGCCACCAGGAAGAACTTCTCCAGGAATAACTCCGAATCGAGCACGGCAATGTGGGCTGCCCGTCCGATCAGGGTGTTGGCAGTGTTGGGCAGGGCATGGAACACATTCTGCCGAATCAGATTGCACTCCTTGGCATCTAACAAGGGCTGTAGCAGGTTGTTGATCATCTCTGCGTAAACTGGGCCTAAAAGACCGAGAAAAATGGTGAACGATTATTCGTTCAAAGAACAGTATGCATAACTTTTTCACAGTTGTATTCTCCCCTCAATTTTTGAAGTACTTCCTTTGGTGGGGCAAGAATATAACGTATCAGTTGTAAGTTGAGTTGTTGACAGATGTATTCAAGAATTGAAAAAGCTGAGCTCCTCATACCAAGGTGTGTAATGAAATGTCAATGATTGTTAACCCCTTAAGGTACAGAAAGAATTAAGCAGTTGTTCAAACTGTTTCTTCTTGAAATACATTTGAGAGTGAGTCAAGTCTCACGAGGAGGAAACTGACAATTTGGTCAGTACATTTCATTACAAGTCTCCACCTGGGGAAGACTGCACGTCACCTGTTTCATACACCGCATCGCAAAAAGAAAGTTAGCATCATTTTTATTTATGGGACACACATATCCCTTAAAGGGTTAACAGGATTGACTAAATGTTCTATTTTGAACAGGAAACATCCAAAGTGTTCTTTGCTCCCGTCTTGTGATTTACATGTGCAATCAATGAAGCAATAAGCTAAGACTATAATTAACTGGGTGTCTTGCTTTGTTTGCATGTAATACAAATAATGTAAATATTGAATGTACACTGCATACACTACAATATTTAACTTATTTTTATTTATTTATTTAACCAGGAAAATCCCGTTAAGATTAAAATCCATTTCCCAAGGGAGACCTGGTCAAGAAGGTGGCATATAACACACCCACACAAAAAACAAAAAACAAACAAACACACAAATTCAAACGAGCACAACCAACACAAACAAGTCAATTAAATCACAAGAAATAACCCTAGAGCACCGGCCAAAGCAAAAGCAAGCCTCAGCTACACAGGAGCACATCTTTAGTCTGTACTCTCTTAAAGGGATCAAGACAGTAAGTTTCAGTTCTTCCTGAAGTGTATTCCAAGATCATGGATATGAATACTGAATACTCATATTGTGCCATACACTGAAAAATAGTCTTGACCACAACAACACAGTACTGAGCAGAAGCATACTGTACCTGTGCCTCTGTCTTTTAAAGCTGTTCTGCACATCTCTATCCGTGCAGAATGAAAGGGAACATACCGATCTTGTGGAGATGCCACCAACACAACATTCTTAAAATGCTGCAGTCCTGAAATCGAAAGGAGAAAACACTGAACAAGCGCGTGGTGGGACTACACTGTTGTATCTTGAATGAGATATCATGGGTAATAGAAAGCCAAGCAGCAACAATGTTACCACAGACTTCTCATAGAGTCCGGTAGCTATACAGCTGCCTAACAGCAATCTCTGTATCTAAACAATCTCCCATCATAGCATCCCTATGACACTGTTCATGGCATGCAATAATTACTGGAGGCATACAGAACCCATGTTACTTTCTCTCACTGTACGTTTAGCTTTATTGGTGACACTTTAAGATAATGGCAGCAAATTCATCTGATTTTCTGTATGTATTCAGATGTTACTCCTACGGAATCTGATGAAACTCTATTGAAATTCATATCATTCCATTTTATTTGAACTACAGACAAAAGCTCCACAGCTACAGAAGAAAGTAAAAATACAACTGAGATACATATTTATACATACAGCATTTTTACAGTCCTGGAGCTTCTTGATATATTAGCATACAGTATATAAGCATTATAATGAACTAACTTAATTAAAACACTTAGGGGTAGATGGGCCAGTTGCAGCCAATCTGCATTTCCATTGCGACACAAAGTACATTACCTACTACTAGTTATTTTACAAAATGTAAAAACAGTAGGTATGTTTAAGGAAGTAAATATATCACAAAATATGGCCAGGGTTACCGATGCAGCGTGCCAAATGAGCAAACTTTTACATGTATTGCATTGTGATGGTTTCTTTTAATGTAGTTTAGCATTAAAATTCTCAAACGTGATGAAATGTGATTCATGCATTTCACTGTAGGGTAGTAACACTGCAATATTAAAACTTTTTGTTTTGTTGGTATTTGCTCAATAAAAACTTAATTACAAAAAAAAAAGGAATGTAAATGTTGTTTTAAAAAGTTATTGTTTGCCCTGGATAACATTTTACATCCCCTTAATCATTGGCACCTTTGGAACTTAGTGACATACATATAACCAACGAAACCCCCAACGAAGAAGCAGATCCTGCTTTTGAGTAATTTGACTCATCGGTGTTCATTGTGGTCCCTCTTGTTTAGCTGCGGAGGATGCATTAAGTAATTTAGAAGAGTAACGGGAATCTACAAGCAGTTTCAAAACAGGATTACACATTTTTACCATTTTATCCTAGAATTGTTTCATGAATTGTGTTTTATTTATGGATAAAGGTTGTGATTAAAATTTAAATTCCTGGTTTGAGATTTCAGTGTATATTAGTATAGGTGTGTATAAATAGTAGTGCCCTCTGATAAATATACTTGGTGTGTAACTCTGAGTAACAGCAGATTTCCACGGGTAGAATTTAAGGGCAGCTACTTTTTACTGCTGATACTTGAGTACTTTTAAGATATGATACTTTTGTACTTTTACTCAAGTAGTTTTCTAATAGGATCCTTTGACTTTTACTTAATTACATTTTTTTCCAAGTAACAGTACTTTTACTCAATTAACACGTTTGAATACTTTTTCCACATGTGTTTTACATTCCTATACAGATGCTCAGAATGAGCTGGAGGGGTTAGTGGCACATGTGTGCAGTCTATTGCTCCCAACACATTGGGGAAACCAGAAATGTAATATAAATTTATTTCCAAGGCTTGAAAGTACACCCTGCTGTTATGGAAAAATAGGTATTTGGCTGTTCACCTAAATAATGCATTGAGAACAACTAGCAACACACGAAAAAAGCGGACTGGGAAATGCCAGCAACAATTGCGACTTGTTTAAAATATGCTTTCAAAAGTTCTTAACAAATTGATGCAGCTTTCGTACATCTCATTATAATATTTGAGAACCATCATTTGCACTATCTCTGTCCCCTTTTGCGAATTTATGCAGGAACGCCCATAATTCCATATTCATCTACGCTTGAACTGCAAACAGAAACTGTTTGCAGTTCAAGCGTAGGCATTGTGCTTGTTTAGTACATTTCACCCAAGACTTCCGACTCATTTGAAACTGGTTTGCGACTATTCTGACCGGCACAACACTTAATTATAAGGAGTAAACCTACCCCTTTATCACAAAATGTGAGTGAAACTAAATAATTTTCCAATGTCTGTTGAAACAGGCATTTTCTTGATTTTTTAAAAAAGAAAGTTTTGCTGTACTCTTAACTGTATCCTGCTAAACTTACCTGGCTTCTGGCTTAGCAAGTACAGAAAGGTTTTTCGGGAATCTGAGTGGTCTCTGAAGGTTAATTGTAACAGTGATCCAGATTTCTTCAGCTTCTGCATGAGCCAGAGACCTGGGGCGGGGGGCAAATAATTCACTATATAGTATTAGCAAACACTGTCTTTCTGGTCCCATCTCAGTCTCGTTGGGAAGTTGTATTCTTGTGAAATGTCATAGCAAATTGAGGCAGGTTTAAGATATAGATTTTTCTGTTTGCTTCAGAACACATTTGATCACAGTATCAGACAACAGTAAGCACGTATAAAGCACATTTTATAAAACAGCCAGGTAAATAGCAAGCATATAGGAGGCTGTGTGGTCCAGTGGTTAAAGAAAAGGGCTTGTAACTAGGAGGTCCCAGATCAGCCACTGACTCATTGTGTGATCCTGAGCAAGTCACTTAACATCCTTGTGCTCCGTCTTTCAGGTGAGACGTTGTTGTAAGTGACTCTGCAGCTGATGCATAGCTCACACACCCTAGTCTCTGTAAGTCGCCTTGGATAAAGGCGTCTGCTAAATAAACAAATAAAAAGAATAATCCAAAGCATGGAAATCGCCCCAATCCAAATTGGATGGAGTGCAGAACCATGGAGAAACTACGGTGGCAACACAACGAGATCCCTGATGCCTCAATACAAACCACTGCTACAATAAATACAATAATGACAAATCATCTCCCTGTACTGGAGCTTTAGAACCAAGAGCAACACACAGTCATCTTTGTGAGCTGGTTGGTTTATATGCTATAATTGCACTATAATCTTCCCAGAGTGTTCATTATGGCTGCCAGTGTCAAAAGTAATACAATGAAAACAGGTGACGGGATTTACCCTGGTAGAGAGAATCTATGTGTAATACAATAAAATACAATAAATGTTCCTATAAAACAGCTAGGCCTGGTTTATAAACAATGCAGCGATGAAAGACTCTGTTACCTGTGCTGACCAGAGTGCTGTTGTTGTAGAGCGTTCCCAGGTGGGGTCCAGACAGTGACAGGAACGTGTGCAGCTTGTTGAGGTAATATCGGAAGCGGGGTCGCGTCAGCACCGACCGAATGATGATGTTGCCCAATGAATGCCCAATGAAGCTGTGCGTGACAATCAAAACACAATGCATTTCAAGATTCCCTTTAACATAATCAAGTCTTTCAAATCATAAATGGTATAGATCAAATTAACCCAAGACACTACTTCAAATTGAGCACAGAGAGAAGAACAAGAGGGCATACATGGAATCTGAATAAAAGTAAGTTTTAGAACAGAAGGTATGAAGCACTCTTTTACACAGAGAGTTGCAAATGCATGGAATAGCCTACCAAGTGACATAGTAGGATCTAAAACACTGAGAACATTAAAAAAAAAAAACAAAAACCCTAGATTCTGTGCTTTTAAATGAGTTCCCCCCACAGCAGGGGAGAATGGTGTGCTAGCAAGGGATGAGCCTTGATGTGCTGAATGGCCTTTTCTCATTCCCACACATTCCTTGTTCTTATGTTCTAATGCTACTTTGTTTTAAGCAGGCATTCACAGACAAGTCCCCCAGTGGTGTAGCAACTAGCATAGCAACATCCAAAGCGTTTTCTTGTAGCAAAAGTGAGAAATTGACAGAAGAGCAAACTGCTGTCTCTCTTTCATGCATTTCTTCTTTGAAACCACAAGTCATGATAACAGGTGTTCTTTCTATTATTTCCAGTTTTTCCCTGGTTACATCTGAGCTTGGTTATGTCTGAGGGTCCCTGATTTGAGTTGTATGAAATACCTGATCAGGGCACTGATTTGAGTTGTATGAAATACCTGTAGTGTAGAAAGACTTCAGTAACAGCACCTCAAATCAGTGTATTTTAATGCATCAGCCTAGATTGGACTGGATTTCAGCCCTTATAAAACGTGGCAGTAAGCTGTCCCTGCTGGCTCACCATTTCCATCTAGTGCTCAAGAAGCAGAAATGCTACAGTGGTGTGGAACATGTTTTAAATGAAATACATAATTGCTGTAACATTCTTTTTTAAATTATACAACTGCACATTTGAGACCTACAGTATATTGTGATTTGAAGACACAACAGGTAATGAGTGAATAATTTTTTTTTAGCTACAACCACTTTTATAATCATCAATGTCACTTTTATTTATTTATTTATTTATTTATTTTACCTTATTCTGGCTATGGTGAGGTTATACAGTTGAATGTGCTGAATGATCTCATCCAAAAGTCTGTCTGTCATTGTGTCAAAATCAGCAAAGGTGTCAGTCTAGATAAGTGGAAAAAACAAATACAGTCACAAATCTTCACAATCCTGTACTGTTGTTACTGTATGCATATGCACAGGATACAGTGACTTGCATAAGTATTCACCCCCCTTGGACTTTTCCACATTTTGTAGTGTTACAGCCTGGAATTAAAATGGATTTAATTGGGATTTTTACCATTTGATTTACACAACATACTTAACACTTTGAAGGTGCAAAATATTTTTTATTGTGACACATAAGTTAATTAAACAAAAAAAAGACATTCATTGGTTGCATAAGTATTCACCCCCTCGAGTCAATACTTGGTAGAAGCACCTTTGGCAGCAATTACAGCTGTGAGTCTTTTTGGGTAAGTCTCTACCAGCTTTGCACATCTGGATCCTGCAATTTTTGCCCATTCTTCTTGGCAAAATTGCTCAAGCTCTGTCAAGTTGGATGGGAACCGTTGGTGAACAGCAATTTTCAAGTCTTGCCACAGATTCTCAATCGGATTGAGGTCTGGGCTTTGACTGGGCCATTCTAAGACATTCAGGTTCTTGTTTTTAAACCACTCCAGTGTAGCTTTGGCTGTGTGTTTAGGGTCATTGTCCTGCTGGAAGGTGAACCTCCGCCCCAGTCCCAGGTCTCTTGCAGACTGAAAAAGGTTTTCCTATAGAATTTCCCTCCATCTTGCCCTCAATCCTGACCAGTTTCCCAGTCCCTGCCGATGAAAAGCATCCCCATAACATGATGCTGCCACCACCATGCTTCACCGTGGGGATGGTGTTCTCAGGGTGATGAGCAGTGTTGGCTTTGCGCTACACATAGCGTTTTCCACATGTTTGCTGTGTCTCCCACATGCCTTTTGGCAAAATCCAAACAGGATTTGATATGGGTTTTTTTCAGCAATGGCTTTCTTCTCGCCACTCTTCCATAAAGCCCAGCTTTGTGGTGAGTCTGGGTTATAGTTGTCCCATGGACGATTTCTCCCATCTCAGCTGTGGATCTCTCCAGCTCCTTCAGAGTTACCATTGGCCTCTTGGTTGCTTCTCTGACTAATGCCCTCCTTACCTGGTCACTGAGTTTTGGTGGACGACCTTCTCTAGGCAGAGTCGCGGTTGTGCCATATTCTTTACATTTTTTAATAATGGATTTAACGGTGCTCCGGGGGATGTTCAAAGTTTGGGATATTTTTTTATAACCCAACCCTGATTGGTGCTTCTCCAGAACTTTATCCCGGACTTGTTTTGATAGCTCCTTGGTCTTCATGATGCTGTTTGTTTAGATATGCTCCCTAACAAACTCTGGGGCCTTCCAGAAACAGGTGTATTTAATCTGAGATCATGTGACACTTTAATTGCACACAGGTGGACTCCATTCAACTAATTATGTGACTTCTGAAGGCAATTGGTTGCACCAGAGCTTATTTAGGGGTGTCACAGCAAAGGGGGTGAATACTTATGCAATCAAGACTTTTCAGTTTTTTATTTGTAAATAATTATGGACTATTTTCTGTAGATCAGTGACAAAAAATCCTAATTAAATCCATTTTAATTCCAGGTTGTAACACTACAAAATGTGGAAAAGTCCAAGGGGGGTGAATACTTATGCAAGGCATTGTATGTATGCTTAAGTAAAGGCTAAACATAACCTCTGTCCATGACTTTTCAGACTCAATAATACTCCTTCATCTGATTAATACTGTTACCAGGTACAATCAACAATCTTTCTTGAACTGGGCTTTATACTTTTAGTGTACACTTTCATTTCTGCAAATGTATTTCTGTTTCCTGTACTCTTGGAGCTAAATATAATAGGATACTGGTGTAATACCGGGTAAAGTCTACCTGGTTTCTTTCTAAATGCAATAGCATACTGGTGTAATACCAGATATAGTCTACCTGGTTTCTTTCTAAATGTAAAGGCATACTGGTGTAATACCGGGTATAGTCTACCTGGTTTCTTTCTAAATGCAATAGCATACTGGTGTAATACCGGGTATAGTCTACCTGGTTTCTTTCTAAATGCAATAGCATACTGGTGTAATACCAGATATAGTCTACCTGGTTTCTTTCTAAATGCAATAGCATACTGGTGTAATACTGGGTATAGTCTACCTGGTTTCTTTCTAAATGTAAAGGCATACTGGTGTAATACCAGATATAGTCTACCTGGTTTCTTTCTAAATGTAAAGGCTTACTGGTGTAATACCAGATATAGTCTACCTGGTTTCTTTCTAAATGCAATAGCATACTGGTGTAATACCGGGTATAGTCTACCTGGTTTCTTTCTAAATGTAAAGGCATACTGGTGTAATACCAGGTATAGTCTACCTGGTTTCTTTCTAAATGTAAAGGCATACTGGTGTAATACCGGGTATAGTCTACCTGGTTTCTTTCTAAATGCAAAGGCATACTGGTGTAATACCAGGTAAAGTCTACCTGGTTTCTTTCTAAATGTAAAGGCATACTGGTGTAATACCAGATATAGTCTACCTGGTTTCTTTCTAAATGCAATAGCATACTGGTGTAATACCGGGTATAGTCTACCTGGTTTCTTTCTAAATGCAATAGCATACTGGTGTAATACCAGATAAAGTCTACCTGGTTTCTTTCTAAATGTAAAGGCATACTGGTGTAATACCAGATATAGTCTACCTGGTTTCTTTCTAAATGCAATAGCATACTGGTGTAATACTGGGTATAGTCTACCTGGTTTCTTTCTAAATGTAAAGGCATACTGGTGTAATACCGGGTATAGTCTACCTGGTTTCTTTCTGACATCAGGAAGTCCAGTTTTGATCCAGGCAGCCCCAACTCAATAAAAGTCTTCACCAGCCGCAGATCTGCACTGTTTCCTGAAAAAGCATACACTCGTGTTGAGTCCTGTTACATGAATGTAACACAATGCAACCATACAGTAGTTACTGACACCTCTCCTTTCTCCTATAATTGGACAGCATCACCCAGCACCATCATCATTACCATCCCTGGATCTCCAACAGCCCTGCCAAAGAATACCTTTGATTTGATACGCTGCTCCAGGGAGGGGCAGGGTAAAAGACATGATTCAGAAGAAGCCAATGATACAACCTGTTTCAGGTGTAGCCTTGGCCTCTTGATATAAATCTTTGTTTTACCAAAACACAATGTTTCACAAATCTAAATTTGATAACATTCCCCAATGTTTGTACAGTATTCTATGAAACACTAATACACTGGTGAAATTATTGTTTTACTGTAACTTCCCCAGTCTATAGTTACTAGTGCAGTATCAGTTTCTTTCCACATGGGGCTGCTGTGCACCTTTCTATTCTTTCAAAGTTTCCTCTATTGCAATTGCACTGCAAATGATACTAATAAGAACACTTATTATTACCATCCAGTCCATGAACACAGATTACAAGATGAATGCCGTCCTCAAAATTATCTTCCTCTTCCTCAGGTGGGAAATACGGCACATCAGAGGCCAGCTGGGGCAGATCGCTGTACAGTGTACCTCGAAACCTCAGCTCATTCAGAAGATCATCTTTGGCCTTATAGAAACTAAAGAGAGAGAGGGGAAATGTGACATTAATTACAGACGTGCTCAAATTTGTTGGTACCCTTACAGCTCATTGAAATAATGCTTCATTCCTCCTGAAATGTGATGAAATTAAAAGCTATTTTATCATGTATACTTGCATGCCTTTGGTATGTCATAGAATAAAGCAAAGAAGCTGTGAAAAGAGATGAATTATTGCTTATTCTACAAAGATATTCTAAAATGGCCTGGACACATTTGTTGGTACCCCTTAGAAAAGATAATAAATAATTGGATTATAGTGATATTTCAAACTAATTCGTTTCTTTAATTAGTATCACACATGTCTCCAATCTTGTAATCAGTCATTCAGCCTATTTAAATGGAGAAAAGTAGTCACTGTGCTGTTTGGTATCATTGTGTGCACCACACTGAACATGGACCAGAGAAAGCAAAGGAGAGAGTTGTCTGAGGAGATCAGAAAGAAAATAATAGACAAGCATGGTAAAGGTAAAGGCTACAAGACCATCTCCAAGCAGCTTGATGTTCCTGTGACAACAGTTGCAAATATTATTAAGAAGTTTAAGGTCCATGGAACTGTAGCCAACCTCCCTGGGCGCAGCCGCAAGAGGAAAATCGACCCCAGATTGAACAGAAGGATAGTGCGAATGGTAGAAAAAGAACCAAGGATAACTGCCAAAGAGATACAAGCTGAACTCCAAGGTGAAGGTACATCAGTTTCTGAGTGCACCATCCGTCGCTTTTTGAGTGAAAGTGGGCTCCATGGAAGAAGACCCAGGAGGACTCCACTTTTGACAGAAAAACATAAAAAAGCCAGACTGGAATTTGCTAAAATGCATATTGACAAGCCACAATCCTTCTGGGAGAATGTCCTTTGGACAGATGAGTCAAAACTGGAGCTTTTTGGCAAGTCACAGCAGCTCTATGTTCACAGACGAAAAAATTAAGCTTTCAAAGAAAAGAACACCATACCTACAGTGAAACATGGAGGAGGCTCAGTTATGTTTTGGGTCTGCTTTGCTGTGCCTGGCACAGGGTGCCTTGAATCTGTGCAGGGCACAATGAAATCTCAAGACTATCAAGGCATTCTGGAGCGAAACGTACTGCCCAGTGTCAGAAAGCTCTGTCTCAGTCGCAGGTCATGGGTCCTCCAACAGGATAATGACCCAAAACACACAGCTAAAAGCACCCAAGAATGGATAAGAACAAAACATTGGACTATTCTGAAGTGGCCTTCTATGAGTCCTGATCTGAATCCTATCAAACATCTATGGAAAGAGCTGAAACTTGCAGTCTGGAGAAGGCACCCATCAAACCTGAGACAGCTGGAGCAGTTTGCTCAGGAAGAGTGGGCCAAACTACCTGTTAACAGGTGCAGAAGTCTCATTGAAAGCTACAGAAAACGTTTCATTGCAGTGATTGCCTCTAAAAGTTATGCAACAAAATATTAGGTTAGCGGTCCCATCATTTTTGTCCATGCCATTATCATTTGTTTTCTTATTTACAATATTATGTTGAATAAAAAATCAAAAGCAAAGTCTGATTTCTATTAAATATGGAATAAACAATGGTGGATGCCAATTACTTTTGTCAGTTTCAAGTTATTTCAGAGAAAATTGTGCATTCTTCGTTTTTTGTGGAGGGGTACCAACAAATTTGAGCACGTCTGTATATATACAGACCTATCTCTGGCCCGCTGGATATCACCTCTAATTGTACACGTACTTCTCAGATTAGGCTGCGGATATGCCATAGTTTACCTCTTGCAACATAAAGAACCACACTGCTATCAGTTATCTTAAGATAAATAATTTATTTCTATAGTAACAATACCCATGGAATTAGCCATTATTATTATTATTAGAACTGACATCTGCTATTTGCATTGTGATTGTTACTAATCCAGATGTAACTACCATAGGCTCAACCCAAAGAACCCCTAAAAACAATAAGAGAAGGTCATTTAAAAAAAAGAAGCAAGGAATAATCGACAGGTCTTTTTTCTAAGGGTTAGGTTTTGTAACACTAGCAAATCTGCTTTTGAAAACTGTTCAAACTTACTTTAGCATTCTCTCGTTGGTTTCTTCATCCACACAAAAGGAATTAGAAGAGATCACACCAAATGAGCCCAGAGGCTGTCTGGTGATGGGCGATGTTGCCTGCCTTATTGCAAACCCATTGACAGATGGAGAATCCCTGAGCACAGAAGAGAATGGCAGACAAGTTGGGGCGCACGAAACTGATAGGTTAACCACCTCTACTACCTTCCTGTTCATGAATGCCAAGCTCGAGCTAGGAATGTTTGAAGATTTCCCTAGACTGGGCAAAGCAGGATGTTCATGGTCATTGCATTTATCAATTTTGGGATCATGCCCGTTTTCCTTTTCAATGTCTTGACATTCATGGTAGTGGACTTGCTCCAGTCTATCCTCCTCATTCAGTTCTATTTGGTGGAAACTCTGATCTGATTCACACAGAATTGCTTTGTTAGTGCTGTCCAAATAAGACCCAAACTCCCCTTCAATTAGATCACCTTCTTTTAAATCAAATGCTGGCATCTGGTCACTGAGGTGTGGGACTTTTTGACTGTCCAATTGAACATCACAATTTGGCACACTGTCATTTTTGTAGTTCTCTTGGGTTATACGGGAACTAGCTGATGTGTAAAATACTGCTTTGTCAGGTTGAGTCCTAGTGTGTTTTGGAAGTTCTTCACCAACATTCTTTTTAAAAAGAAACGCCTCTGGAACACCTTGTAATACTGCATCCACCGTGCACAGAACTACCTGTTTTTCTAGAATTTTAGGTAAGTTAATTTCTTTGGAACAATTATAGTCCTCAAGAATGTTTATGTCCCCGTGTTCATTTTTACTACTCTGCCTACCGACTTTCAAACACTCTGGCATGTCCCCTTCTAGGATATCCTCCAAAGAATACGCATTTCCAAATGGCCGATCATTTTGTCTCATTACGTTTCCTCCCACAGCTGTACAGCTTTGAGACTCATCGCCCCTTTGTCTCGGGTCTTGGTTCGTTTCTGGGTCCTCCTCAGGGCTGCTTATCTGAGGAGCGGAGACAGATTTGGTCAGCTTGCTGAGTTCCACTTCCTGTTCTTCTTCATAGGGCAAGGAGCTGATGGACGTCAGGGAAGCCTGTATCCCACTGGGTAAGCTTGCGTTACTTTCGGTCTGACACCCCTCCAGGGAGTTTCGGTGCATGGTGTGCCTTCTTACGAGCTGGTGCAGCAGGTCCCGCTCACTGGAGAAGTCCTGAGGTCTGATTCGAACATCCAGCCAGGCTACTGAGCTGGGCTCACTCTCAATTCCGGAATCAGAAATCACAGAAGAAGACCGCTTCATGGTCCTTAAGCTCCCGGTGAAGCCATCCTTTCCTGCTCCATATGATTCTTTTTCAGCTGGTTCACATTTGCTTGGCACTGTTACTGTCCTTTCCATCTCTGAGATGGAAGTATCTGTGACAGACAAACTGAATAACAGCATGTCTTCATTTTCATAAAGCTTGCCCTCATGAGGTGTTACCTCTGTTAAATTTTTGGTGGATTTGGATTCATACTCATTGAGCTCATTTAGATTATTCTTCACTAAAACACTGCTTTCATGCTCTTTCTCTTCCAACTCATTTGAATGACAAGATAGAGATAAGCTCTCAGCCCTGTTTAAGTCTGTGGACTCAGTTTTGTTTGATGTTGCTACTATTAACACTGCTTCTCCTCTGTATGGGTCTGTATCACTTGGCCTGACCTCAATATATTTCAGACCAGTGTTAGAGCTGTTGTTTCCCCCCGTTGGATCAATCCTTCCCTCCAGCTCTGAAGCACTAGGTTCATTATCCTGAGAATTACTCATTGCACTGCTTTCTAGGGAATCACTGGCTTTTAGGTTATTATTACTTTCCTCATGTCCTCCGCTCAAAGAAACATTTGCTGACAGATCTGTGCAATTAGAACTTCTCAAAAGGTTTTCATTCATTGGTGGTTTTCCAGAATCATGCTTCCTTGTTGGGGAAGCTTTTCTGTCCATTTCCAATTCTTCTAAAGAAGTGGTCTCTTTGTCTTCTTTGTTTCCATTAGCAGTGGGCACATGTGGGACGGAGGGTGTGGCACTGCCCAAGTCCTCATCTATGAAAAGCAGATACCAATAGATTGCTTCAATGAGTTAGTCTTGTTTCGGACATTCATTTAAATATATATATATATATATATATATATATATATATATATATATATATATATGTATATATATATATATATATATATATATACATTACCTAGAATTACCTATATACATTACCTATATACATTACCTAAAATGCATTACCTAGAATTTTTAGATTGTTCATTTAACATCATGTAATCAAAGAAACTACAAAATGATATTGCAAATGTCTACCAGAAGCCTAATAGTAGTACAGTATTTCAGTTTTTCTGTTAAGTACTGTATTCCTTTGAATTTAAGACACACTTTTTAAACCAATTTTTTCTTTTCAAAAATGGCCTGCATCTTTTTCTAGTACAGTATTGTGATGCATGTATTAAAAGATGTGGCTGCCAGAGTAGACAAACAGCAACATGACTGACTGGCAGTTCAAGGGTTCCCTAGCAGTTATCCTGTAAAGCGGACTCTCTCCTGCTCGATGTAAACAAAGAAAGCTTTTGCTCAGCGCCCGCCTGTGTAGCTATGGTTGTGCAGTAGCCTCGAACTGGCACTGCTGCATTCTTAAACAGGCGTAGGCTCCCCGGGCACGCCCCCACCCCCTCCCCCAGCCAATCAGGACCTCCCAATCAGCTCAGCTCCGAGCAAGCCTTCCTGTTTACCACAGCAACAGCGCAGCTGAACCAGCGACAGGGTCCTCCCTGTCACGAAGAGTCATTACTTTCCTGAGGAATTCCAAGAGAAGCTATTACAATTTCAGTGTTTTGTTATGAGGCTCAGTTCTGATCAGACCCCTGTATTTTTTTACTTGCCAAGCAATACCATAGTTCACAAACAGGAGAAAAAACATGTGTGAGTAATCACAACTGGAAATGAGAAGCAGTGCATAACTGTAATGCTCTGTGTGACCGCAGACGGCTGCAAACTGCCTCTATACATGGTTTTCTTATATGAGTAAATGCATCTTTCTAAATGCATCTTTATTTGATTTTATTTTCCTCAAGTTGAGGATGGAAATTTGGGCTGCGTCTTAAATTCGAGGGTGCCTTCAATTTGAAGGAATACTGTATATGAAAAACTACAAAGCGGTATGTAATTACATATGTTAACATAACATTATTCAGCAGGTTTCATTCGACTCTGAAGAAAACAATGTTAATTCTACAGGGGGATGCAAAACATTTGTCCAGAGCTGTAGAATTATGGTATCTATACATAACAACAATTACTGACCCACACTGGGGAGCTCTATATATCTGTCTTCAAAGATGATGGGAAGAGTGTTCCAGTCCCCATCTATATCCAGGCACTCAGCAGGCAGAGGAGGCATCTTAGTGAGATAGTCTGAACCTCGAGCTTCAGATGCAATCTGATTTTGTCGCTGGATCCTTGAAACAAAACCAAAAAAGACAAAGGACCTTATATAATGGCCTCAAATAACCTTATATAAAACAATCTAAAAAAACAAAAACGTATTAGCAATAGCTATATTATTAGTGACCCCCTTTCCTTCTGTTGATTTTATTCTGCAATTAGGAATATGCTTATAGTGTTATATTATAAGACAACATTATAGAGCAGTGTTTCCCAAACTTTTTGATTGGCGACCCAAATAAACACAGGAATAATGAACCCACAACACAAAATTATTCACTATTTGGTATTTTAACTGAAATACTTCTTAACTAATCAAAAAGCCATGTTTCATTTATTTGTAACTACACTACACTATATAAGCATTTAGGCTTTGATAGGTTTACAGTTTGGTAAAATTTTTAATTGGTATTAAAAATGGTATTAAATTAACGTATTGTAACGACGAGGCAGACAAACCGGGGGGGGGGGGGGGGGGGGGGGGGCACTTCTACAAACACTCTATCACACGACAGCCAGCTTACATGGGGATTGATGGACTGTTGTGGGTGGGTGCACTGAGATAATGGGTGGTGGGACAGGAATGCAATTTTGTAAGTTCTTGTCACCTCGTTACAAAAAGGATATTGCTGCTCTAGACAGAGTGAAAGAATTGAATCTATTCAGTCTTGAACAAAGAAGATTACGCGGTGATCTGATTCAAGCATTCAAAATCCTAAAAGGTATAGACAATTACTTTTTTTACCTGAAAAAAAGAAACAAGGACCAGGGGTCACAAATGGAGATTAGATAAAGGGGCATTCAGAACAGAAAATAGGAGGCACTTTTTTACACAGAGAATTGTGACTCCCCAGTAAAGATGGGCCAAATGGCCTCCTCTCGTTTGTAAACTTTCTTATGTTTTATGTTCTTAAGTCTGGTAGAGGGAGGGGCTGGGTGAAGAGTGTGGGTTTGGGAGCTGGGCTGGGTGAAGAGTGTGGGTTTGGGAGCTGGGCTGGGTGAAGAGTGTGGGTTTGGGAGCTGGGCTGGGTGAAGAGTGTGGGTTTGGAAGCTGGGCTGGGTGAAGAGTGTGGGTTTGGGAGCTGGGCTGGGTGAAGAGTGTGGGTTTGGGAGCTGGGCTGGGTGAAGAGTGTGGGTTTGGGAGATGGGCTGGGTGAAGAGTGTGGGTTTGGGAGCTGGGCTGGGTGAAGAGTGTGGGTTTGGGAGCTGGGCTGGGTGAAGAGTGTGGGTTTGGGAGCTGGGCTGGGTGAAGAGTGTGGGTTTGGGAGATGGGCTGGGTGAAGAGTGTGGGTTTGGGAGCTGTGGGAGAACCTGTTATTTTGTTGAATTACCGAGTCAGACACGCAGAGACTGTTAGCTTTGTGTGTGTTACCTGCCTGTTTATTAAACCATTTTATTTATTCTGTGTTTGTTATTGTTGCATTTATTTTATTGTTTATTGTAAAATAAACCGTGCATTTGAGACCAGAATACTTGCCTGGATTGCTTCCTTTACCTCCATGTTACAATATCAATTTAAAATTGTATTGCACTATAATGAATACTAGTTTTAATTTTCAATTCAACATTAAGCATTGCAAACATACTGACAACAGTCAGATTTTTTTTGTTTTTTGCAATATACATTGTAATCAGGTAGGATACATTCACCGCCTTCTCTGAGACAGTGACTGTTTTTTTAAGAACGTCATGCTGTTCTGCTAATTGATCAGCTTTCTTCTGTAAAAACTCGTGTCATTTCCCAATGCAATCTGGATGCCGTGTCTCAAGATGCCGAAGGCTTAAGGCTGTCGTGAGCCAGTACTTCACAACAAATGACACGTGAGGACGCAGATCATCCCGTCACCAATTTAAGAAAAAGCAGAAGACTGGTGATAAAACAATACATTGTTTATATAATAACTGCTAATGATTTTTATGCAAATCATATTTATTTTGAATATAAGCATAAGAAGTTGTATAGTGAAACTAAATCTTAACAGTGTGCACTGAACGTCATATTTTTTAGATTGTTTGGCGACCCATCAGAAACCTTGCAGCGACCCATACTGAACGTCATATTTTTTAGATTGTTTGGCGACCCATCAGAAACCTTGCAGCGACCCATACTGAACGTCATATTTTTTAGATTATTATTATTATTATTATTATTTATTTCTTAGCAGACGCCCTTATCCAGGGCGACTTACAATTGTTACAAGATATCACATTATACATTATTTCACATTATACAGATATCACATTATTTTTACATACAATTACCCATTTATACAGTTGGGTTTTTTCTGGAGCAATCTAGGTAAAGTACCTTGCTCAAGGGTACAACAGCAGTGTCCCCCACTGGGGATTGAACCCACAACCCTCCGGTCAAGAGTCCAGAGCCCTAACCACTACTCCACACTGCTGCCCACAGATTGTTTGGCGACCCATCAGAAACCTTGCAGCGACCCATACTGAACGTCATATTTTTTAGATTGTTTGGCGACCCATCAGAAACCTTGCAGCAACCCATACTGAACGTCATATTTTTTAGATTGTTTGGCGACCCATCAGAAACCTTGCCGCGATCCATATTTGGGTCTCGACCCTCACTTTGGGAAATGTTGCTATAGCTCACATGGCTGCTGCTGCCTGGCACTTGATGTGTGGTTGTACTTCAGACTCACTCAAATCGTCTAGCGACAATCAAACAATGTGACCTAAAGCCAAAGTACCAGGATGCAGCAGTTTATACTGTTCTATTTGAAATATTTGTATATAATGAATTAACTTATTATTTTTTTTAAAACAAGTCAGACCAAGAAGAATCTCAACACAAAAAATGGAGGCCAGTAAAAATGTTAACAAAGCCAGTTAGAGATGCATTTTTAAACAATGCTCTTTATTTCAGTGAATTAAGATATACAACTCACAGCTCTTCTTGGAAGGTCAGAGATGCACGTTTGTGATGTTCTGAGAAAAAGTATGCTTCTGAAAACCTTCGTACCTGTTTGGAAAGAGCAGAAGTTATAAACAGCGTTTATGAGTGGCACAGCGCTCAGTGGCGATTCTTCCTGAGATCATGTTGCTGTGATTCTGTTTCCTGTGTGCTGTAATCCGTTTCAGATAACACAGGAATTGCTGGAAAAAAAAATTGGGACTACAAAGGTGAACCTTGATTCTGTTACTACTTTACTTGTGCCAAAAGTCTTGTGGTTTTTCAGAACTTAAAGTAATGAAAGACTTAAAGCTGCCTTCTATAGCTTATTATTGGCCATATGCACACATCTGAAGAATAAAGTGTTTGTGTTTTTTAGCTCCTAACCAGCATAAAACACAGTTACAGTGTTGACCTTAAGGTTATTAGATAGATACTAAAAGCAATTTTTTTTTTTTTTTTTTAAAGATCTTTTTTTTCGGTTGGGTTTCACTACTGATTTAATTGGGGTAAAATGTAAGGTGATATTGCACAAGGTCAGACAAGTTATTTTTGGCAGCTGTTGAAGCAACTACATGGCAAATACAATTTTCTAATTAAGTTCCCTCAGATTAATAGCGTTTGGATGTTGTGTACACTGTTATGGCTCCACCATGAAGGCTGAACAGCACTGCACTAACAAATATACAACCTTGGTGCAAGGCACATGCTTCCATTTAGCAGAGTAAAACAGACAGTGAAGTATTTACCCTTAGCGTGTGGTGTTCCTGAGCCAGGTAGGATGTAACTTCAGCCTGAAGAGTAACTGTGTCTAGAAACTGGCTCCAAAGAGCCACCAGGTGGGAACAGAGCTGAGTCAAATCTCTGCTAATCTGCTCCACAACTTTATCATGACTACTCTGCACCTGTGAATGAAAATATATATATAAAAAAAAAACATTACAGGAATCTGGAGTGGCATTATGTAGACATGACAGCACCTTGTCGATCCTGAGACTCTGAAAAGAAATACTACCCATTCCCACTGATATTTATTTAATAAATGAAACATAAAATAGTACTTTTCAGTTATATTATAACCCTTTTACCAGGAAGCTGCCTTCTGTGCACTAGGTGGAACTGCTGCATTCGCCATGCTGCTCTCCCAGACTTGTCTGGTATAAAACTATTTTTCAGACAATTACCAAAAGCAAAGGTCAATGCTGTGTTGCTTATATTGGAACTGAGAAATATATTTTCAGGGGAATAACCTTTTGACAAGAGGAAGAAGCCACTGCATACATCTGACCTTCGGAACACAACTTGACTTCGAAAATGTGTACTTTTTTAAAATTGCGTAGATTACAGTCTCTGGAGACCTTCAAACCTGGTTATAGCAAGAAGAGAGGTAATCCAGACCCCAAAAAGAAAATAACTTTATTCAAGAAATACACACAAGTCATGGAGAATGTGTCTGAGAAAGTGGAATGGCATCCAAATCGAATTCCATCAGGTCGGTGGCGCACAGGGCCAAGTCGGAGGCCTGATATGGTGACAACGGAATTAGCTGTCCACATCACAAAACCACCACAATCCGGAACACTTTGTTAGTCATCGCTTCAGAGAGGCCCAGTACTTAATTACAGGCTTTGTATAAGTAAAGATTGGATGTACTCACAGGGCTGTGAGGGGGGAACTCTCAAGGAATCAATGGCAACATGCCTTACTATGGATAGCAAACATAACGTGTGTTCTGCCCATCGGTGGCTTTGCCACAACAGAAGTGTATTGTAATTCAGTTTAAGAAGTGCTATGTTTTTTTTTTTTGGTGCAACTAGAATGAGAAATTCATCTCTTATACATAATGTGGGTCTGGGTGAGCAAAATGAGCCCAGTTCTTTTGCCACAGCATACAGCATGCTGGTTGATGATTTACCTTTCCAGTGGTTTCTTACAGAGTGAAACAAAGAGCTTGGGTCATTAACCTGGGTAATAAAACCAAGCAACTGAAGAGGATAGTAATGCAAAGCAATGTACGTCGAAGTGTAAGAAAGAGTACAGCCCCTGAATGACTGTGAAAATGGATTCAAACATGCATTAAAGGAAGTCAAGAAATAAATCAAACTGCACTGACCACATGGCCAAAATGTATGAAACAGCTTGCATTTCTCCTGAGAAAAAACTTCAAGGGAATATAATTCTATTAAGTTCAACCAATTGTGAGATGTTTGTCTAGTGGCAGATATAGAACACTTTTAAACAGTTGTTCTTCCTAAAAAAAATAGCATATACAGTATCTGTCCAAAAATATTTCACATTAGCCAAATTAGCATAAAGGGACCAGTCATATAAATATGTGATATCTACAAAAGCCTCCCCACCATGTTTTTATTGCAGTAGGAACTAGAAGCAACATGAATATAAAGTTGGACCAAGTTTGCCCCAACAGTATCTTGTTACTATTCACTTTTATATTCCAGCTGGGCTGATTTTTTTTGTATATAACCCATTTTGTACATATCAGATCTATATGACTGGTCACTTTATTCTAACTTCAAATGTTTTTGCATTTTAAATACTGCAATGCACTTTTACACCTGTTTAGGTATACCACATAAACTGTCGAATGTTTAATGTACAAATACAGTGCCTTGCAAAAGTATTCAGACCCCTGACCAATTCTCTCATATTACTGAATTACAAATGGTACATTGAAATTTTGTTCTGTTTGATATTTTATTTTAAAACACTGAAACTCAAAATCAATTATTGTAAGGTGACACTGGTTTTATGTTGGGAAATATTTTTAAGAAAAATAAAAAAACTGAAATGTCTTGCTTGCATAAGTATT
This sequence comes from Acipenser ruthenus, assembly GCF_902713425.1. Lineage (NCBI taxonomy): Eukaryota > Metazoa > Chordata > Actinopteri > Acipenseriformes > Acipenseridae > Acipenser > Acipenser ruthenus. The sequence goes on from NC_081191.1 coordinate 1,472,690, forward strand.
CAACCCCTGTGCTGTGGAAGCTCCCAGTTTACACTGATGAAAGAAATTGCCCTAACGAGGACACAATTACCTTACCATTGGCCTCCACCTGTGAACCATTAAAGTTGCTGTCACATTTTCTGGATAAAAACCCCACTGTTGAAGGATCATTGGTCAGGCTGTGAATCTGAAGGAAAATGAAGACCAAAGAGGATTCTACAGAAGTTAGAGATAAAGTAATACAAATGCATAGATTAGGGAAAGGGTACAAAATAATATCCAAGTGTTTGGATATCCCAGTGAGCACAGTTGGATCAATAATCAGGAAGTCGAAGCTGCATCACACCACCCAGGCACTGCCAAGAAAAGACCGTCCCTCAAAACTCAGCGCTCAAACAAGAAGGAGACTTGTGAGAGAAGCCACAGAGAGGCCAACAATCACTTTGAAGGAGCTACAGAGTTCAGTGGCTGGGAGTGGAGTAATGGTGCACCACTCAACCATATCAAGAGCTCTGCATAACACTGGCCTGTATGGGAGGGTGGCAAGAAAGAAGCCGTTACTCAAAAAGTACCATCTGAAAGCACGTCTGGAGTTTACCAGAAAGCATGACCCAGCTGCGATGTGGGAAAAGGTTTTGTGGTCAGATGAGACCAAGATAGAGCTTTCTGGCCAAAACTCAAAGCGCTATGTGTGGCGCAAACCTAACACTGCCCATGCCTCAAGACACACCATCCCTACAGTGAAGTATGGTGGTGGCAGCATCATGCTGTGGGGATGCTTCTCATTAGCAGGGACTGGGCATCTTGTTACAATTGAAGGAAGAATGGATGGAGCAAAATACAGGGAAATACTGCAAGAGAACCTGCTTCAGTCCGGAGGAAATTCACCTTTCAGCAGGACAATGATCCCAAGCACAAGGCCAAAGCAACATTGGAGTGGCTCAAGAACAAAAAGGTGACTGTCCTACAGTGGCCCAGTCAAAGTCCTGATCTCAATCCCATTGAGAATCTGTGGCACTATTTGAAAATTGCGGTCCACAAGCGTCGTCCAACCAACCTGAACAACCTGGAGCAAATCTGCCAAGAAAAATGGGCCAAAATCACTCCGACACTGTGTGCAAAGCTGGTACATACTTACCCAAAAGACTTAAAGCTGTTATTGCAGCGAAAGGTGGCTCTACCAAATATTAATGTGTGGGGGTTGAATACTTATGCAAGCAAGATATTTCAGTTTTTTATTTTTCTTAAAAATATTTCCCATCATAAAACCAATGTCACCTTACAATAATTGATTTTGAGTTTCAGTGTTTTAAAATAAAATATCAAACAGAACGAAATTTCAATGTACCATTTGTAATTCAGTAATATGAGAGAATTGGTCAGAGGTCTGAATACTTTTGCAAGGCAGTGTGTGTATATATATATATATATATATATATATATATATATATATATATATATATATATATTGTAAGATAGCAGGGAGAGAGTCAGATTCTTCCCTGCTAAAAACATGTGCAAATGCATGTTTGTTTAATTAATTATCACTGGCACCTGGTTCTCATTGTAAATTAGAGCCAGGTGCAGGGTTTAAAAGAAAGACAGCCGGTCCATGCGGGGCTGCTGATGTGTGTAGAAGCCTGACTGTGCTGGTGTGTTTGTACAGCCGTAATTATATATATAAAAAAGAAACGTAGTGTAAAGCCTTTTTGTGTGATTTGCTTAAAAACAGTGTTTTGTTTTGTTTTGATTTTTCATTTTAACAGGTAAACAGCTTAGCTGTCCTGTTATATAGTTAGTGTCTTGCACACATGCAATTAACAAGATGCCCTGAAAACTTAACGTAATTAATGAAGGGCTGTAATGCAGCAAAAAGAGCAAGAATTAAACACACAAGGATGTGAAAAGGTTACCGTGCCAAGCTGAAAAAAGCTGTCTTTGTGAACTCCAAAAAAACAATGTTATCTAATCGTAGAGTGCCTAAATAAAGTTTTGAGTCAACACGAATAGATGTTTTTCATCTCTTGCGTCTTGCATCCCAGTAGATTTTGTTACATTGTTTACCGTCAGGAGTTTAAGTGATTTAATTGCACAAGATTCCATGGTTAGATGATGAGCTGATAATGTCTCTTCAGCCAAAGAATCATCCACAGTAATTTAAGAGCAACGTTACCATTATGCAAAACAGTATGTAGCGTGAGCTTTGTACTAAAGCAGGGTCAGCTGTTGAACAAAGTTTATTCTCAAACTGACCATTTAAAAAATGTGAATGCAGAACACACAGAAATACGTGCGGTAAGCTGGCTTGCATTCCCTTCCCTTCCCTGCTCCGTCCATGACGTATACCTACCTTCAAACTTGATTATTTCGACCTACAGCCACAAACACGCGCGCATTAGTTCGTAGGCTTTAGGGGCAAAAACGGTGTAATTAACCCTTTCCACTCTCTAACAACTGCCTCACCACAACTAAACTTTCCGTTTCCCTGGTTACTGCACCCGCCCCCTCCATTCTGACCAGCCAACCGGATGCATCTTAAACAACGCACCCCATATTCTATGCTATGTTGAAAATGGAGCCAGTACCTTATATTTGTGTTGTATGCATGTTTAATAAAAAATTGATAAAAAAAGAAATGGCTTGATGGCAAGTTTGTTTCTCCATGGTTCTGATCTGTTTGTAGTGCGCATGCGGGGCAAAACGGTTACCGGAGCGTACAGCTGCGCAGGCACAGCGTTCGTTTTTAAAATTACTTTTTTATATTAAAATATACATTTTTAAACCTCCCCACCCACAAAAGGCACTAAAGACTACTTAGATGCAGTAACTTGCCGAATGGGAGTAGTAACTGTCCAGTAGTTTTCTTTTACCTATAGGTGAATAATAAAAAATGCTCTCCCGGCTCCAAACTTACATGAAAAACCACCCGTTTTTTAAAAGTGCTGTAGCTCAAAAACTACTGGACAGAATAACACAAAACTTCAGCCTACCAATCAGACCTGAAATCCAAAACGGCAGCCAGATTGATTGAACTTAACCCCACTTTTGGAGCTGCACAGAATAGGGGCTTATAATGGAAAGAACATATATATATACACACACACACACATTTTACAGCCTGGAGTTGTAAAACAACTTCAATAAAAACATACCTGCAATTCAATAGACAGCTGTGTTAGTGTTTCCTCAATGGGAAGTTCTTCTAAGAAACAAAAATATTATTTAAATTTGCATGCATATATTACATAGGGCTCTGTTTAAAAAGCATTAAGTCTGGAGTAATTTAAACGTTCTTTTTAAAAGTCTGTTTTTATGCATCATATTTGGTATTCATAAAAAAAGAATTCTAGTGTTGCTTAAGAAAACCACCAGAAGTCTTGACAGTCTCATAAATATCAAACTGCATTTCTGTATTTAAAACAGGCTGTTAATAACTCATGAGTAAAGCTGTGTAAATTGGGCCCTTGGAGACACACACATTATGCATGTATTGAAGCAGAACAATTGTTTTGTTTTTTTCAGCAATGTGACATTATTTACCATTATTTACAACACAGCTTTCATACGTGAGCATGGAAACAAGATTATTTTTTGTTAAACAAAATGCTGTTTGTTCAGCAATTGTGTCTTTACCAATCTCTGTTTGTGGCAGCTCAGGGATCTGCTTCATCAGGCCAGTGTAGTAGGTCCTCAGTCCTCTGTGTGCGTTCAACAGCAGGCAGCAAAGCCTCCTGTGCCAAGAGTATGCACGCTGCATGCAGTTTTCAGAAGGGACATAGAAACTGCCCTGTCAAAACAAATTAGAAATACAGAGAGTTTCTGTTGCGTTTCTATAGAGCCATACCTGTGTTAGGGGGTGACTCTAATTACTGTATATTTCCATCTCTATTTAAACACCAACAGATGTAATATTGATACAGCTTCACATACACTGAAGGGACAGGTGAAAATGCATTTGCACAGAACATGGTGTTCAATAGTAAATGACCAGTCTGATTACAAAACCTAACAGCCTTTTCATTTTTCTTTATAGTCCCTTAACAAGGCAGAGTTCCGTACCTCCTCCACATGCCCAATTAGTAACATGCAGACTGGGCTGTTTTGAATAAAGGAACACGAAAAAAAAAAACCTCCCGTTCTGTGCCAAGCAAGCCACTTTATTGTTTCTCATATTCACCATGTCCAAGGGCAACATGAATGAAGCATAGGAGAATAAGGTTTTGATCAAAGTAAAAAAAATAGTTTTATTGCTCATAGGTTATTTAATAAAAAACAAAAAAAAGACAAAAAAAAACGCTGCTGCTCAGCACAAAACCCCCCCCCAAAAACACATATGTATATGTGTCATTGATTTCCGATCCTAAACGCAACCTACACACGTCAGATATTATGTATAGTAACTTGAGATGTCGAACAATTAAACAGAGATCAAACACCAAACTGGTGGCAGTCTCTCTCTAATCACAGCTTGTCTCCAACTGTAAAATCAATCGCCAGCCTACGTGGCACTATAACCCAGATCTTTTGCTGTAACCTTAATACCAAATAGTTTAAGAGTGTTACTGAGGGATATGCACTTATCAAAAGAGTGAGCTCTTGTGCTTGATATTTAATACAGTACCGGTACCCTAGGCTTTTCTTGTTGATGCAACAAGAAAAAAAGCCTGTAGAAATAAACAGGAAACAAGTGTGTTTATGAATACCTATCACTCCAAACAATTATGTTCCAATGTATTTGTACGTCTCAGACACCACAATATAGGCCTGCATGTTCTACCCTTAGCACCTTCCTGTGGGGAATGTATCTATCCACTTCCTGTTTAAAAATGTGTTTTTATAACTTTAAATCAGCCACACAAAAGCTTATTGAGGCGTAACAACAACGGAGCCTTCAGTACCTTCAGTAGCTGACCCACTGGGACAGGCTTAGAGGATATGGAGTCAAACAGATAACATTTGTCACTATTAGGGTAAGACTGCTGTCACACAGCAAAGACATAGAAGACTCATTATAGGAAAACATAATGCATCCATATCTTGCCCATACTGTCTTAGGATAAGTGGTCTTTGATATTGGAGCCGACAGCTGGATTTTACACAGGGTGTGCAGAACTGAATAGCTGTACACTGCTGAACCAGCAGCTGGAACATGTCTGGGGATGCCTCAAAGCTTCCTCTACCCAAGCAGCTCTGGGGTTTCAGGAGTGATAAGATGGGCCACAGATCGTTCAGATGACAATAAAAACTGCATCTTTGGTATCCAATGTCAGTATGTCCTAAATTATTTATATACAAAATGTAATCTCATATCATCTTAAACTGCATTATACTATGATATCTCATGGTTCCTATTCCCTTAGTTATCGGTAGTGGGCTCAAGGGACATAAGACATCTGAGACTGCCACATCGATCTCACGCTCAACAGAAACTCTGTCCCCACGGAAACCTGTACTAGTCAACTGTGGATTACCTACCCTTTGCACTTATTTTACACAAATCTAACCATAAAAATACATTTAGAGTAACATCAGTCAAATTGCTTTAGCAACACAATCATTCTATTAACTTACTATTTTTTAATTAATTTCCCATAACATCTGACAGCCCAATGTGTTTACTGGTAATTAAACTTAATTAATTTATTTAGAATTGGAGAAATAATATGGTCTCCATGAATCCCTTCAAGAAATTCTGGTATATTCTGTGGGAAGTTTCCCTGGGAAAATAGACATTTTATATTTTAATTTGTATTTTTAATGGCTGTAATTAATGTTTGCTATTATAGTTTAATTTCTGCTTGTTTTGTAAAGCGCTTTGGGACGGCATTGCTATGAAAGGTGCTATATAAAAGTAAATTGATTGATTGAAAGCTTTTCCTAAATGTATGTACAGTATGTTTTTTGTTTTTTTTCCGACCAAGATAAAAACATGCCAGTCTTACTCACATGAATGACACATTATACTTTCTAAATGCCAGTGTGTGCTTGCAATTATCGTCCTCTCCTCTGGTGGAAAGGCTGTCCTCTTTACCGGTGCCTTGTCCTTACATGCTCATGTCCTTACCAAGCAAAGATACACATCTGTTTTTCCTTTGCACTAGGGGTTCTGGTGCATCCTATCAGTGGAGTTTACAGCTTCTTCAAGAACAAATTCACAGCTGGAAGCTTTTCATCACTTCATAACTTGATTTTAGTTGCTAATAGACTATGTGTTCTGCTACTAACCATGATTTACTGAATCCACTAATCAACTGTGAAACTTCTCCTTAATTAATTAAGGATTCACATCCGATTCACAAACGAATCTGTCTTGACATGGGTTTCCATTGATTTTCTGAGGATGACTCATGTTGGCCACGCACCGTTTTAGTGTACATTTGCTACTAAGCCACATGTTTTACTGTACAAAAAATCAAGTTATTTTTGTGCCATTGTGATATACATATGTTTGCTGTACAGAAATCATCATTGTTTTGGTGCACAAATAAAGAAAACTCTTGTTCTACAAGTACTGGTGTCTATTATTGACTATGTAGACATACCTCTTGAACTCTTTTCTTTTCTTTCTACACAGCTGAAGAAGGGCTTTTGCCCGAAACGTCCTGAAATAAATGCTTTTTAATCATTTCAACTTTTTGTGTACATTATTTTATTTTTTAAAATACTGTTTACGTGTTTGAAAAAAAAAAACTTTTCTCTTGGTTGCTTGGAGACTGTGTTGAATAGAATTTGCAGGTTTGCCTTGCTGGGCTGGTTCATCTCATCACTGTCTGATGCTAACACGGGTCTGTTTAGGGCTGGCTGGCTGGCTGGTGTGTGCAAAAAGGGTTGGGATTCATAAATAACTGGGACTGCTTTTGGGGAAGAAAGATGGACTGTTAATTATGACACCTAAGGTCAGGGGCCAGTAGGCTAGCTGCAAATATTGGAAATGATTTAAACTAGGAACTGGGGAGGGAATCTAAAGAAATGTGCAATGAGCTGAAAGAGGGACAAATAGAAGTGAAAGGCCTGTATGCATAAAACTTACTGTGTCCTTTATCACGCCAGTAAGTGTTTAACATGACAGTATTTCACTGGGTGATGCATAAACGCCATTTACCTTATAAAAACATCACTCATCGCGACGTTAGAATAACGTGTCCTTAGAGAATAATTTTCTCATTAGCATATTATTCGTCTGATTCATAAATCTGTATTGTGTCGTTAATTGACCCTCACCAGATTCATAATTAACACGTGCCTCAGACCAGGAGGAGAATGAGATGCGGCTCAACGGTATCATTTCCTAGCATCATTTCTGCATTTAGGAACATGTATTTAATAGTAATAATAAAAAAGTCTATGTTTAATTAGCCAGTAATTACATCATTTAAGTATTTTGTTATTTGTAACGTATACATTAAATTGCATTTTTAACTCGTCTGAACAGGATAGGCTACTTACTGATTAGAAACCATATAAATCACATTTGTAGCCTATTGGTTGCTGTGGGAAAATGCCAGGGGACGGTACATGAAGAGGAGGGAGATATCCTGGAACATGATCCAGAAGAGTAAGAACCCCGCAGTTTTGTTAACAATCTGACGTTCATCTTGCCAGCGCTTCTGGCAGTATATCATCTCCCTTTTTACAAGCGCATTAACCTCAGCAGTTGATGTTTCTCTTGACATATTTTTTCAGCCACAGAACCTTGTATTTCTGAACAGCTGATCTGTGTTGACAAGTGCATCTTTTAACACTGAGAGTTACTGGGGAGTGAATGTAGGTTTTCTTAATCTTCACGTCCAGCACTATTCGGACAGGAGTCCCTTGCTATACAGACACTGTTATCCCGTACATTCTGATATGCCTGATATGTCCCCGAGTATAACCAATTGCAGTATATACTGTGTTATAGTAATCTTTTTCATATCCCTTTTACCTCTGCTCAATCACAGAGGTGTGTGTTACAGTAATAAGAACATAAGAACATAAGAAAGTTTACAAACGAGAGGAGGCCATTCGGCCCATCTTGCTCGTTTGGTTGTTAGTAGCTTATTGATCCCAGAATCTCATCAAGCAGCTTCTTGAAGGATCCCAGGGTGTCAGCTTCAACAACATTACTGGGGAGTTGGTTCCAGACCCTCACAATTCTCTGTGTAAAAAAGTGCCTCCTATTTTCTGTTCTGAATGCCCCTTTATCTAATCTCCATGTGTGACCCCTGGTCCTTGTTTCTTTTTTCAGGTCAAAGAAGTTCCCTGGGTCGACATTGTCTATACCTTTTAGGATTTTAAATGTTTGAATCAGATCGCCGCGTAGTCTTCTTTGTTCAAGACTGAATAGATTCAATTCTTTTAGCCTGTCTGCATTCGACATGCCTTTTAAACCTGGGATAATTCTGGTTGCTCTTCTTTGAACTCTTTCTAGAGCAGCAATATCCTTTTTGTAACAAGGTGACCAGAACTGAATACAATATTCTAGGCGAGGTCTTACTAATGCATTGTAAAGTTCTAACATTACTTCCCTTGATTTAAATTCAACACTTCTCACAATATATCCGAACATCTTGTTGGCCTTTTTTATAGCTTCCCCACATTATCTAGATGAAGACATTTCTGAGTCAACATAAACTCCTAGGTCTTTTTCATAGTTCCCTTCTTCAATTTCACTATCTCCCATATGATATTTATAATGCACATTTTTATTTCCTGCATGCAATACTTTACACTTTTCTCTATTAAATTTCATTTGCCATGTGTCTGCCCCGTTCTGAATGCTGTCTAGATCATTTTGAATGACCTTTGCTGCTGCAACAGTGTTTGTCACGCCTCCTATTTTTGTGTTGTCTGCAAATTTAACAAGTTTGCTTACTATACCAGAATCTAAATCATTAATGTAGATTAAGAATAGCAGAGGACCTAATACTGATCCCTGTGGTACTCCACTGGTTACCTCGCTCCATTTTGAGGTTTCTCCTCTAATCAGTACTTTCTGTTTTCTACATGTTAACCACTCCCTAATCCACGTGCATGCATTTCCTTGAATCCCTACTGAGTTCAGTTTGAGAATTAATCTTTTATGCAGAACTTTGTCAAAAGCTTTCTGGAAATCTAAATAAACCATGTCGTATGCTTTGCAATTATCCATTGTCAATGCTGCATCCTCAGAAAAGTCAAGCAGGTTAGTTAGACACGATCTCCCTTTCCTAAAACCATGCCGACTGTCTCCCAGGATATTGTTACCCTATAGGTAATTTTCCATTTTGGATCTTATTATAGTTTCCATAAGTTTACATATAATAGAAGTCAGGCTTATTGGTATGTAGTTACCTGGTTCGGTTTTGTCTCCCTTTTTGTGGATCGGTATTACGTTTGCTATTTTCCAGTCTGTCGGTACAACCCCTGTGTCAAGAGACTGCTGCATGATCTTGGTTAGCGGTTTGTAAATAACTTATTTCATTTATTTGAGTACTATTGGGAGGATCTCATCCAGCCCAGGGGATTTGTTTATTTTAAGAGCTCCTAGTCCCTTTAACACTTCTGCCTCTGTTATGCTAAAGTTATTTAAAAATGGATAGGAACAGGTCGACATGTGGGGCATGTTGTCCGTGTCCTCCTTTGTAAAAACCTGTGAAAAGTAATTATTTAATATATTTGCTATTTTTTTTTCTTCATCTATGATTTTGCAATTCATGTCTCTTAGACATTTAACCTCCTCTTTGAATGTTCTCTTGCTGTTATAATATTGGAAAAACATTTTAGAATTGGTTTTAGCCCCCTTAGCAATATTGATTTATATCTATCTCTTGGCCTTTCTAACTTCCTTTTTGACTTCTGTTTGTAGTTCCAAGTACTCTTTCTGTGTACTTTGTTTTTGGTCCCTTTTAAACGCTCTGTAAAGTGCCTTTTTTCGCTGAATATTTTTTTAAATTGATCTATTAAGCCATTTTGGCCATTTTGTTTTAGATTTAGATTTGTCTACTTTTGGGATGTAATTGTTTTGCGCATCTAGTACTACATTTTTTAAAAACAGCCATCCTTTTTCTGTGGATGTTTTCTCTGTTTTACTCCAATCTACTTCTGTTAGTCTCTGTTTCATACCTTCATAGTTTGCTTTTCTAAAATTGTAAACCTTAGCTTTAGTCATTACTTTAATCTTCATATCCCTATTACCTCTGCTCAATGACATGCTCTTCATTGTACCAGTCTACACCTGACTTTATTTAGTGTTAGAGCTCTGTCTAGAAACGCTCCTCTGATTTTATTATGGATTATAACATTGTTATTTTCTCTAGTTGAAACTTGGCTTGCAGTTGATAACAATGTTTCCTTGATTGAGGCTTCACCTCCACATTATTCTTTCTTCCAGAAAGCACTCTCCAGGGGGCAAGGAACTTGCCACTATCTTCCGCACTAAACACAGAATCAAACTTTAGCAGTCTCTCATCACAACCAAAACTAGAAATTAGAAATGTGGGGGTCATCTTTGACCCTGATCTATCATTCGAGACTCAGATTAGGAAAGTTAATAAAGTATCCATTTATCATTTGAGAAATATAGCTACACTTAGACCTATTATTTCTGTATTTGATGCTGAAAGACTAATGCATACCTTTGTTTCATCTAGAATTGATTATTGAAATGCACTTTTCTCTGGTATCCGAAAACATGTGGTGTCTTGCTTACAGCTCATTCAGAACACTGTAACTAGAATTTTGACTAAAACCAGAAAAAGTGAACATACTACCCCTGTTTTGGCCTCTTTGCACTGTGCAGTTTAAAATTGGTTTTAAGGTTTAGCTTTTAACTTCTAAGGCCCTGAATGGATTAGCACCCAGTTATTTACAATAATTATTGACCCTGTATACTCCTAACCGCACTCTTAGATCACAGTATGCGGGGAGGCTGGTTATTCCTAAGATGAATAAAGATAATACCGGCAGAAAGGGCTTTTCTTGTAAAGCTCCTAAATTATGGAATGCTCTGCCTTCTGGGGATTTTACAATTAAAACCAATGTTTGAATCTCTTTTTAAAATGTCTGTTCATATCAAATTCCGTATTCCTGTTTTGAATGGAATGGTTTAATTGTTAAGGTTTTTGATTGTGTGTGAAGCTCTTTGGGATCCTTGTGATGCTATAGAAATGTGAATTGTTATTGTTACCACTGTAGTTTAGAAGACAGTTTTGTTTTTCATTTTGCCTCTCTGCTTTACAAATGTCGACATGGTGTTGGTCAAAGATACTTACAATACATGTTAGCGAGTGAAGCTAATGAGCGTTATATTTGAAGGAACACCGAATGTAAACTGAAAACTCCTCTAATGAGAACAAAGATAGGCCAGACATCTTTTCTGCAAGGAGCTCCTGAATTCTGAAATCAGATACCACTTGACATTCGAAATGTAGCTTCACGGGCACATTTAAATATTTTATTAATTATTACTTTCTTGTTCAAAGTATATGTAATCAATGAGTGTATCTCTGTCTACTTTGTTTCCTGCGTCACTGTGCCCACTTAATGAGGTTTTCCATGTGTGTATGTGTACATTATTAAATACATAAAACCAATTTGAAAAGTATTCCAACCATTGGCCCTATATTCAAGATTGCCTTTAACTGAACCACCCAAAAAGGAAAGCAACATTCAACTCTGACATATAGTACCACAGTATATGCATGTCATTTTCTCTGCTGCTTCAGCTACATCCTCTAATGGCTGGCAGCAGAATATCTGATGAGATACTGACGCAATATCAGCAGTGTCTTCCTTCGTCAGCAGACAGATTCAGCGGGATGCAGATAAGACAGAAGCCAGCAATTTGAATGTGGCTCCATACTGATCCCCTTTGATCTTTCAGCTGACAGTGTCTGACATTTTCTGTTTTCATATAAGCATCGCTATTCTTCAAATGGCTAAACCCAGCGGGGATTTTATTAGTTGTAGCCAATCCATGCCACTAGCAATGCGCTTTTTTTGATCTATACTATAATCATATCAGAAATTATGTTCATAAAATAACGCTGGTGGCTTTGGTTTACAGCCCAACTCTTTGTAGTATGGTTCTTCCTTTAATGACACCGATCTACTTACGAGAGTGGGGGGGGGGGGGGGGGTCTATCTTTGAATCTTTTTCTTGACAGTTTCACAAAGTGTCTGTGCTGCTGATTATACTGTCTGATGGATGAACCGCTCGTAAATCTGCAGATTTAATTGGTATCGACAGGGTATAATTAGATAGCTGAGAACTCAGTAAGTATCAATAACCTTTCCTTTAGAGGAGCATCACATGTTGTTTACTTGCTGCCTCTAGCCTCCAAAATGTCATGACACCACTATAATGACCTGTTTTCTAAGTACTGGATCCTTGTATACTCAGGCCAGATTCTGTTCCTTAACATCTTGCAGGCCTATTTAACCATTTATATATGTATATATGGTGTTAACAACACTATTTGAAAAAAAAATGTAGACACATCTTTCTTTTAACACAATCCCGGACTGAGTTTATAAAACTCCCAGCAAACTCACTCTGTACCTAGTCAACTAGCTAGAGAGTCAGCTGGGGTCATACTGCAGCTGGAACGCACAATACAGTGCTTCACCTGTTTCTAACTGTTACTTGTATTCTGTGATAATTCAAAATGCTTTGACATATTAATGCAGTTGATTCAAGTAAAGAAACTGGCAATCACACGTAGGTCAACAATAAAAAAGAAAATGTAGTGGTTACTCTATGACAAAACCAAAATGCTTCAAACTGCTCTTGGTTAAAATCTAAAAAAAAATTAAATAAAATAATAAAAAAATAATGTAAATCATTCTCAAGAATAGGAATGTTGCCCTTTCATAAAATGATACTAGGACACATTTTTTTGGTTCCTTTTAGAAGATATAAGCATAAGCAACTCATGTCTTGATCAAGTATACATGCACCCACCCATTATGTGTCTGTTTAATTTAAAAACGATGTGTAATATCGTTTCGAGTCAATAACGCATGCAGTTTCTACACAATAAAGAGCTGCTTTCTTCTTGCTTAGCACTAAAACCTGGTTCAGTCACATACTAAGCTATGAAATGGTTAAACTGCAAAGCAGTATAAACGTGGCAGTTCCAGGTAAAAAAAAATTAAATAAATGCAGGAAGCAGCATGACAGTTGTTGAACAAATGTTACCTGCATGCAGAGCAAGGCAAACCCAGACACATGACTGTGATCAAAAGGGGCCCCCACAGTTAAACAGACCAATTATGAGATCCCCCCACGGGTGGCTGGTATAAAAACCCGGAAGAAGGGACAAGAACACTCTCATTAGAGTTTATAGCTAAATTAACATTATAGCTGAATTAACATTATTTAAGCTCACACCCTCCCATAAAGGTAATAGGGAGCACATGAAAAATCCTGTTAAAATACAGTATTAAAAAAGAACAGAAAACCTTTTGGTTATTTTTTCTTTTTTAATATTGCATTATAAAATGTCAAAAATTAATATGTATTAACAGTGAATCATGGGGGTTCTGGGATACTCTGCAAATTGATGCAGCACTGTCTGTGCAATCCTGGCAAAGGCCTGTCAGTCCTGAAATACTAAATAAAGAATAAATATCACACTGCTAAAGTGTTTTCAACATCTGCTAATCCTTACGATTGTTTAACTTTGCAGCTATACTAACACACTCTTTAACTTTGGAACTGTACTAACACACTGTTTAACTTTGGAACTATACTAACACACTGTTTAACTTTGCAACTGTACTAACACACTGTTTAACTTTGGAACTGTACTAACGCACTGTTTAACTTTGGAACTATACTAACACACTGTTTAACTTTGGAACTGTACTAACGCACTGTTTAACTTTGCAACTGTACTAACACACTGTTTAACTTTGCAACTGTACTAACACACTGTTTAACTTTGGAACTATACTAACACACTGTTTAACTTTGCAACTGTACTAACACACTGTTTAACTTTGCAACTGTACTAACACACTGTTTAACTTTGGAACTGTACTAACGCACTGTTTAACTTTGGAACTATACTAACACACTGTTTAACACGGGAACTATACTAACACACTGTTTAACTTTGGAACTATACTAACACACTGTTTAACTTTGGAACTGTACTAACACACTGTTTAACACGGGAACTATACTAACGCACTGTTTAACTTTGCAACTGTACTAACACACTGTTTAACACGGGAACTATACTAACACACTGTTTAACTTTGGAACTATACTAACACACTGTTTAACTTTGCAACTGTACTAACACACTGTTTAACTTTGCAACTATACTAACACACTGTTTAACTTTGGAACTATACTAACACACTGTTTAACTTTGCAACTGTACTAACACACTGTTTAACTTTGCAACTGTACTAACACACTGTTTAACACGGGAACTATACTAACACACTGTTTAACTTTGGAACTATACTAACACACTGTTTAACTTTGGAACTATACTAACACACTGTTTAACTTTGCAACTGTACTAACACACTGTTTAACTTTGGAACTATACTAACGCACTGTTTAACTTTGCAACTGTACTAACACACTGTTTAACTTTGCAACTGTACTAACACACTGTTTAACTTTGGAACTATACTAACACACTGTTTAACTTTGGAACTGTACTAACACACTGTTTAACTTTGGAACTATACTAACACACTGTTTAACACGGGAACTATACTAACACACTGTTTAATTTTGCAACTGTACTAACGCACTGTTTAACTTTGGAACTATACTAACACACTGTTTAACTTTGCAACTGTACTAACGCACTGTTTAACTTTGGAACTATACTAACGCACTGTTTAACTTTGCAACTGTACTAACACACTGTTTAACACGGGAACTATACTAACGCACTGTTTAACTTTGCAACTGTACTAACACACTGTTTAACACGGGAACTATACTAACACACTGTTTAACTTTGCAACTGTACTAACACACTGTTTAACTTTGGAACTATACTAACACACTGTTTAACTTTGGAACTGTACTAACACACTGTTTAACTTTGCAACTGTACTAACACACTGTTTAACTTTGGAACTATACTAACACACTGTTTAACTTTGCAACTGTACTAACACACTGTTTAACTTTGGAACTATACTAACACACTGTTTAACTTTGCAACTGTACTAACGCACTGTTTAACTTTGGAACTATACTAACGCACTGTTTAACTTTGCAACTGTACTAACACACTGTTTAACACGGGAACTATACTAACGCACTGTTTAACTTTGCAACTGTACTAACACACTGTTTAACACGGGAACTATACTAACACACTGTTTAACTTTGCAACTGTACTAACACACTGTTTAACTTTGGAACTATACTAACACACTGTTTAACTTTGGAACTGTACTAACACACTGTTTAACTTTGCAACTGTACTAACACACTGTTTAACTTTGGAACTGTACTAACACACTGTTTAACTTTGGAACTATACTAACACACTGTTTAACTTTGGAACTGTACTAACACACTGTTTAACTTTGCAACTGTACTAACACACTGTTTAACTTTGGAACTATACTAACGCACTGTTTAACACGGGAACTATACTAACGCACTGTTTAACTTTGGAACTGTACTAACACACTGTTTAACTTTGCAACTGTACTAACACACTGTTTAACTTTGGAACTATACTAACGCACTGTTTAACTTTGCAACTGTACTAACGCACTGTTTAACACGGGAACTATACTAACACACTGTTTAACTTTGCAACTGTACTAACACACTGTTTAACACGGGAACTATACTAACACACTGTTTAACTTTGCAACTGTACTAACACACTGTTTAACTTTGGAACTATACTAACACACTGTTTAACTTTGGAACTGTACTAACACACTGTTTAACTTTGCAACTGTACTAACACACTGTTTAACTTTGGAACTGTACTAACACACTGTTTAACTTTGGAACTATACTAACACACTGTTTAACTTTGGAACTGTACTAACACACTGTTTAACTTTGCAACTGTACTAACACACTGTTTAACTTTGGAACTATACTAACGCACTGTTTAACACGGGAACTATACTAACACACTGTTTAACTTTGCAACTGTACTAACACACTGTTTAACTTTGCAACTGTACTAACACACTGTTTAACACGGGAACTATACTAACGCACTGTTTAACTTTGGAACTATACTAACACACTGTTTAACTTTGCAACTGTACTAACACACTGTTTAACTTTGGAACTATACTAACGCACTGTTTAACTTTGCAACTGTACTAACACACTGTTTAACTTTGCAACTGTACTAACACACTGTTTAACTTTGCAACTGTACTAACACACTGTTTAACTTTGGAACTATACTAACACACTGTTTAACTTTGCAACTGTACTAACACACTGTTTAACTTTGCAACTGTACTAACACACTGTTTAACTTTGCAACTGTACTAACACACTGTTTAACTTTGGAACTATACTAACGCACTGTTTAACTTTGCAACTGTACTAACACACTGTTTAACTTTGGAACTGTACTAACACACTGTTTAACTTTGGAACTATACTAACGCACTGTTTAACTTTGCAACTGTACTAACACACTGTTTAACTTTGCAACTATACTAACACACTGTTTAACTTTGGAACTATACTAACGCACTGTTTAACTTTGCAACTGTACTAACACACTGTTTAACTTTGCAACTGTACTAACACACTGTTTAACTTTGCAACTGTACTAACACACTGTTTAACTTTGCAACTGTACTAACACACTGTTTAACTTTGCAACTGTACTAACACACTGTTTAACTTTGCAACTGTACTAACACACTGTTTAACACGGGAACTATACTAACGCACTGTTTAATTTTGGAACTATACTAACACACTGTTTAACTTTGGAACTATACTAACACACTGTTTAACTTTGCAACTGTACTAACACACTGTTTAACTTTGGAACTATACTAACGCACTGTTTAACTTTGGAACTATACTAACGCACTGTTTAACTTTGCAACTGTACTAACACACTGTTTAACTTTGGAACTATACTAACACACTGTTTAACTTTGCAACTGTACTAACACACTGTTTAACTAACACACTGTTTAACTTTGCAACTGTACTAACGCACTGTTTAACTTTGCAACTGTACTAACACACTGTTTAACTTTGGAACTATACTAACGCACTGTTTAACTTTGCAACTGTACTAACGCACTGTTTAACTTTGCAACTATACTAACGCACTGTTTAACTTTGCAACTGTACTAACACACTGTTTAACTTTGGAACTATACTAACACACTGTTTAACTTTGGAACTATACTAACACACTGTTTAACTTTGGAACTATACTAACACACTGTTTAACTTTGCAACTGTACTAACGCACTGTTTAACACGGGAACTATACTAACACACTGTTTAACTTTGCAACTGTACTAACACACTGTTTAACTAACACACTGTTTAACTTTGCAACTGTACTAACGCACTGTTTAACTTTGCAACTGTACTAACACACTGTTTAACTTTGGAACTATACTAACGCACTGTTTAACTTTGCAACTGTACTAACGCACTGTTTAACTTTGCAACTATACTAACGCACTGTTTAACTTTGCAACTGTACTAACACACTGTTTAACTTTGGAACTATACTAACACACTGTTTAACTTTGGAACTATACTAACACACTGTTTAACTTTGGAACTATACTAACACACTGTTTAACTTTGCAACTGTACTAACGCACTGTTTAACTTTGCAACTATACTAACGCACTGTTTAACTTTGCAACTGTACTAACACACTGTTTAACTTTGCAACTATACTAACGCACTGTTTAACTTTGGAACTATACTAACACACTGTTTAACTTTGCAACTGTACTAACGCACTGTTTAACTTTGCAACTATACTAACGCACTGTTTAACTTTGCAACTGTACTAACACACTGTTTAACTTTGGAACTATACTAACACACTGTTTAACTTTGCAACTATACTAACACACTGTTTAACTTTGCAACTGTACTAACACACTGTTTAACTTTGGAACTATACTAACACACTGTTTAACTTTGCAACTATACTAACACACTGTTTAACTTTGCAACTGTACTAACACACTGTTTAACTTTGGAACTATACTAACACACTGTTTAACTTTGCAACTGTACTAACACACTGTTTAACTTTGCAACTGTACTAACACACTGTTTAACTTTGCAACTGTACTAACACACTGTTTAACACGGGAACTATACTAACGCACTGTTTAACTTTGCAACTGTACTAACACACTGTTTAACTTTGCAACTGTACTAACACACTGTTTAACTTTGGAACTGTACTAACACACTGTTTAACACGGGAACTATACTAACACACTGTTTAACTTTGCAACTGTACTAACGCACTGTTTAACTTTGCAACTGTACTAACGCACTGTTTAACTTTGCAACTGTACTAACGCACTGTTTAACTTTGCAACTGTACTAACACACTGTTTAACTTTGCAACTATACTAACACACTGTTTAACTTTGGAACTATACTAACGCACTGTTTAACTTTGGAACTATACTAACACACTGTTTAACTTTGCAACTGTACTAACGCACTGTTTAACTTTGCAACTATACTAACGCACTGTTTAACTTTGCAACTGTACTAACACACTGTTTAACTTTGGAACTATACTAACACACTGTTTAACTTTGCAACTATACTAACACACTGTTTAACTTTGCAACTGTACTAACACACTGTTTAACTTTGGAACTATACTAACACACTGTTTAACTTTGCAACTATACTAACACACTGTTTAACTTTGCAACTGTACTAACACACTGTTTAACTTTGGAACTATACTAACACACTGTTTAACTTTGCAACTGTACTAACACACTGTTTAACTTTGCAACTGTACTAACACACTGTTTAACTTTGCAACTGTACTAACACACTGTTTAACACGGGAACTATACTAACGCACTGTTTAACTTTGCAACTGTACTAACACACTGTTTAACTTTGCAACTGTACTAACACACTGTTTAACTTTGGAACTGTACTAACACACTGTTTAACACGGGAACTATACTAACACACTGTTTAACTTTGCAACTGTACTAACGCACTGTTTAACTTTGCAACTGTACTAACGCACTGTTTAACTTTGCAACTGTACTAACGCACTGTTTAACTTTGGAACTGTACTAACGCACTGTTTAACTTTGCAACTGTACTAACGCACTGTTTAACTTTGCAACTGTACTAACGCACTGTTTAACTTTGGAACTGTACTAACGCACTGTTTAACTTTGCAACTGTACTAACGCACTGTTTTGGGTGGACAAGAGGAGGTGAAATGGAAGACTGGCATATTTTACAGTTCACATCTAAGACGCACTGAATCTGCTTCACATAACTGCTGCTATATATATATATATATATATATATATATATATATATATATATATATATATATATTTACAAACAGCATGGCCATCTGGGTGCATTTTTATTTGCATTCTACATCAACAATGATGGATTCTGTGCTGGTGATTGTGTCTAAACATTTAACATTGCACTAAAGATTGTTTTAAATACACGCACAATACCCTGAACATATTAGTTATTGCTTTTAGTGTCTCTAGTCAGAATAATTAAAATCTCATATAGCTCTGTTGGCATGTAATTAACTCAGATATTAAAATGCTGCAAGCTGCAGGTGTCTGCAGCTGATGGCATCTAATCTTCTTCCCAGAGAGAGAGAAAGAGGGGGCGTAGTTCGGCTTACTTTAGCTGTATTGGTCTTGTCTGCATGACAGTCTCATATGTTATCTGTGTACATCAAAATATGATTGCCCATAACCCATTGGACAATGTTTGTTTTTCATCTGCTGACACAGACCAGGATCAGAGAAATGGCATGTTCATATAGCCCATTTGACACATTGATATTGTTCATATTGAGCTTCCATCATCTTCTGTAACTTCTTGTGATAAAGTGAAGAACTGTTGTTTTAATAAATCATGCTTGTCTCCCATCAAGTCGGCAGGCCAGGAGAATTAATATAACCATCTGAGAATTTCTTTTTGATAAACAGTTTTAATGAGTATGGGATCTATGCAAATGTTCTAAGCAGAAGCAGATCTAAATACACATCACTGAGATAATTACATTCTGAGAACCCAGGTTATGAAAATGAACCAACTAACCGTGCACATCTGAGTCATTGCAGTGCATTTAGTCTGTAAAATATCATATCAGAGGGTCTATTACTAAGCTCAGTTGTGTCTTATAAATCTCCAATGGGAGTCGTATTTACACCCCTGTACTTACAGTATATACAAATCCCTGATACAAGCGCCCAGTGGGGTTATTGCAGATGAGGTGTTTTTTGAGGGATGTGGAAGGAGCCAGAACTTTGTAACACTTGCTTACAGGGTCACTAACACGCTGCTTCACTGGATGTGATCCGGGCCCTTTGAAATGTCACACTTCTTTTGCTTGACTGCTCATGCATTTGTGAGCAAAGACAATGTCAGGTTAATAAGAAACTTCCATCTTTAGAATAAACGTTTTAAAGATGTGCATATATTTGTATTTTTTAGGTTTTACAGTCTTTAACTCTGTTTTAATCCAGCTGGTCCCCCTCCCCCATTAGTGATCTATGACCCACTTATTAACTACAGTACCCACAATAAAAATACAGTCAAATGAGGTTCACGTAAAATCAGGTTTACAAAACTTGTGGCAGATCTGTTGAAATCATTAAAATAGACCCCATTGTCTAACTAGTTTCCTCATTCTATTCAGATAAAGTGTAGAAAATGTAACCAGCGCAGCCCATACTGAGTTAATTATTACTCTACTTACAGTACACAGGCCTAACCTTGCAAGGGCAACCAACAGAAAGCCACTGCCACAACTTGTTGTAGTTATCCTGCAGTAATCCTAGTGGGGCACAGGAAGGAACGGTCGATAAACTAAAGCATTTTTCTGTGACTATGAGTGTGTTGACCAAAACCGATGATATTAATGCACTGCCCCAGATCTAAGTATGCACAAGCAAACTTAAAAGTGGACCTTCCCATTATATTTCATTTGTCATTTTAATTGCAGCAGCACATTTCTGGGGCACAGAATCACCAGCCACTACAGTATTCACAAAGGCAATGTATCAGAATAAAAATAGCCTGACAATTAGTAAAACAATTAGCCCCATAGTTTATTTGAATGTTATATTTTAAACCCTAAGAAAAAAAAGTGTTTAATAACCCCCCAGTGTATATCATCCGTTAGAGACATGTAACTCTGCCTGTGTATGAAGATCAAATGATGTGCCTACTTTTAAAATCCCTACATTGAGATCTAATATGGGCTAATGCGCCTTTGTATGTCAAGCATCTCATCTTAGGAATTAATTGCCCTCTTCAAAATATATTTTTAAATCACTCATAAAATATAATGTTATTTCTTGCCTATGTCTCCTGCCAGGACCCCCTTGGAAATTAAATTTATATCTCACGGGTTCTAGCCTGGTTAAATAAAGAACTTTGGTAATTTGGATAATCTTACCAAAATCACATACCAAGGTTGGCTTGGTACCAGTGTGTTATTTTCAGGGGGCTACGTCATTTTTTTATTTTTAAAAGTACAATTCTGTAGTTGTGGCACAGGTTTGCTACAGGGTCTGCTATCCTGTTGAAGCACTTGGGATGCCTGATTTTGAAAAATCTCTGTTGAAAATGTGGTGATCGTTATTGCTTTTTGACCTCCCACATTACCTCAGTTAGAAATGTCATGAGGG
Source organism: Acipenser ruthenus (assembly GCF_902713425.1). NCBI lineage: Eukaryota > Metazoa > Chordata > Actinopteri > Acipenseriformes > Acipenseridae > Acipenser > Acipenser ruthenus. Next base: position 1,494,524 of record NC_081191.1, read on the forward strand.
GGTTAAATAGGCACACCAACTAATAACAGCATAGTTTACAAAATGTGACATCTGTCATCTTTTCAGAGTAATTCATAGAGGCAGTTAAATGTGTGTCATCAATGACAGGCCTCTGTGTATGCTAAGGCTTACCTCTGTTATAACAGGTTTGCAGTATCCAGCCCCAAACATTAGGTTCTCTAAAGACATGGTGGTCTGATCTGCTCCATTTTCGACAGAACCTTTCCCCAGCAATGAGCCCTTTCCTGAACGAGTGAAACTGTGGGCAGAGATAGACAGAGGTAACAATGATTCTCTTCAAGCAATAACAACATTGAAATGCATCGCACTGTAGATTACCTCAAGGTATACCCATTGTAATAACATTTAAATAAAACGAATTATACAGAGAGAGAGAGAGAGAGAGAGAGAGAGAGAGAGAGAGAGAGAGAGAGAGAGAGAGAGAATAATAGATGGGCTTCAGTGAGTTACAGGAAAATAATTCCATCTGGGGTTTCTGTGACGGCATAAATTACGAGAACAAAGGTCGAGTAATTTATAAACTGTCACAGAAACCCGAGATAAAATTGTTTTCCTGTAACTCACTGAAGAGGCCCGTCTATTATTTTTTATAAAACATGGATACCCTTGTGATGCTAATATTAAAGAAGACGAGGTTCTGCAGTACAGTTGGATTTTTTTTTTAAAGTAGTGTTTCAGTGCTGTACAGATGTTCTCTGTCGTTATCCGTTAGTGCTTCAGCTTTATTTGGATGATTGCCTTCACCTTGTTTTAATTTCCCGTTCCTCTCCAGTTTCTCTGAGATACGAATGTACCAGCTTTATATCATTTTTTTTTTATGTTTTCTCATTTTGTCGATCGTTAATGAACATTTCTGTACTGTGGGTGTTGTCGAGTGATTGAAAACAAGACATTTTGTGTTTGAATTGAAAGTCGAATGGGTCAAAGTTCAAGGATATTTTCCTCTAGAGGAATTATCACTTTTTGACATCAATACTGTGGTATTATGCCTTTTTTCCGAATGGCTCAGGTCACAATATAGCCTTCATCCATTTTATATATATATATATATATATATATATATATATATATATATATATACACATATATAAAACAACAATTTAACAGCATGCAGAGCGTATAGAATTTTCCATTACTGCTGAAAATGCATGTGTTTACAGTCCAGAATGTATCTGTAAAGTTGGCTTTTAGCCCTCTGCTTTGGTTAAACATTTGATACATTACAGCAAACCTTCATTGACCGCAGGCTCCAACTACAGTAGTATTTTACACAACAATCTCTTAATTCACTTCATCCGCATTTTAAAATCAATTTCATCTAGATAAAGGGCAGGGGAATTCTGCAATGGAAGCAGGAGAACAAAGCCCTTGTGTATTTGCAAGGTGGCAAAAAAACCTACTGCACTCAGAGATTTCTTAACCTCTCCACTCCCGAATTCATTGTAATACTTCCTAGGACCCTGTATTTTCCCTTACTAGTTTTTTTTTAATAGGTTTTCAGACACCAATCCTATTAAAAGCATACAAAGACTTATTACACTGTAACCAATAGCAGTATTTTTATCATGTTTTCTTATTCTGTATGAGGAGTTATATTGTGTTTTCTTATACTGCAGAAACACCTTAGCTATGTAGCACACACTTTGCACACCTTGTACCACCCTTAAATGCTTACAGATTTAGATTAGGGCTAATAGTACAGTAAGTTAAGTGCTTGATTGGCAGGTGTGTCTGTACACAAGTGCTGTGTTCAGGCAATTAAAATGTATCTTCAGTAAAAACCAAGCAAGCTGTTCTACTATTAAGCGTTTCCTAACTTTTACTAGGAAGTGTTTTTTTTGTAATGTTACATACAAGCTGCTCAGTTTACTTTGTTTGAGGACTGTAGCGTTACCTGTTTTATTACAAGAATTGTGTTTCTTTTTCTCTTGTGCCCTACCTGATTAATGGTTGGTGTAAGGCAACCAGCGAAGCATGTATGGTGACGGATATGACTGAGAGGTGGAAGTAGTCAAACATGACAGGAACATGGTGGTGCAGGCCTCGCCGTGGGTGGAAGTGAAGGCCAAGAGTCCGACTGCTTATCATGGGAACTGTAGCAATGTCGCTCAGCCTGAAAAAATAAATCAGATTAGGGAACTCTGGAAAACATGTTGTTCAGATCTATGCCTTACATATTTTAAGTTTTAAAATAACGCTTTTAGTTGTTTGTGGCAATGTGGCCACGCCCTTGTGCGTAGTGTGTGTTATATGTTGTATGTTACGTGTTGCGTGTAAATGTTGGTCTATAGAGATGGTACACAGGATATAAACGGGTCTGTGTTTCAAGTGTATTTAAAAATGTAGATTTGTATTTAGGCACGAGGATGGCACAGATCACTTCACGTGCTGGTTAAAATGTAATGTGTGGTCACGGGAGTACACTTAATTAATTCACGTGCAGTTGTACCGAGATTCCAATTGAATGATTGACTAGCAATCGACTCTCGGTACAACTGCATAAAAGCAGCATGTTTTCACTCACTCGGGGTTGGGTGTTCGTGAGTGGAGAACGGGTGTAGAGAGGAAGAGAACTGAAGAGAAATAGAGTTTAGATAACAACTGCTACAGCGTGCTGGAAGTGCGAGCACGGTACTTGTTAACGTTCGTCCGCTTGTTTTGTGTGTTAGTTCGTTTTGTTTACCTGTTTATTTTGGCTCCAGTGCCGTGTCCTGTTTTGTGTTTAAAACCCTTTTATTTCGTTTAATAAACGCTGAGTGCCACCATTGCACTCAGCATTACTCATTACCACCGTCTGTCTGTGTGTTTCTTCCGGGTCTGACGTGTCACCACTCAGCCAGCCTTGTGACATTGTTAAAAAGTGTTTCTCAAAGCGAATCAGTATGAAGCACACCTGAAGTAGTTATATTATTGTTGCAATTTCAACAGAGCAGCAGTGTGTGTCGAGTTACCCATCTGTGCTGTTATTTGATTGGACCAAGTTATAAAGATGCTTCAACACATCAAAAATCAAAAACGGAAAACGTCTGTCATTCAGCCCATGAAGGTATATTTTTAAATAAAAGTTAACGTGTACCTAGTAATCATAAACCTGTACGACAACTAGGTGTGCGTGGATGCTAGCTGGGTTCAAGTCTAAACACCCATCAGAAAAAAATCACTTTCTGAATATCCATCTTAAAGGTTTGTTTGTTTTAAAAATAATTAGCAAAAACATTTATTAAAGCTTCACTGTTACTGGTGTTATTTGTATTTTGGGATTAGGAAATACTCACTGTTGCTCAGTGTCAGTGAAATGCAGGTCCAGCTTGAGCTGAAAATCCACTTCACTCAGGGCTTCTTCCACCTGCAAACAGAATGGAAGATGTGACTGCTCTCTATCACTATAGCACCTCCCAAGGACAATTACCAGATACATGAAAAACACCATTTATTAAATCTAGGGAAAAAAACACATCCTTATTATCACCTTATTATTGAACAAAATAAAACAACACAATTATACTAAAATAAAAGCATATTCATTTTGCATACTGTATCATTTTACAGCTTTCAGTTGCATTTGAATAGCACAGATTTCCAATAAATCTATAGGGATAGTATGCCTTTGAAGTATGTACAGCACCACAAACTTTTGTACAACTTACTTTTTTAATTATGTTAGTGTTCCAGTATCAGCCATATCTGTCAGACATGTATGCTTCAGTATCAAGAAAATATAAATGGCATTAATCGTGAAGATTGTAGGTAATTCCCATGAACTGCATACAGATTAGTGATTTAGACGCAAATAAGCAAAGCTCATCTTATTACTTATGTAATGTGATTACAAAGTAAGTTGACATAATAGATGTTGCAGTTTTTAAATCTAATAATATTTGGCAGGAAACACTGACTGCCGCTATATTGGCTTTAACATCAGTTTATCGTTCATATCTTTTCTGGTGGTCACTGATAGACAGGAGGATTTTACCCCAACACATAGGATGTTTACAAAAGTAAATGCTGGTTCAACAGCAAATGCTCTCCACACAAATGCAAGTGGTCAACCAGGTATTAAAAAGCATTTATTTCCAGGAGCAGTGTTAATTCTGTGACTAAGAATGATCTGAAAAGGTCAAGTGTCCAGTATTTATTCATTAAAAGACAGGGACACTTCTGAAACTGAAATTATAAATGTCAACTGCACACACTGATGCTTTTTGTTACAGATATTTCCTATGTTTCTATGCTATGGAAATCCTAGTCCTCTGTGATGCTGCTTGCTTCCATCTATCTGTTACAGCTGGTCCCAGATGAAGGTATGTAGTTTTAATAAATTACTATACTAAGAAGCCACTTGTATGCAGATGAAGTGGTAAGATTAAATAATACAATATTAAAAATGCACATATTGTAACTATAGACAACAATGGCAGGCTCACAAGATTAAAAAAAATAAGAAATTCTGTTTTTTGGGGTTTTTTTTTTGGCTAAATGCAAACAAATATGGGATTCTTCTCCTCTTCAGTCCAATTGAAAGATTTGAATCAGTTCAGCTTTTTGCTTTGTACAGAACCTATTCTGGTATATCAGGAATAAAATGCACAATTTACATTAAATCCAGAAAAAACACTGTTGAAATATTAGTCCTTTATTTTCACACTTGGCGCCCCATACAAGGAAGTCGCCATTTCGGCTCTGTTCACTGCAGATTCACTGACACTCACCACATCAAACATAATTTCTCCGGTTCTACAAGTTCTAGAGTGATTGTCAACGGCTCATTTGAACGATAAGAACTTCTAATAATTAGCTGTCATTTATGTATTTATTTAAAAATTTCTATCCTTTAAAGAAAAAAATATATATACACACATTTTTACAGAACTGCCTCTTTAGTCATAGTCACACCCCCCTTACTGACTCTCCCTGGCCCCCTTACTGACTCTCCGCTGCCCCCCTCTCCGCGGCCCCCTTACTGACTCTCCGCAGCCCCCTTACTGACTCTCCGCTGCCCCCTTACTGACTCTCCGCTGCCCCCTTACTGACTCTCCGCTGCCCCCTTACTGACTCTCCGCTGCCCCCTTACTGACTCTTCGCTGCCCCCTTACTGACTCTCCGCGGCCCCCCTCTCCGCTGCCCCCTTACTGACTCTCCGCGGCCCCCTTACTGACTCTCCGCTGCCCCCTTACTGACTCTCCGCTGCCCCCTTACTGACTCTCCGCTGCCCCCCTCTCCGCTGCCCCCTTACTGACTCTCCGCGGCCCCCTTACTGACTCTCCGCTGCCCCCTTACTGACTCTCCGCTGCCCCCTTACTGACTCTCCGCGGCCCCCCTCTCCGCGGCCCCCTTACTGACTCTCCGCGGCCCCCTTACTGACTCTCCGCTGCCCCCTTACTGACTCTCCGCGGCCCCCTTACTGACTCTCCGCTGCCCCCTTACTGACTCTCTGCTGCCCCCTTACTGACTCTCCGTGGCCCCCCTCTCCGCGGCCCCCTTACTGACTCTCCGCGGCCCCCCTCTCCGTGGCCCCCTTACTGACTCTCCACAGCCCCCTTACTGACTCTCCACAGCCCCCTTACTGACTCTCCGCGGCCCCCCTCTCCGCGGCCCCCATACTGACTCTCCGCGGCCCCCCTCTCCGTGGCCACCTTACTGACTCTCCGCGGCCCCCTTACTGACTCTCCGCGGCCCCCTTACTGACTCTCCGCGGCCCCCTTACTGACTCTCCGCGGACCCCTTACTGACTCTCCGCTGCCCCCTTACTGACTCTCCGCGGCCCCCTTACTGACTCTCCGTGGCCCCCTTACTGACTCTCCGCGGCCCCCTTACTGACTCTCCGCGGACCCCTTACTGACTCTCCGCAGCCCCTTTGCCACCACTGGTGTAGTGTATCTGAATATCACTCTGCTGTTTCGATTATTTATTGCTAGGTCTTATTACTGTGATGAAAAAGAAAAACATTGAGTAATTGAGTTAATTTCAATTGGGCTGCCAGATCTGTCTTGGAAAGTCCAGACTCATCACTGTTGCAGGGAAGCACCTCGCTGTCAAGGTTAATCAATTCATGTACTTTATGGTTTGGATAAGTAAGACACTTTGAGTGCATTTTGGAGTCATGCCCATAGAAGTACTTTTAACATAATTGATCAATAAAGTAGTTTTATAAATAAACGCTGCCACTTAAAAAAAATAAAATACTGATACATCAAAATAATGAATGAGTTTGGACTCAAATAAATTGCTGCTTGTACTTAAGGGATTTGACCTGAACCAAACAAAACAAACCAGTCATTAACAGTAATAAAAGTCCCATGCACCAACTTGCATCTTTGCTGGAATAGCCGCAGTTCACAAAGAGATTATTAGTCCTGAGTTTCCCAAACCAAAACCGAACCGAAACTGTAATTTGCATAACATTCCAAACCAAAGGATGCCGGCAAAACTAACCAAAACCGAAACCAATTTTTTTTGTGCAATGAAAAAGCGTTTACAGTTTCAGCACTAGACCAGAGGGCATTTACATGAGCTCATCATACACTTTGCTGCCTGTAGACGGTTCATATTAATATGGTAACATAAATCAAACGTTATCACAAGACTTTCCTGATTGATTGTGACAGCCCTCAGTTCAGTTTGCTGATGGCAGGTGCTAGGTTTACTGGCACTGCAGGCATGCGCACACACTCAGCCTGCGCACCCTCACTTAAATATTGTGATAAAAACAATGCACCCTAAGAAGTGAAAAGCTGAAGTTGGAAGTTTTTGAGTCTGTTGTGTCTCTTAAATTACTCTGTGTAGACCTAATAAATACAATGCTGAACTGACTAAAACAACCATATGCAATATGCAAAAGTACTTTTTTAAATTTCATTTGTCTGATTACTTTGTTGTTGCATTCTATCGCATATTGATTGAATTCAAATGCAAGGGCCTTATCCATAGTCATATGTATATATACAGTACGTATTTATGTACCGGTATGTATGTATGTCTGTATATATATATATATATATATATATATAAAATCACATGCGATGACATGATTTGCCACTTACAACCGACAGCGGCGACAATGGGGGTACCATTAAAATAATAAAAAAGTTGAACGTCTATTAATGCAAAATTGTATTATTTCTACATTGTGTCGAATTGCATAATTCAATATATTGGCCAGAGTGATGCAATAACACTGTATTTAGCATATTTGTCACAGATAATAAAAAAAGAAAGAATCGCAAACTGAATATGCTAATATGCATCTCCTCCCAAGGAAAGCTATAGCAGGTAATGTATTTCTTACCTTTTCTCCATCAAGGAGCAAGTGAACCCTGAAGTTCATGGGATCATTGACAACGATCTCTTCATTTCTGTACAGGATCTGGAATATCCTGCTGAACACTGTATTGTCATGAACACAGGCAGCAGCAGTGGAGCTGGAGTCCCCTGCAGATTCATCTGCTAAAGAAACAAACAGAAACAAAAGAGTTTCCACAGAGCACTGACAAAACCCTCCACTAAACAACGTGGCACAACAGCAGTCTTTGCGTGAGAGGTCAAGGACTGAATGGCAGCGGTTGTTCTGGTCAGATCAACAATTTTAGACTGATACAACATGCAGTACATTTATAATATAGTAGATTCAAGTATAAAAGCAGCTTTTTATCTATTTTATTTATAACCATCTGCATCTTTTAAAACGTTATTTTCTTTTATTTGGACCAGAATCGCTAACAAAAATATTTGTGTTACAGTATCTTTGTAGCTGTTCATACCAGTTACAAGGTTACAGGCATTCGTAGGTGAGGCTCTTATACAGTTTATTGAGCCTGCATCTTCAAGGAGGAAATGCTAAGTTTGTTCAAATTGGATCTGGAGGAAAACAAAGACAGCCTTAACTCGCAATAGAGTGGTTAAAGGGTTCCATCATGGGGGTTGTGGATCATGAGTGACATAATTACCTATACACAATGAAGATCCAGTAACCTTTTTATAAAACATTTCAGAAGTTTTCCGCAAATGTGACTGTGGCAATGCGCCCCGCCCCTGTGTGCATTTGTGTGTTATGTGTTGCGTGTTGCGTGTGTAAATGTTGGTGTATAGTCATTGGTACACAGGATATAAACGGGTCTGTGTTTCACGTGTATTTAAAAAGTGTAGATTTGTATTTAGGCACGAGGAGAGCACAAATCACTTCACGTGCTGGTTAAATGTAATATGTGAGCACGGGGTTGCACAGAATTAATTCACGTGCTGGGATTCAAGTGAATAATTAATTAGTAATTGAATCCCAGCACAACAGTATATATAGAGACACGTAGCATGCAGTCGGGGTTAGGTGTTCAGAGAGTGGAGAACGGGTGAGAGAGAGAAACACAGACCCGTTTATATCCTGTGTACCAATGACTATACACCAACATTTACACACGCAACACGCAACACATAACACACAAATGCACACAGGGGCGGGGCGCATTGCCACAGTGACACACATTTAAAACATTCTATTAGTTATTCACTTTACGGTCTGTAATCCTATGAGGAAGGGGCAGATCAATACAGAGCATCCAGGATTCCTTACCAATCCACAGCATCCATGATTTCCTTAACAACAGATTGCACATTGTATTATGGGTCCATCTTAAGACAAGTAGAAAGGAAAGGGAAGCCATACAGTAAAAAGTATCGTCAGTGGAAAAAAATGTAATTTAGACAGGGTGTCATTGTCACCACAGGCAAGACTGCTTGTGAGGTCTGAATATTTTGACTGAATATTTAGTAAAGTAATGGTATGTTGATGTTTTAAATTTCACAGTCGCGGTATAATGGTTAGTATCTACAGTAGGGCTGTGTTAGAAGATTCGAAGGTTCATTCGCTAGCCAGGAATTCGAAGATTGTTTTAAACCTTCGAAAGTTCATCAGACGGGTTCACGCACTGTAAGTTTTTTTGTTTTTTTCTGTTAACAGAAACCGTTTGAAAATGTGTAAATACTATAAATCACACATTAAATGTCATTCACATGCAAAATTCGATCTTTTGATTTGTGTAATGCATATTACGTAAACAAAAGTTGTCGTATTAAAATCCACTACCATTGTACCAAATCGTTACACGTAGCAGCTCTACATGGCGCCGCTGCCGTGTATGGAGCAGGGTATAGTATCCAAAGCACGGGGGCAGTACCTATAGTGGTTGTAGAGCTTCAGTAAAATATGTAGCCGCAGCCGTTGTGTGTGCTGATGCGCTAGGGAGGCAAAATAAGCTGATCCCTGGAGCCAGCATTACACTTCAGCCATCAACACCTGACAGAAGGATATCTACATCATCATATGGAAGGAAGCGCAGATGAATGGAGACACCTATGGATCACATTAGTTTACTGTAAAGCTACGTCTTAGTTGGTGCTTATCTTGGCGAGAGCCGAGTTCAAATCAGCATGAAGTTTAAACATCTACTTTCGTGTAATGGAAATCATGTACTGAATACCTTGTGTACAAGACAGAGTAAGAGAAGTGCTATGGTAGAATATGTTTGAAACATACAAAGTATACGATAACACAAATCATTTTAATTTCGTCCGCCCCTCCCCCCTCCAGCTCATGTTATCCAGAGGCAGAACTTTAATTTCTTCATTCTCTACACTTGACAAGTGTAAGTTCATATTATTATTGGCATTATTATTAATATTTTTAGTAGTAGTAAAATGATTTTATAATTAAAATTATAAAAACATGATTATTGTTCTATATAACGTATTTTTAAAATGCATGTGAATGTTTTATTCCATTTATATTGATTACCTGTAAAATAGGTTTTTCAATAAAATATAAACTAGTAGCGATGGTGACATCACTAGTAAATTATGCAAATTAGTACCATCAAAGGTTCGATCCTTGTTCTGAACCTTCGAAGTCAAAATGTACCCTTTGTTGCAGCCCTAATCTAGTGTAGTTGTTCATAACCAATGTGTTTGATACTTCACCAGATGACCTTTACCTCATAATGGCTGTTGTTAAAAATAAATAAATAAATAAAACAGGAATGTACAGCATGCTGAAATTTGGGCTGAACGAGTCTTGATAATCAAAACATATTTTGCTGCATTAAACTCAGTCGTAATATATAAAAAGATAGGTTACAGACCAATTGTTCATTAGACATCATCCTTCAAACAACAAATAAATATGTTGTTCATACTTTCAGGAAGTTCTCTAGAAATGTCTCTAGAATGTGTTGTAAATGGTAGAGTTAGCTTTAGTATAAGTGACATTGTTTGCATACATGTGTTCTCAACAGTGATAGAAATCTATTTCAATGTGATATTCAGACCACAATAATATACAGCACACAATGCAAAAAGGTCCCTGCATGAGAACATGTGACTGAATCTGAGATTTGGCATGTATGGTTTGTCTGCTGTTAATTTAATAAACATTAGTCTAATATGTGACCTTGTGCTGTGCTGCTCCTTCTCAAGGGCATCTTTTGCTACTAATTCAATAATGGATATAAGGAAGTGTGGCTTATTATTAGACAAACCAGTTTCAGTGGTCAAAAACAGAGGCATATTATTAGCTCATAATAATGTTCATAAAAAAATGATGACTAATTCCAGTGGGTCAATCCAGTACAAATATGTTAATTATTATTATTTTTAAGTGCATAATATTTTCTGTCTAACTACATATAAAAATAGCTGCTTCAGATAAATCCCCACATGTCTAGGTGAAGTACTTAGAATGCTATATATTTGCTCAGAAAAAGTCATAGGGGAAAGCATAGTGGGAGTCTGGAATTGTGGGAGTCTGGAACCAACTCCCCTGTAATGTTGAAGCTGACACCCTGGGATCCTTCAAGAAGCTGCTTGATGAGATTCTGGGATCAATAAGCTACTAACAGCCAAACGAGCAAGATGGGCCGAGTGGCCTCCTCTCGTTTGTAACCTTTCTTATGTCCTTATGTTATTATATGAATGGTTAAAACATTGAGTGTTAAGATCACTGAATGAATGAGCGGAATGTCAACCACATAGCGGTATACTGTCTGCTGCTTATTGTTCTGCTGTCATTCCTGAGATGACTCAAACTGACTTGCAGCACTCTGTATACATACACTATATATATTTATTTCCAAATGAGGCCATTCCCTTGGCCCTCATGGCACCAATGACCCAGTGACACCAAGTCAAAGGCATGTTAACTAATGATTTCAGCAAAGTATGGCGTTATCATACCTACTAGTTACAAAGCAAGTTATAAAGCATACATTCTGCTGTTGACTTATTTGCAGTGAGTGAAATACTGCATTCTTTACGAGATCACACAGAATCAACTGACAAAATAACCAGAAACTGACTTCAGTCATTGTAAACTACATCCCTTCACTACTACAATCTGGTCCTGATCAACAACATCAAGGACCTGGACATGTGATCTAGGAAAGGTAACTTAAAACAGAAGTGACACGTCTCACTGACTGTGTTTTAAATGCACCAGCCAAGCTGACAAAGGCACTGGCCACATGCTAAAACTGTGGTCTTGTAAAATGATAGGCGATAAGAGGCCAGTGCAGGATTCTGCTGTTCAACCCGTTCAAGATCCCTGAAAATAAAAACAATCATAAAAAAAACCCAGACCTCAGCCCTGCTAAACCACTCAGGTTACATTGCTTCCAATGTAAATACCTGAGGATCTGTAAATATTCCAAATGGATTATACACTTTCCGCTCGCTGGCAAAATTCCTACTCTCAGTGCTGGTTTCACCTGGAAAGGATGACTGTTTTGAGAAACATCAAAGGAAAGCATGCATACTGTAAAACATTGCACTACACTGATAATGATCATAATCATGATGGAAATTATACATGTGCCATGCCTTGCAATGTTTTGTACAAAGAAAACAGATATATATAATTACTGCGTACAACACTGTGGTTTACATATTTCTTTTTCTGCAAAACCATCAAAAAAGAAAACAAATGTCCCAACATTCAATAACATTTAAAATAATAATAATCACAGCAGCATAATTACATTTTAGATTAATTTTAAATTCAAAATATGTAATACTAATATACTACTATATTTTTATTGAAACTAAAGTGGCATGCATATATATACAGTGCCGTGAAAAAGTATTTGCTCCGTCTGATTTTCTGCATTTTTGCATATTTTTGATACTGAATGTTATCAGATCTTCAACCAAAACCTAATATTAGATAAAAGGGACCCTGAGTGAACAAATAACACAAAAATGTGATACATATTTCATTTATTTATTAAAGAAAGTTATGCAACACCCAATGCCCCAGTGGGAAAAAGTAATCGCCCCCTTAGACTCAATAACTGGTTACGCCACCTTTGGCAGCAATAACTGCAACCAAACGCTTCCTGTAGTTATTGATTAGTCTCTCACAGCGCCATGGAGGAATTTTGGCCCACTCCTCCATGCAGAACTGCTTCAACTCAGTAACATTTCTGGGTTTTCGAGCATGAACTGCTCGTTTCAGGTCCTGCCACAACATCTCAGTGGGGTTTAGGTCTGGACTTTGACTAGGCCATTCCAAAACTTTAAATTTCTTGTTCTTCAACCATTCTGATGTAGACTTGCTTGTGTGTTTCGGATCATTGTCTTGCTGCATGATCCAGCTGCGCATCAGCTTCAGCTCATGGACGGATGGCCTAACATTCTCCTGTAGAATTCTCTGATACAGAGCAGAATTCATGGTTCCTTCAATGATGGCAAGGTGTCCAGGTCCTGATGCAGCAAAGCATCCCCAAACCATGACACTACCACCACCATGCTTGACCGTTGGTATGAGGTTCTTACTGTGGAATGCAGTGTTTGGTTTTCGCTAGACATGACGGGGCCCATGTCGGCCAAAAAGTTCCACTTTTGACTTATCTGTCCATAGAAAATTGTTCCAGAACTCTTGAGGATCATCCAGGTGCTTTTTGGCAAACTTGAGACGAGCATTCATGTTCTTCTTAGTGAGCAATGGTTTCCACCTTGCTACTCTGCCATGAATCACATTTTTGCCCAGTGTCTTTCTGATGGTGGCCATGAAGACTGACCTTAGCCGAGGCGAGAGAGGCCTGCAGATCCCTGGATGTTGTTCTAGGGTTCTTTGTGACTTCCTGGACGATTTTACACCTTGCTCAAAGAGATTTTGGCAGGACGGCCACTCCTGGGAAGATTCACTACTGTCCCAAACTTTCTCCATTTGGACAATATGGCTCTGACTGTGGTTCGATGGAACCCCAGAGACTTAGAAATGGCTTTGTAACCCTTTCCAGACTGATAGGCATCAACAACGTTTTTCCGGAGGTCTTCAGGAATTTCTTTTGTTCGTGGCATGATGTGCCTCTAGAACCTGTGTGCTGACAACTTCACTCTGAAGTTGGTAAGGGCCAAAGTTAGTCAGATTTATATTGGGCAGGGCTGGCCCAAATCAGGCCTGGTTGTTAACCAAAGTACTCAAACAGCTGACCCTAATTATCCCTTTAATTGGGTTGAGTTAACTAGGGGGGGCAATAACTTTTTCACACCTGAAGATTGCATGTTTGATTACCTTGCACACCAAACAAATGAAAGACGCACCAAACTTTGGTGTCATTTTTTCTCTCAGACTCCCTCTATATACTACTACAACCCACAAAAAAGTCTGACCAAATACAATGTGAAAAATGTGCAAAAATGCAGAAAATCAGACAGGGGGCAAATACTTTTTCACGGCACTGTATAGTGTAACACAGCCTCACGGCTGAAGTTCGTTTTGCTTTTTTAACACCAGGGGAATTAAAATTGGACGTACTAAAAGGCTCATAGCTGTATTGCAACACATGGTAGTTTATATAAACAACAATTATATCTGGTTAATATTTCAGTCTTGGGACCTCTGTGAGACATATGTGAGACTGCTGTGCAACATTCTCCTGTCTGCACATTTGTTTGTCAGGTAGCCTGAGGCCCAGAGGCACCGGATTAGGCTCAAACTTTCTGCTAATTCACATTCTCAGGGTTTTACTCAACTGGCAAGGCAGCGGGGGTACTGTAGGTGGGCTGAGATCTGCAGTTATAAAATTCATGTTCTTTAACTGTATTTGTATTCTGAGCACTGACATACATATTTGGGTTGTGTCTTATGCAAAATCTGTTTACGACTGTAATTAATAAAAGATTTGAGCTGTTTTTTTTTTTTTTTGATAAAGTATTTTCTACAAATACAACAGTCACCACTAATAAAAACGTTTTTTTAGCTGGGATCAGGCCAGATATATTCATCTGGATTCAGATATTAAAGGGGTTATACTTTTGGTTATCATTTTATTTATGACACACATGGCTTAACACCTTCTTCAGAAGGTTAAACACTGGTTTACAGTAATCTCAAATGAAGATGGATGCCAAACATCACAGAAAACAAAGAGCTTCTTTGTATTTTATTAGGTCTGTGCCATCACAGTTGGCAAGCATTTGCTTGTTTAAATTGTGTTAACTGTCTGTTATACTAAAACAGCGCCAGCAGAAACACAGAGCTTACAAAGAAGTGCAGATAAAGTCAGGTCAAAAGAATCTGTTTTGGCAAAGGTGTTTGTTTTCATTGTTAGTTTTTTTAATGTTTTACCTTGTACCGTTTTTTGCTGTATACAGTATGTACATTATGAGCTCATCCTTGAGGAAACCTGGCTGAAATAGGAGAATTAACTAGTTCCCTATTGTTCTCACCAGATGAGCACTTCCTCTTATAAGGATGCAGTTGGGAGAAATAACTCCAGTGTTTTCCACTTATCAAACTAGCAAGCTCCTCTGGGCAGAACAAGACGGAGGATGCGTGTACAGTATGTTACACTGAACAGACATTGTTTACCCCTATAGCAGAGAATGACCTCTGCAAATATCACACTTTCTGTGTTATGAAGGGACAAGTAATATTATTTAGCCTTACCTGTAATGTGATTTACCCTTACCTGTAATGTTATTTACGATTATTATTATTATTATTATTATTATTATTATTATTATTATTATTATTATTATTATTTATTTCTTAGCAGACACCCTTACCCAGGGCGACTTACAATTGTTACAAGATATCACATTATTTGTACATACATTATTTTTTACACGTTATTTTTACATACAATTACCCATTTATACACTTGGGTTTTTACTGGAGCAATCTAGGTAAAGTACCTTGCTCAAGGGTACAGCAGCAGTGTCCCCCATTTGGGATTGAACCCACGACCCTCCGGTCAAGAGTCCAGAGCCCTAACCACTACTCCACACTGCTGCCCCTGTAATGTTATTTACCCTTACCTGTGATGTTATTTACCCTTACCTGTAATGTTATTTACCATTACGTGTGATGTTATTTACCATTACCTGTGATGTCATTTACCCTTACCTGTGATGTTATTTACCCTTACCTGTGATGTTATTTACCCTTACCTGTGATGTCATTTACCCTTACCTGTGATGTTATTTACCCTTACCTGTGATGTTATTTACCCTTACCTGTGATGTCATTTACCCTTACCTGTGATGTTATTTACCCTTACCTGTGATGTCATTTACCCTTACCTGTGATGTCATTTACCCTTACCTGTGATGTCATTTACCCTTACCTGTGATGTTATTTACCCTTACCTGTGATGTTATTTACCCTTACCTGTGATGTCATTTACCCTTACCTGTGATGTCATTTACCCTTACCTGTGATGTTATTTACCATTACCTGTGATGTTATTTACCCTTACCTGTGATGTCATTTACCCTTACCTGTGATGTTATTTACCCTTACCTGTGATGTTATTTACCCTTACCTGTGATGTCATTTACCCTTACCTGTGGTTGTTGATGTTGTTGCTATCAGTCGGTGTGGAATACGAGATGATATTTTCAAAGCAGCTCTCACCTGGTAGTACCTATGGAAATAAAGTATAATACCATCACATATTTAGAGCTTCCAATATGCTTTCCTGACAGTCCTTGCAATGCATATAGGTAATCACTTTTCAAATATTTTTTTTTCTAGATGCATGCAAAAGAAAAATTCAATTAAGACCAATTTAATACCAGCATTGTATAGCCTACTTTTGTTATAGTACTATTGGCAGGTGAATTCATTAAAAAAATAAATTAAAAAAAATAGCACTGGAGATTATGGAATCATTGTGCAGACCAGAAAACACAAACGGTTTTAAATTGAATCACAACAAATCTGTCAAGGCCACAGTGAGGAAATATATTTCTCATTGAATAATATGAAAACCCTACACCAACCCATCTCTGTAATACTGTATATATTCTTTATACACTGAAAATATTCAGACTGAAATATGTATTTATAAAAATTATTTATTACATTGTTGCAGTTCTGATGTGCTTTTTTAATTTAAAAAGAAAATGGATTTAGCTACTTCAAGGTTTCCTTTTTATTGAACTACAAGAGCAGACACTTGCTTTGCCAGGAGGGACTATAATTTATCCACAACCAAGAGAAGAAAACAAAGCTGTGATCACACATTGTCATCACGTTGGCTGGATGCTACAATGCAGTGCTAACAAGGAATTCATCGCTACCCTTACAAAGTATATGCAACTTTTTGTTCTTTAAATCACAACGTGTTTCCTCATTTTGATGACATTGTGTTTATACTCCAGTACTTGCAGGTTTCTGACATTATCGATACAGCATGAAAGTTAAAAGTTCTCATTAAACAGTTGTATAGTAGTATAGTAGTGACTTAGTACTGGCATTAACTCAGTCACACAATATGCAGCATTACTTTCTATAGATCTGCATAAAAGATGTTGCAGTCAATATGAAAACTATACATCTTTATCACTGTTTAATCAGAAGATTCAATGAAGGTGGATCTGCTGCCTGTTGTAACTGGTGCTGGAAGCCCACCAGGTCTTTAACTGCTCTGGCTTGAGAGCCATGGCTGGTTTGTACAGCAGCTAAGAGCCGGTGCTGAATCTTCTGTCTGTATTATTGGTTCGCCTCGCCTCGCCTCGCCCTGTCGATCTCTCCTGAGTCTGCGTAGGACCCTTCCACATGCCATGCTGGTTCACAGCTCTATCACTCAGTAAAGAAAGCCCTATCGCTGTCTCGGTCAGCTGGTTTGTACAGCAGCTAAGAGCCGGTACTGAATCCTCTGCCTGTATTATTGGTTCGCCTCGCCTCGCCTCGCCCTGTTGATTTCTCCTGAGTCTGCGTAGGACCCTTCCACACACCATGCTGGTTCACAGCTCTGTCAGCTCTGCCACTGTCTCGGTCAGCTGAAACTTTTATTGTGTATACATCTGCAGTGTAATATAGTCCCAAATTTAATTGTATTTAATTTATTGTTCACTTATTAAAAATAAATTGCACATGTCCGTGTATTGTGAATTTCTGCATCAAAAGTGGCATCTCACTAGAAACTAGAGGACTGAACACATCCTGATGATGGGTGGAGTTTCAAATGACACCGAGGAAGTAAAGGGAAAGGCTGCCATAGATGCTGAAGCAGAATCTGCAGGTGAGTTTGTGTCTTTGTTATATGCAAGGCACATATATTCAAGACCATTTTCATTCTTTTGGACCTCAAAAGATGTTTTTGTTAGTTGTAAGTTGAAGACCAAACCAGACTTTACGCACCACTCCGACCGTGGTGTCAGGGGACAGTGCCTCAGTTTCCCGCAGACGCTTCAAATCCAGGCCTGTAATTCGGGGGGTGGTGTCTGGCCTTGTCTTCACCTGCTTTTCTAAAAGTTTTCATGACTGACAAGAATACGTTCTTGTTGGTTTTAAACTCGCTGTCAGCAGAGATGTTAAAACTTCTACTGTTAAAACATATGTTCAGTCCAGCTCAGTGTTACAAAACTGGAGACTGAATACCGGTCCTGAGTTGAACTTCTTGCACTGGCATAAAATTCCCTTATGTTGTTGAGATTTTTTTTACTTATTTCCTTAAAATGAATGTCCATATTTTTTTCTTTAAACCAGTCTTTAAGTACCTTAACAGCCCATGCTGAAGTGTTTTTTCAATCTTTGTTTTCTTCTATTTCATTCCGCTGTTCCTCATCTGCTGTTATGTGTCTGCTCTTAACAGTTGCTGGTGCTCTTATTTTATTTGTATTTGTTTTTCAGGTGGTCTGCTGTCTTCACTCAGAAAGTTGGTGTTGTACCAATTATCTGGAGTTTCATCCCCAAATATATTAAAGGAAATAGGTGGAATGTCACTCATTATTGGCAGTGGTTCTTTAACTAATAACAAATAAAATGGCAGTTTGTCATGCATTTGCAGTAATTCTGAGTGGTCTGTCTTTCTGTTCAATGTCAGGATCACAACTGCTTGTATGATGAGAGGTGATTATATAATAATAATATCTTTATTTTTATATAGCACCTTTCATGGTGGACCACCACCACAAAGCGCTTTACAGAGGTAGGCTGTGAACTGTGCATTATATGCAGAGTCACTTACATGGACTATTTGGTTGCTGGTCCCACCTGTTAAGGAGAGAAGAAGAAACCACCGACAGGTGGCAGGATCAGCAGGTGGACCGTGACAAAGCCCCCCCCCCCATCGTCAAGGGGACCGCCTGCATTGAGATGGAAGTTGGGGAGGCAAAGAGTAGAAAAACACCTGGGATTGCAACAGCAACGCCAAGGTGTGTTTACCTGAGAGATTTATATAGGAATAATCTAATGGGCAATTAGAAAGAGAGACAGCAATCATTCAATAATCCCTCCCCCGAATATCAGCCTAAGCTTCCAATGCATACTAAAGCTATTTAATTACTATACACAAATTGGTCTTTATAAAATACAAAGATGTGTGTGTGTGTATATATTTTTTAAATCACTTTATGCTACATTTATTCTCTAAACCTACATATCAAAATATCCACTAAAGGGGATTAGTTATACAAGGGTTAACAAGGTTTAGGGTTTCGTTTAGAAAATCAAATTTGAATAAAGCTAGCATTTCAGTGAAGCACAAACCAGATGCCTGTTCTTAATCATCAGCTGAGGCATCTTTACTGCAGATACAGTTTGGTTTTGCATTCTCTTGTTTTTTTAACATTCTAGATCACCTCCCTGATTTCATCATTTAGATAATCCAGCACAGTTTACAATTTTCTTTTTTCTTTGTTTATCCTTTTTTTAAAATCAGGATTTTTTCAAATACTTTTAAAATGTATTTATTTAGTGTGCCCTCCCTTTTTTCTCCCCAATTTCAAATGTACAGGTATGTCCCCTGACCCCAGCAATCCCCACAGCCGCTCAGGAAGGGTGTTCTCCGGTCTCCAATCTCGTTGAATTGTTTTTTTATGAACCTGTTTTTAGTGCAACAATATCACATGAATGAGCGTTTAAAGCTATGGATTATCATTCTGACTTTACTGTCAGTTTTCATTATAGCTCCCTCTTCGTCAACTGCAGTATTGATTTAACCAAATAGAACTCTCTGCTTCTGCACAAACAAGTATGGTGGTAGCCATGGAAACCATTTTAATATTGCTGGACTGAACCGTAAGTCATGAGCCAAAAAAATGTTTTGGCATTAAAAAGATATCACAGGTAAGAACATTTTCTGTTTCTATGGAACATGGAGAAAAATACTGCGTCCTTAAAAATGTATCAATCTGATTTTCTGCGTGAACCTTTTTTAATGCACTTTTATTATTGTTAAATGGGTCAATATAAATCACCCAAGCTTTATTATCACAAAATAGAGTGGGTGTGCTTAGTTAGGTACCACCACTTTATAGAATTGGTATAGACATCTCCTGACAGTTTATAAAACAACAACAACAAAAAAGTTCACAGAGCTGGTAAACTATGCTTCTATAGAACAGTGCTGCATGTGTGGCCTGAAAGTGGAGAATTAGTAAATGTAGCCCATATACTGTATTCAGAGTTTCTAACTAATTGGGGTTTAAGACAATATTCATTTTAGATATGCATCTTTTAAAAGCAGTTTTATTCTAATTTGAACGTGTCTGTTGGGAGCATTCAGGATAGTGATTCACCTTACAGAAGGACGTCTGCAAAGATAAGAATATAACACACAACACTGTATCTATTTTAACTCCATTCATTAGCCATTACTCGTGATTTTCCTCTCTGTATGCTTTCAGAAAACAAAGCAAGGTCTTGTCCACTGAGATCACATGTAAGCATGCACGTGTCTGGATTGATTGGAACGCTCTGGCTGCAAGGAAGGGATTTGCACAGTTGGCATGCTATGTGAATACTGTGTGCCTTGAAACACATGTTTGGAAAGGACCTGTTTGAATCATATAACACGAAGCACGCTGTGGAAGCACAGTACTTCTACCCATACTTACTGACTCTGGAACACACAATGGAAGAAGAGACAGCCAGCACTATAACGTAACAAACATGATACATGCTGACAGAGTTCCATCACAGAGCATAAGAAAATCATAGTAAATCACACTGCTTAAGTATATCATAACCAGACCTGAACCAAACCCTTACTTTCTGAACCCTAAAAGAAAAAGAAAGTCATGTGACACAAAAACAACCCACATCTGATCCCCCATTTGCCATTTAAAAACAAAACCTGAACTTGGTCAGAATGTAATATACAATATAAAAACACTGATCAACAAGCCAAAACAACATTTGGGGAATGGATGAAAGCATGTTTTTTAACTTAGATGGTTGGTGCACCTTTTTATAATTAATTATTAATTTGTCATTTTAAAGAATGAAATGTTGATGACATGTTTGCAACTATGTTTGAGATAATATATATATATATATATATATATATATATATATATATACAGACGTGCTCAAATTTGTTGGTACCCCTCCACAAAAATGAAGAATGCACAATTTTCTCTGAAATAACTTGAAACTGACAAAAGTAATCGGCATCCGCCATTGTTTATTCCATATTTAATAGAAATCAGACTTTGCTTTTGATTTTTTATTCAACATAATATTGTAAATAAGAAAACAAATGAAAATGGCATGGACAAAAAAGATGGGACCGCTAACCTAATATTTTGTTGCACAACCTTTAGAGGCAATCACTGCAATCAAACGTTTTCTGTAGCTCTCAATTGGACTTCTGCACCTGATAACAGGTAGTTTGACCCACTCTTCCTGAGCAAACTGCTCCAGCTGTCTCAGGTTTGATGGGTGCCTTTCTTCAGACTGCAAGTTTCAGCTCTTTCCATAGATGTTCGATAGGATTCAGATCAGGACTCATAGAAGGCCACTTCAGAATAGTCCAATGTTTTGTTCTTATCCATTCTTGGGTGCTTTTAGCTGTGTGTTTTGGGTCATTATCCTGTTGGAGGACCCATGACCTGTGACTGAGACAGAGCTTTCTGACACTGGGCAGTACGTTTCGCTCCAGAATGCCTTGATAGTCTTGAGATTTCATTGTGCCCTGCACAGATTCAAGGCATCCTGTGCCAGGCGCAGCAAAGCAGCCCCAAAACATAACCGAGCCTCCTCCATGTTTCACTGTAGGTATGGTGTTCTTTTCTTTGAAAGCTTCATTTTTTTGTCTGTGAACATAGAGCTGATGTGACTTGCCAAAAAGCTCCAGTTTTGACTCATCTGTCCAAAGGACATTCTCCCAGAAGGATTGTGGCTTGTTAATATGCATTTTAGCAAATTCCAGTCTGGCTTTTTTATGTTTTTCTTTCAAAAGTGGAGTCCTCCTGGGTCTTCTTCCATGGAGCCCACTTTCGCTCAAAAAGCGACAGATGGTGCGATCAGAAACTGACGTACCTTCACCTTGGAGTTCAGCTTGTATCTCTTTGGCAGTTATCCTTGGTTCTTTTTCTACCATTCGTACTATCCTTCTGTTCACTCTGGGGTCGATTTTCCTCTTGCGGCCACGCCCAGGGAGGTTGGCTACAGTTCCATGGACCTTAAACTTCTTAATAATATTTGCAACTGTTGTCACAGGAACATCAAGCTGCTTGGAGATGGTCTTGTAGCCTTGACCTTTACCATGCTTGTCTATTATTTTCTTTCTGATCTCCTCAGACAACTCTCTCCTTTGCTTTCTCTGGTCCATGTTCAGGGTGGTGTACACAATGATACCAAACAGCACAGTGACTACTTTTCTCCATTTAAATAGGCTGAATGACTGATTACAAGATTGGAGACATGTGTGATACTAATTAAAGAAACTAATTAGTTTGAAATATCACTATAATCCAATTATTTATTATCTTTTCTAAGGGGTACCAACAAATGTGTCCAGGCCATTTTAGAATATCTTTGTAGAATAAGCAATAATTCATCTCTTTTCACAGCTTCTTTGCTTTATTCTATGACATACCAAAGGCATGCAAGTATACGTGATAAAATAGCTTTTAAATTCATCACTTTTCAGGAGGAATGAAGCATTATTTCAATGAGCTGTAAGGGTACCAACAAATTTGAGCACGTCTGTGTATATATATATATATAATTTATACAATTTTTTTGCTGAAGGGCTTTTGCCTGAAACACCCTGAAAATAAAAAAAGATTTAATTTAAAAAAATTTTGTGTACATTTTTAAAAAAAAACAAATTCTTCCATATGCCTTCAATATTGTAAACTGCAGTTTATATATATATATATATATATATATATATATATATGTATATATATAAGATTTCCATTACACGAGAGTAGATGTTAAAACTTCATGCTGATTTGAACTCGGCTCTCGCCAAGATAAGCACCAACTAAGACGTAGCTTTACAGTAAACTAATGTGATCCATATGTGTCTCCATCCATTTACGTTTCCTTCCATATGATGATGTAGATATCCTTCTGTCTGGTGTTAATGGCTGAAGTGTAATGCTGGCTCCAGGGATCAGCTTATTTTGCCTCCCTGGCGCATCAGCACACACAACGGCTGCGATGCTGGCTCCGGGGATCAACCACAGTGCGGCCTCCCCAGCGCATCAGCATGACAACCGTCTGGATTGAGCTAAGTAGGGTACATCTCTGGGGTTTTCAAGTGGGCACCTTCCATCCTCAGTGTTTCGTCGACTAGCCCACGACACCTCAAGAGGGCTCGACGGTGATTCTGGCGTCCCAGCATCACCCCTCTCCGTCCCCCACTCAACTCAGCCCAGCTTACTTACCTGTACATCAGCGTTTCTTTCTTTCTATTGTGCTTGAGATCCCCAGCCAGAATCTTTCCGTCTCAACCACAACCAGTTGCTGCTCCTCTCTGCTGCTTCAGATAAGTTCTTCACTGTGCGACGCAACTCTTGGCCACTGAATCCGACGTCTCTGAGAAACCGGGTTGTAGAGTGTGCCACAAATCCTCGACAACCCACTTCCACTGGGTAAACCCGAACTCTCCATCCTCGCTGTTCCGCTTCAGTGGCTAGTTGAGCATACCGCAGTTTCTTCCTCTCATACGCCTCATCTACAGCATCCTCCCATGGCACTGTTAACTCTACCAGGTGAACAAGGCGTGCTGATCCAGACCACAAGACAATATCTGGTCGAAGGTTAGTGGTGGCAATCTCAGGTGGAAAAATAAATCTGCCAGCATTTTCCAGTCTCTAGCAGCTTCCAGTTGTCCTGGGCGAGGATTGGTTTTAACACCTTTTCTTGGTGGTTGCTCTCCTGGGCGGAGGAATGTTGTCTTTTGTGTGTAATGTTTTGATGGAACAGGTGACAACTTATTGGTCATGTTACGCTTGTCTTCCAATGCTAAGGCCAAACATCGCAGCACCTGGTCATGGCGCCAAGTAAACCGTCCTTGGCTAAGAGCCACCTTACATCCTGTCAAAATGTGCCTTAATGTTGCAGGTGATGAACACAAAGGACATGAGGGATCCTCTCCTACCCAGAGATTTAGGTTCTGTGGTGATGGGAGAACATCATATGTTGACCTGATGAGGAAACTGATCCTGCTCTGTTCCATTGACCATAGGTCTTGCCAGCCAATCTTGCGTTGTTCCACACTCTCCCATCTCATCCATTCTCCCTGCTTAGCCTGGGAAATGGCCTTTATACACCTCATCCTCTCCTCCTGCTTTTGCACCTCGTTGACTACCAGCTTCCTCCTTTGAGCTGGGGCTGCCTTGTGCCATGTAGGAGGAGCTGAACTGAAACCAAGACCCCCTCTTCCATGCTGAACTTGCCCCATGATATTACCAATTCGAAGGGCAGCCTTTACATCTTCCACAGCTTTCTTTGCCGTCCACTTTCTTCCAGTTTTCAACACAGGTGCTGCCTCCCTTACGCATTTATCGCGTGACTCTGCTAATGTCATTTCCAGTCTGACCTTGGCGCACATAAACTCCTCGGTTAGAGCAGAGACTGGTAGCTGCAGTATTCCTTTACCATAAAGTCCCACTCTGCTGAGGCAGCGTGGAACTCCCAACCATTTCCTGATGTATGAACTGATTAATGCTTCCAGCTTCTCTACTGTTGTCAAAGAAACCTCGTACACAGTCAGTGGCCACAGCAACCTCGGCAGTAGACCAAACTGAAAGCACCAGAGTTTTAGTTTACCTGGTAGAGCGCAGCTGTCTATGCTCTTCAACCCTTCCACTGCTTGTTGTCTAACTTCTCCCACACAAACTGTGTCCTTTAGATCCCCGTCGTACCATCTCCCAAGACTCTTCACTGGCTTCTCAGACACTGTTGGTATTGCCTCACCATTAATGAAGAATGTTTTATCTACTACTTTGCCTTTAATTATAGAGATGCTCCTTGATTTAGTGGGCTTGAATTGCATTCGTGCCCATTCAATGTTATTGGTTAATTTGCCCAATAATCGATTAGTGCAGGCTACTGTTGTAGTCATGGTTGTCATGTCATCCATGTATGCTCAAATTGGTGGTAGTCGCATTCCAGAAGCCAAGCACTCTCCTCCTACTACCCATTTTGATGCCCTAATGATTACTTCCATTGCCATGGTAAAAGCCAGTGGAGAAATGGTGCATCCTGCCATTATTCCAACCTCTAGGCATTGCCATGTAGTGCTGAATTCTGAAGTTGAAAAACTGAATTGCAAATCTCCAAAATAGGCTTTCACTAAATTTGTTATTGTCATCGGTACACTGAAAAAATCTAATGCTGCCCAAAGTAGTTCATGTGGCACTGAACCATATGCATTAGCCAAATCCAGGAATGTCACATGGAGCTCCTTCCTCTCCTTTTTAGCTGATTGAATTTGTTGCCAGATCACATTGATGTGTTCTAAGCAACCTGGGAAACCTGGAATGCCCGCTTTTTGTATTGAAGTGTCAATGAAGCAGTTCTTTAATAGGTAAGCTGACAATCTCTGAGCGATAATGCTGAAGAAAATCTTGCCTTCTATGTTTAATAGGGAAATGGGACGAAACTGACTGATGCTTGTAGAATCTTTTTCTTTAGGTATAAAGACTCCACCTGCTCGGCGCCATGCTCTTGGTACAACCTGTTTTTCCCATGCCACTTTCATCAATTTCCACAGAATTCGTAGAACTCCTGAAGCACTCTTGTACACTCTGTACGGAACTCCATTAGGCCCTGGAGATGATGAAGCCCTTGCTTTTTTCACAGCTTGCTCTATTTCTTTCCACTTAGGTGCACAGTCCTCCATTTGGTATTCTGGTGGATTGATAGGTGGGATGTCTGACGGAATTGAAATAGGCTCCTGCCTTTTTGAATCTGTATGTGTTTCCTCCAAATATCTCTCCAGCTCAACCTTAGATGCTTTTAGTGTGCCATTCTTCTCACTGGTGAATAACTTCTTTACAAATTTGAATGGGTCTTTATAAAAGTTAGCTCTCGCACGCTCCTCCTTTTTGTAGCGTTTCCGTAGGTGCTCAGCTCTGCGCAATGTTGCAAGCTTATCTTTTATGACCCTTTGTAAGAGAGTGAGTCCCTCCTTCTGACTTTGTTCTGCTCTTCTCCATTGGTTCCTCAGCTGTCTCCTTTCTCTAACTAAGCGTTCAATCTCCTGCTGCCGTCTAGACTTTCCAGGAATAGTTTGTACTTTTTCCTTCCTTTTTTCAACTCCAAACCTCTCACTTCCATATGCGTAGATGATGTCCCCAAATTTATCCAGCTTCTTTTCAACTGTTCCACTTAATCTTTCCAATGCAACGCAGAGATCTGTGTTTACTGTGTCCCATGCAGTTTTCTCACAAGCTCTTGGCCATTTAACTCCAGGCTTGTGCCCGTTGAGGTTCTTTTCTCTCTTATGCTGGTTAGTCTGACCGGGTTCACAAGGATCATGAGGTTCATCACTAACTGTGTCCATGCAAGTCCTCCTCACATCTATGACAGGGGTGCTGATATCCTGCGAACTGTGGTTTGCTTCCTGTCGCTGGATTTCATTCGACTGACTTGACTGACTTCGTAAGAAGTACTGATCAATGCGAGGCCCTTGTCCCTTCTCCCTCAAGCATTTCATTCTCCCTTGATGAATCTTCAAACCCCTGACCGTTGTCGCCTTGCTCCAGCCGCAGACACAAACCTGGAGTTCCATGTCTTTGTTAACTGCAGATCTTGAACTAGTCTTTTGTGAAGTACTCTCCATACTCATATCCGTTTCCGTTCCTAAGTCGTTAACCGTGTTGTCCAACGTTGAGTCATCTTCCGCCCCCGCTCTCGCAGACTCTAGGGGTATTTTTCTCTTTAATTTCTTAGAAGCCTTGGGCGGGTGTCTCCAGCATCCTGTAAACACAGAGCTGGATACTGCCGACAAGGGTAGCTAACCCTTACCAGCCCCAATGGGGTCTCTTTCCTCCTGTCAGCTGTCTCTCCAGGCTGTCACAAGGTATTTCCCTTGTTATATATATATATATATATATATATATATATATATATATATATATTTTAACCCAGTGGCTAGAAGGTTAGGCTGGAATCAGAATAAAAGCGCTTGGAGGCTGAAAGTGGTCTTCAAAGCAGGACTGGCTGTTTATTACTTACAGGTTTGAAACAAACAAGAAAACAAAAAAACCACAGCACCTCACAGGGCACAAAAGAAAAGGCCTAGCTCTGCACAGAGCACTAACTAAACACAGGCTTTCCTAAACTACGGCTGGAACGGATAAGCCGCTTATCCAACAAACAAAAAACAGTTACCAAACCGTAACTAAACACAGGGTTAATTTCTGTAGTAAGGGATTATATTCCTTTTCACAGACCATGTAAAATTAACTTGCCTTTAGTCTTCCACACTCTCTCACTCACGATCACCGAGCACTGACAAAGAGACAGCTTATATCTCTGCCTGATTTAGCTTAATTGGAGACACCTTGACTTCAGCTGCTCCTACTAATTAGCTAGTTAAGCATTTGAGAGAGAACTGGCTCCTGATCCTCTAGTGGACATTCTGCACATAACCCTTTCTTTTTTAAAAAGTTTTAAGATCAGGAGCTTTCTGGGAACAGTGCCCTCTTCATTCTCAAGCTGATATATCTATTTTCCAACACAATTCCACACACCCTATTACAATATATATATATATATATATATATATATATATATATATATATATATATATATATAATGTAAGGTATAAACCACGATGGGCCGTGCTGTTCCCATGATATATACCATGTGTGGGGTGGTGATAATACCACGCCAGAAGTGGTACATATCATCGGAACCGCACAGCCCAAAGTGGTTTATACCACTTATAACATGACTACCTGTCATTTGGGGGATGAAAAATAATTAAAATAATTAAAATAATTATAACACATTTTAAATTAAGACAAAACCAGAAACTTTTATTGTGCAGTGTAATATAGTCCCAAATTTAATTGTATTTAATTTATTGTTCACTTATTCAAAATAAATTGCACATGTCCGTGTATTGTGAATTTCTGCATCAAAAGTGGCATCTCACTAGAAACTAGAGGACTGAACACATCCTGATGATGGGCGGAGTTTCAATTGACACCAAGGAAGTAAAGGGAAAGGCTGCCATAGATGCTGAAGCAGAATCTGCAGGTGAGTTTGTGTCTTCGTTATATGCAAGGCACACATATTCAAGTCAGTTTTCATCCTTTCCGATCTCAAAAGATGTTTTTGTTACTATAACATGTAATGAAACTGGGCGAAACGGGTTGGAATATATGGTTTGTATTCGCTGCAGGAGAGACTCAGTGGGTTGTTTCTGGCACACACACGCTTCCACCTATAATGAAGGTTTTCAATAATAGATTTTTTTTTAATCTATACTGGTACTGTATGTTTTTTTAATTTTTATTTTTTTTATAGCTGTTTGTTTTTAAAACAAACCATTTCTAATACAATTAGAATCTGGATTCATTTGCTTTATTGTTTTTGGTGGGAACAGTTACTACACTACCTCCTGATTGATTACAATGCCATTTTTCAAAAGTAAGTTATCTGCAATCTTAAATTAAATAATCGGAAAAAGCACCCAATGAGTAGAAAAGAGTGGGGGTGACAAAAAAAAAAAAAAGTTTTCAATTATATAATAACAGATAAAATAGAAAACAAATGTTGGCAGTTTACAATCACAGCTCACATTTTATTGTAACACTTGGCAGCCAAACACTGTCATCATGTTGGAGAAATGAACACGATCCAATTGCCAAAACTGTAGTTAAAGCATACAAATAATTTACATATATTTAAAAGATCATGTTTTCATCATGGGGTCCCATCTGACCAAAATCAGCATGGGGTCTATGCATTACTAAATCACCCCCTTCACACAACACAACAAGGTTACCCTTGTCTATACTAAATCACCCCCTTCACACACACAACACAACAAGGTTACCCTTGTCTATACTAAATCACCCCCTTCACACACACACAACACAACAAGGTTACACTTGTCTATACTAAATCACCCCCTTCACACACACACAACACAACAAGGTTACACTTGTCTATACTAAATCACCCCCTTCACACACACACAACACAACAAGGTTACCCTTGTCTATACTAAATCACCCCCTTCACACACACAACACAACAAGGTTACACTTGTCTATACTAAATCACCCCCTTCACACATACAACACAACAAGGCTACACTTACCCTCTTTGAAAAAGATCCACATTATAAAATTTGTGCAGTTCCACAGAAAACTCAATGGTTCCCTGTACTTCAGACATGATCTATTCCAGCTCATCACCTGAGGGACAAAAAGAAAAAAAAAATGTTGTTCTAAATATAGAAAGGTACAATAGATCGTTTATTACAATGAGTCTCAGGAGTGCTATGGGTACGTGCAGAGAAGAATAATTAATATTGAAATGTGGTAGCCTCAATTTAGCAGTATTTATTCATTTAATGGCATGATAACTGATACACCGGCACCCACAATTTTCCCTAAAAAAAAAAAAAAAAAAAGACAATCCTCAAGACATACTTGATTGATTTATGATGTATGGTGCTGAGCCGAAGTGTTTGTGCATTTTCTGTTTTATAGATTTTTTTTTTTCATTAGGGTTTGCAGACTGTACTGAATAAGCCCCTTCTGCTCTGAAAGCAAGAATGAATTCTGCAAAAAAGCATGTATTGTGCAAAAAAAAAAAAAAGCATCTTGCGTTGCAGCCTTTTGTTTGTTACAAATCAATACTGGAAACAAACAAAAAAAAATCAGCACATTAATTCAGTTCAAAATGTAGTTATTAAAATGGTATTGTTAATGAGTAGGGTGCTATGCCTTGTTTGCACCGGTTCTGTCTCTGATTTGGCTACATCATGTAATTGGCACACCAGGGAAGAACCACAGCAAAACTATGTAAGTGGCACAGATTTAAACTGGAAGCTGGAATAAACTAAATGACTGAATCCATAAGGCACCATGATGCAACTCCTTATTCAAACAGAAATGCTCTAGTCATAACCTAGCAGCAAACTTTAGAGATATAAGCAATGGATTCAGGGCTAATAGAATTACATACTACACTGTAGTCACTGTGCACTCATTATAGATTTGCAGTAGCCGGATATCAGGAGAAACAGCAGTTTCTAATGTTTCAAAGTTGTAAACAGCACTTTTACTTCCACGTATTAAACATAGTTTTATGTATTTTATGCAATCAGTATGGATGGTGGATATTAGTGTGTCTTCAACTGATTTCCTAGACTCCAAAAGCACAGGAGTATACTAGGTCAAATATTCCTTACAAACTGTAAATGAATAAAATAATAATTTAAAACCAAAGAAGGAACAAAACTGTTACACTGATTTGTGCATTTTTGTGTGTATAAAGAAGGAGGGGTTTCAGCTACACCCCACCTTCTAAAATAAAAAAATAAAAATAAAAAATGAAAATAAAAGATAACAATTTTTTTAGCATGTACTGTGCCTGTGCCAAGGTGTTCACATCAACCAAGACAAGCTGTGTGGATAGTTGAGTTGTCACCTACAATCAGTTTCTAAGTACACAAATCCAACCAGAGGGGAACAACGTGCCCTATCACTGGAGATGTAGCTCAACCCACTGCATAAGCAATTAAAATCTGTAAAACTTCCACGTCTTCAGGCTCCGTTACAATCTCAGTCTCTGGGATTTGAACTAACAACATTTTGATGAAGAGCCAAGACAATAGCAAACAAACATATCAAACCTAAATGTGCTAGAATCTCGTCACAAACCAGAAGAGACTCACGCTAATATGATTGTTTGTGGGTTTTTTCACAAAAAGCAGATACTTGACCATAACAATATGATACGTCTTCCTTGGTCCACCAAATCCCTGCAAGCGTGATCTGTCATTTGCCATATGGCAGTCAAATTAGTGTCTTATGCTAAGAACAACATACAGGGCTCCCCCTTTATAACGCGTAGTAGGGAGCCATGGTTAAGAGACCGTGCTATTTGTGTTCCCCCTTATAATGTGAATACTAGTGTTAGTGCAATGGCATTATGGGGCAAATAGGAGCCATGACCGTACTGCCTTATAATCTATTCCGCAGTATAAAGGGTTGCTTTATAAAGAGGGAGCACGATATGTAAATGGTGTTATTTCCAAGTAACAAATGGGTTGCATGCAGATATTGCATGCAAATGTTCACTGATATAAAGAAAATAAAATGTGTTTGACCCCAAGGATCACTGTCAAGGGATTCCAGACATACATTGTTAGCCTCAGCAGGTTCACCAAATAATTTTCTTCAGAAGATCAATCTAGCAGGCCTTGGTACTGTCCCACCTTGACTACTGCAACTCCCTCCTGGTCGGCCTCTCTGCCTCTGCTATCCGTCTGCTCCAGCTCATCCAAAACTCTGCTGCTCGCCGTGTCTTTCCCGTTCCTCATTTCTCCCTACACACCCTTCCGCTCTTCCACCACCAGCAGATTAGCTGTACCCCCCCTCCCCTCCCCTGCTTCCACAGCTCGCTCCTTCTCCTCCCTTGCTCCTCAGTGGTGGAATGACCTGCCCATGGATATCAGGACTGCTCATTCCCTGACCACCTTCTGGCGCTTCCTCACAACTCTTGACTATACTAGAATATATGGCACCCAATTGTACCAGTACTTGCATCAGCTTGTACTTGCACTGAACTGCTCCATACCTTGCGTATTCTACGACTGCTCTTAATTATAATGACTTCCTGTGTATTTGATTTTACTCTTAGGTATCCGTATTCACATTTTTGTAATTGCACTTATTTGAAATCATTCTCACCCATTTATCATACTTACTACGTGCTCTTACTGGACTTTACTCGTATAAGAAAATATTTTTTTCTGTAAGTTAACTGTCTCAGACAAACTTGCCCTTATATGTAATTATTTACTGTATTCTTTATTTTGCTCATTTGAATTTGATCTTATTTGCTACTAATTTTACTGTACTTTATAATGTGATATTCTGCAATGTGATACTCTGTACTGTGATATTTTGTAATATGATACTTTGTACTGTGATATTTTGTAACAACTGTAAGTTGCCCTGGACAAGGGCGTCTGCTAAGAAATAAATAATAATAACAACAATAATAAAGAAGATGATACCGTACACATTATTCAACTTCCATAACACATCAGGCCCTTGTACTGGTTCTGCTATGACGATGTGCAATATCATTCATTCTCATTTATTGGCAGGTATTTTTTGTAACTGTTATGAAAATGTACAACATAAAGTCAGTTATATGGGCGCTAGTTATTGCTAACTAGAGTCCTGTGAAATTATGTATATTTTTTAGAATTTTTCGTTTTATTTTTCAAATTTTGTTTTATTACAGATACACATTAACACTAGAACCGACGCACCCGCAAAATGTGCGGCTCCACTTTCAAACGGCTTTGATATGAAAATGAAAAACAATCGGATACATCGGATAATATTTTATGAACATCATACATAACATTTTCAGAGCAGAAACACTGTATTTACATTGAAAATTAAACAGTTTTCTTATTTTTTTCAAAAAGAGCACATATACATAAACATGAAAAACTGTAATAAAATACACTCTACGCAATAAACTTGTGTGTAAACAGATGTAGAAAGCTGTATGCACATATAAAATTATAAAACATAAATAACTAGTTATAAAAATAGCATAAAACAAAGATATAACAGAACTTATGTAACGTGAAAGCGCTTTGAGTGAAACAGAGTTCAAAGGCTGTCTGTCTGTTCAGAGTTCTATTACAGCTTTCTAAGTACAATCTACACAGAAAACACGCTTCTCAACTGTACCAGTGCATTTGCCACAGACTGCCTTTTCACAACGGGCGCAGACATCAAAAGTTCTGTTTTTATTGCATTTAGCAACCTGTCATTGTCTTTTACTCTGTGTGCCAGTGGGCGCAGCGCTGGCTGAAGGTTGAGGGGCATTTGCCAGCCGGCTTTCATGTCTCTTATCAAAATGCACTCCTTGTACAAAACCAAAGCGTTGATGGCTGCCAGATCCAAAACATTACAAAAAACAGACACAGGCCACCTGCGAGTACCACCTTTGACAGCCATGCCATTTAATCCAGTATATCCACACCGTACTTCGTTGCGTTGTAAAATGCAACAGTCTCTGGCTTTCGTTTAGCATCAGTCCCAATGGTAACTGATCTGTGCAGAGCTTAGAACGAACACTTTTTTTTTTTTTTTTGCATTGTCACACTCAGGGTGGCACAGTCGTTCTACTTGAGAAATGTAGTGTAAATAATAATAATATATGATGTGTAGAATGACTTTCATCAGTGTTTCAAGCACTCAACAGGATTATAATTCATTATTTCACGATGACATTGATTTTATTATAAAGCCCAGACTAAATTGTCGGCTATATTTTATTGATTTCAATATGCTGCATAAACTGCGGGTCTGGCGGTTGAAGAAGCAAGTGCTTACAACTTATTCATTTTTACGATTCTGCAGCTGAAACACCGTATGAGTATTTAAACGACAGCATACAAGCTTGGTGTTTCTCAGTATTTAAACACTAAGCAATGCAGATTCATTCATTTGAAATTCATTCGAAACCAAAACAGACTTGAAATAATTAGTATACTAATACAAAGTATAAGCAAACAAGCAATATTTTCCCC
This sequence comes from Acipenser ruthenus, assembly GCF_902713425.1. Taxonomy (NCBI): domain Eukaryota; kingdom Metazoa; phylum Chordata; class Actinopteri; order Acipenseriformes; family Acipenseridae; genus Acipenser; species Acipenser ruthenus. Next base: position 1,528,027 of record NC_081191.1, read on the forward strand.
AAAAGGAATTAACAGCTAATGCTTAACGACGGTATCTTTCGACTCCCATTCCAGCCGACAGTTGTAAAATCTGCACATCATTATTTTGCAGGGCTGCAACGAAGGGTACATTTTGACCTTCGAAGGTTCAGAACACATTACTGAAGGAAGGTTCAATGGTACTCATTTGTATAATGTATTGGTGACATCACCATACTACTTGTTTATATTTGATTGGAAATCCTATTATTTTACAGGTAATCCATATTAATGGAATAAAACATTAACATGTAGTTTAAAAATACATTATATAGAACAGTGATCATGTTTTTTATAATTTAAATAAAAATACACGTTGTTTATTTACACGTAATTGAGCCTGCTTGTGATATATACAGTGAACTTGCATTGCAGCAGCACCAACTGCAGCGGACAAAGCTGTATTTAACAGTCACCGTTCCAAGCAGGATATCAGTCACATTTCACTACTACTAAAAATATGAATACTAATAATAATATGAACTTACGCTTGCCAAGTGACCCCAGAAATTGGTTATGCCTCCATGATACGAGCCGCTTGCACAGTTTGCATTCAACAATTTTTTTGTTCGACTGGGCATTTAACAAAAAAATCCCAAACAGCAGAGGGTTTGAGACATTTCTTTCAATACAGCTTACGCTACACAGCGCTTTGCTGTCGAGATGGTGAATGAAGAAATTAAAGGTTTGCTTCTAGATAACACGAGCTGGAGCGGAGAGGGGCGGACGGTGCTCAGTTTTCGAAATTAAAATTTTTAGTGTTAGCGTGTATTTTGTATGTTTCAAACATATTCGACCATAGCACTTCTCTTACACTGTCTTGTACACTAGGTATTCAGTACAGATTTTACTGAAGCAATACAGCCTAGAGGTACGAGCCCACTGCTTTGGATACTTTATACCCTGCTCCATACACGGCAGCGGCGCCATGTAGAGCTGCTACGTGTAACGATTTGGTAGCGGATTTTAATAACAACTTTTGTTTACGTAATATGTATTATACAAATCAAAAGATCGAATTTTGCATCTGAGTGACATTTAATGTGTGATTTATAGTATTCACACATTGTCAAACAGTTTCTGTTAACAGAATAATAAAAAAAAAAAAACAGTACAGTGCGTGAACCCGTCTGATGAACTTTCAAAGGTTTAAAACAATCTTCGAATCCCAGACTAGCGAACAAACCTTCAAAACACAGCCCTATTATTCTGTCATCGTCAGCTGCATACATCTCCTTTTGCAGCATTGTTTACTGATATGTGCGGTTTAGGCATTTTGAATTCCCAAACGACTCACTCCAAATTATACATCTGCGAAAGTGCTAGTCAGAGCTTCTGTTTTCCTTCCATTCAACTACGATTGCAAGTATTTATTTAAAGTACTTTTTTTGTATAAACCTCTCAATTTATAAATGTCATTCTATGTTTGCTTTATAATGGTTTCTCGCTCTATTTCGTTTTATATTTGTATTTCGTTTTATTTCGTATTTGCGAATAACATGGGCCGCTATTGATAACAATCATATGTTATACTTTGTTTATAGTACATTGCCTTAATATAGGTTTTACCTTAGTTTTCGACTATACATTATGCATTGTGTTAGCCATACATGTAAGCTGTAGTTTTATACATTTATTATTTTCATTAACAAAGCACTACAATAACTAACATCAAAAATGTTTATTTCTACTATCACCAAAAGCACACTTTATTTCACCAAATAGCAAAGGAAATAGATATTGGCTATAAATCCTTTCTTGTAAACTGTTTAACACTTCTTTCTAGTGCTACAAACAGAACTCACAGAGCAGTTATCAGTGTATTGCCCTGCTGTCTACTGTATGGGGGGTTGGTGTTGTGAAAAAAGAATGAAATTGCTCTGTAAGGTACTTCCATTTAAAGCATTTCCATAAAGCTTGAAAAGGAAAATGTTAATGATTGAACTCTTGATTAAATACTAAAGAACTGAATCTCAGTAACACCTTGTGGCTCCTAATAACACTCCTGGTAAACAAATAGACTACATTTTCACTGTTCCATCGATGGCACTTTACAGACCTGAATAACAGAAGCTGAGGGTCGAATCCAGCAGAGCTCTTGAAAAATCCTTTAATTTAATATTTTTACATCTAATTATCAATATGCATTATTTTCTGACACAAGGCTTTCTTTAGAAATTACTTCAAAGAAACACAGGGGTTACATTTAAAAAAGAAATACTTTCAATAAGTGGAAACATCTAAATTAGTTGTGACAGAAAGTGCATTTCAGCAGTGCTGAAGCAGACTGCTGATACCAATTTACTTACAGACGTCAACCGCAATGATTCTCTGTCATTTGGATCTATGGCACACTTTAAAGTGAATCTTGAACAACTCAAATCCAGTAGCACCTCAAATTCTCCCTGCCCAAAAATTATAAAGTTATATTTTTTAATATTGTAAAGAATACAAGCACGATTTTGATGCAACGTTATTGTCAGCCCAAATGATGATAGCACCCATGGTTCAGAGGTACAAGACCACCATATTTCTTATGTGCTGTGTGTGAGTGTATTTCTGCAATGTTAAATACAAAAAGACAGTATAACTATAACGGTAACACGCAGAGACTGTCATTTAAAAAACATAATATAGTCTAGAGACAAATTTATAAATAATGTCAATAGATACAATACCTTTTTTTGTTTGCTGGAGGGAAATTTTGACAGTTTTAATTCAAAGGCAAAAAAATAAACAACAATTAGGCCTATTTCAAATTACAATGTGAACAACACAGCAGCGTGTACTGACAGCAGCTAAATGAACATAAAAAGTGTCACGTCATATTAATTCATGAATACTGTAATGAACAACACACAGCTGAATAGTTAACTAATCCCTAAGGATTTCAGGAGTATAATTCCTAATCAGAATAAAATTAATCATATATGCCATGTAGTCTTAAACTGTTCCTTTATCCATTCCTGATGGAAGGCAATAATGTAAATCAAAGAACTTCAAAAGCTATCCGTAACAATGTGGTCTGACTGAATTCAATAAAGTGCCTAAAGTGTGGCCAATAATCATGACACTTGGTTGAGGCCATGTTAAGGCCGTTTTGCATTTTAAGGCGTGTCAAGCCTTAATTATATGCATGTGCAAATTGTAGGTGGGGCTCATTTATAAATGAAGTCTGTGATATTAAAATGAGATTCATGAAGCGGCAAATAAATCCGATTTCAAATTGGATTTATTTGGGTGCAAAGAAAAAATCAGAAAGCAGCTGATAGGAAAGAGCATTATGGCAACAGTCATAAATAGGCTTGCTACTATTCGATTTTTATTTTTTTTCCAAACTGACAATTAATATCAACGCTTATTTTAGGAAGAATTTACTGTTTTTTTTCAATCTTTATTAAAGGTCGAATACTTTTTGGACTTGCCAGAATTACCGTACATTTCGCCATTTTTGCAATTATCGATCGTACATCGTACAAGGGTTGAAATAATCGTACAAATACAATAATTATCGTACGCCTGGCAACGCTGGTACTAACGCCCCACTGAGATGACTGATAGCGACACCCAGCCGTTCAGAGCAGAATGGAGATGGGACAGATAGCAAGTATAAAAACTACACAAACTAGAGATGATTTCTAAATGATTATTTTTGGGAATTCAACGTTTAACAAGCTTTACTGATTAATATCGAAAAGTAGCAAGCCTAGTCTTACCGTATTTCTTACGACAGAGAGCAAGCTCCTAACCTTCCTGAACAACCCAGGAACAGAGGGAGAGTACTGAGGATGAAATTATAGCTCGATACCGGCTATTTCATTATGTAATTGTTTGAATATGTCATATAATAAACTTGGTTCATAAAGTTATCCTTTTCATTATGTATATTTGGTTTCATCCATCTTATAATAAAATAATAATATAATATAAAGTCAAGACATTTAGTCCACACAGGTCATTTCTGCCTCTCCAAATGACCTACCTACTGTTCAATTAAGGTAGCCCATTTGGAGGGGAGGTGCTATTTTTCAGATTAGTCTGTTAATCTGTGCTACCGGTAACCCATTTTGAGGGGGAGGCGCAGATTTTCAGAACACCGGCGCAATGCATTTACGAATTTAAATGTGTCAGCTTGCGCCGTGCCTCATTAATTTTGGGTCAGTTAATACATTCAGGATGGGGTACAATTTGTGCCGCAGCAGAGCGCTACTTTACACTCCGCCAATTTAGTGCGCGTCGGTCGATCTCGATACAAGCACCCCATAGCGTTAAGACGGGTCCACAGCTGAGGGATCAGTTGCGTGCAGCTGAATCGCTTATATGTGGACGTTTCTGCAAGCAGTTGCAAGCAGTTGTGCCGCTGGTTGCTTACAGAAGAGACAAGCTCTACTTTCAAGCAATCTGCTGAGCAATTTGTACTGACGTTTTTTTTATCACGTGCACGGTTGCAAAATATGTTTGGTTGTTACAATCTCCTGACTGTTTACTTTCCTGTGGTAAAGAGGCGGTACATTTAAAAAGATGTCAACTATTTAAAAAGATGTCAACTATATGTTCTGTGTTTTGGACGACGCCTCAGCCAAGGTCTTGTCCAGCATTTATGTGGCTTAGCTTCTGCTTTTAATATCGCATTTAAAGTAACTAAAGATGACACAACTACAACAGCCAGTTCTTCTTAGTGAAGCTACCGTTTACTAAGGATAACAATAGACTGAAGGAAAGAACCGGCTAATGATACATTTTGCATTCAGCCAACATTAAAATTATCCAAAGGGACTCAGTATAATTTCTGTCGCTTTGCACTTTATGTTGACTCTTTTGTGTTTTAATCCTTTGTTTTTCTTTTGGAAGAATGAAATATATCAATTTTTTACTCTAAAAATGTATGTGTTTGTTTTAAGATGCTCTGTTTTGTAGAGGAGATATGACTCACAATGATCAAGAGCCTTATGCCCATGTTTATCTCAGACAGTGAGAGGTTCTTGTGGGAATCTCATCAAAATACTTCCTGCTTTTTTTTTTGACAAATAGACATATTAAGCAGACCAAACAACACTTTCACGTCCCATCTAGTATGAAATATATATATTATTATTATTTATTTCTTAGCAGACGCCCTTATCCAGGGCGACTTACAATTGTTACATTATACATTATTTCACATTATACAGATATCACATTATTTTTTACATACAATTACCCATTTATACAGTTGGGTTTTTACTGGAGCAATCTAGGTAAAGTACCTTGCTCAAGGGTGCAGCAGCAGTGTCCCCCCACCTGGGATTGAACCCACGACCCTCCGGTCAAGAGTCCAGAGCCCTAACCATTACTCCACACTGCTGCCCTATATATAAATATATATACAGTGCCTTGGAAAAGTATTCAGACTCCTGACCAAGTCTCTCATATTACTGAATTACAAATGGTACATTGAAATTTCGTTCTGTTTGATATTTTATTTTAAAACACTGAAACTCAAGGTGACATTGGTTTTATGTTGGGAAATATTTTTAAGAAAAATAAAAAACTGACTGCCCAATTATTATCTCTATCCTTGGCTCACTGCTCTCAACCCCCCCGCTGACTTGGGAATCGGAGGCTGGAACACGCGTCCTCCGAAACGTACTCCTGCCAAGCCGTCATTTTTCGCACTGCAGATCCACAGCAATGCCACCAGACGCCCACAGGCGCCCTATTTGCCACAGGGGTCGCTGATGCGCGGTGAGCTGTGGATTCCCCTGCCGACCTAAGCCCTCCCTACCCGGGCAGCGCTCAGCCAATTGTGTGCCGCCCCCTAGGAACTCCCGGTCACGGTCGGCTGTGACATAGCCTGGATTCGAACCTGCAATCTCCAGGCTATAGGGCACAACCTGCACTCCGCGCGGAGCGCCTTTACTGGATGCGCCACTCGGGAGCCCCCTTAGAACAGCTTTTAAACTAACATTGCCATGGTAAAATATCTGTCATCCAATCACATACACACATAGATTTTAACTATATATCCTGGCTCAACTATCCTTTAGGTTTCTATAATAAGCATTAACCTTGTGTGATACTTGCGTGTGGTTTCCATTGTATAGCTAGCATCTTCTTAGGGAAAGCAGTACAGACATATTGAAGGCCCATGGTACCACAAGAACATGCTTTACAGCCGCTTCTGAAGTGAAGGTGTTCATGCTTATCATGCTACAGTAAGCATGGGCTTAGTCCGGTTCCTGAGTGAATTACCTTGATCAAGGAAAACTTCTCTCATTTTGATCTAATCATTTAGATTACTTAGGCTGTATGAATTTCAGTCTGGATTGTTATCTGGCTTGCCAAAGGATCTTCCTTTGAAGCAAATGTGTCAAGGCTTACCTCTTCACCATGTTTAGATCCTGAATAAATTACCTTAATTAAAGAACCTTTGTTGAAAAACTAGCCACTGTCTCTGAATGTGTAGTCTTAAATTAATTACTTAGATTATTTATCTGTCTGTATTGTTAAAATAAGACAATATGTCCTACAAAGAGATACACAGGATACTTTGGATGTACAGTACTCTATGAAACACAGAAAATAAATTCAACCAACCGCTACTGATAAATGAAACACAACTGGCCACTGATGTGTAACTTTCCTTAATTGAACCTTTGTGCTTTGGTGCTGTAGGGTGAAAATGAACTACCCATGGAATTCAGTTTTCTTTGATAACATTGTTTTTCACCTTGTTGAGCAGATTCTCTAGACAGCTGCTCGATGAATTTGTGGATTAACAAGGGATATCCCCTGGACAAAGAAACTGATCGCTAAGTTCCTGTATTATTTTAAGGTTCTCAGTGTTGCTGTAAATAATGTTAGTTTTGATGTGTTTTGGGTGGCAAGATGTCCAGTTTAAATAGAGATGTGCATTCAATGGTAATTTGATATTGTTGTGTTTAATTGAATAGTTAAAGTTACAAACATGTAACAAATACCTCTCTGTACCTTCTCCCAGAATGCATTATATACATTGCTTGCAATAAAGGTTTCTCGAGGTCAAATCTGATAAGGATCTGTCACCTGCTTCATTATTATTATTATTTGTTTATTTAGCAGACACCTTTATCCAAGGGGACTTACAGAGACTAGGGTGTGTGAACTATGCATCAGCTGCAGAGTCACTTACAATTACGTCTCACCTGAAAGACGGAGCACAAGGAGTATAAGTGACTTGCTCAGGGTCACAAAACGAGTCAGTGGCTGAGCCAGGAATTGAACAGGGACCTTCTGGTTACAAGCCCTTTTCTTTAACTGCTGGACCATATCGCCTCCTTTAATTGCTTGCTGTTTTCAACTGAGCTACTTCATTAAGCGGTGTGTGCAGCATCATGCTACTCATGCGTTTGTGTAATAAATAAATAAATGATAGGTTCTTTCATTGTCATGTTATTCTTTCTTTGCTTGCTCCTGCAACATGATTAGGGTTTCTATTTTTAACTTCTCCATGAATGCACTTAAAGTAAAAAGCACATCATTCATTTCTGGTGTTTTTAGATATTCTTTTCCTGTTTTACTGAGCAGGTGCAGGATATGGTATCAAGGATCAAAGGTTCTGCCACTGCTGTTTCCCAGTGGTCATCGGGAATTGTCAGGGGACATTCACACAAATCAGGAGCCTCCATACACTGTATGTTAACATACAACTTTGATGATGGAAGGTACAAAATTACCAAAGTTACCAAATAAAGGGGTAAGTAAGAAATACACTATACTATAATTCAAGATGACATTTTGCAAGACACAATTTACTTTCTAATATCGCAGCTAATCCTTTCATATCACATTATTTGAGAAAAGCAGTAAATAGCCTTTGGCATCCTACATAAATATAGTCTACTGGGAGCTCTGTCCATGAGATGGCGTGGGCATTTTAAGGCATCTTTTTTGGGTTTCACTGAAAATGGACAAAATGGTAAAGGAGGCTCATGAGTTATTAAAAGGTGTTTTAATTTTTTTTGTAAGTCGGTTTTAATTATTAAAATAAGAAGTTGTGAAACTGTTCAAGATTTCTGTTGACTTTTTTTATCAGTATAGAACAGTATCATGAATAGTGACTTTTAGGCTGGGACCAAATGAAAACTTTGACAACCCACTAATCACACTCAACAAAACTGTATTTAATAGCGTTTTCTTTTTATGAGTAGAAGAGATAAGGTACGCTATTAAATGCAGTTTTGTTAAGTGCGATTAGCAGGTTGTCAAAGTTTTCATTTGGTCCCAGCCTTAATCTCATAAAGGTTGACTTTGAAAAAAAAACATTCTTGAAATAAATCATTAGCTTTAGGAATATGTCCCAGTGTGTGAAAAACGAGAACATACATAAGCTGATAATACAGGGCCATGGATTTGATTATTTATTACTAATGTATGTATATGTTTGTTTTAAGATGCTCTGTTTTGTAGAGGAGATATGACTCACAATGAACAAGAGCCTTGTGCCCACGCTTATCCCAGACAGTGAGAGGTTCTTGTGGGAATCTCATCAAAATACCTCCTGCTATTTTTTTGACAAATAGACATATTAAGCAGACCAAACAACACGTTCACGTCACATCTAAATTGCAGCACAGCGTCAAGGGTGTTAGAAGATGGAAGTTTTCCAAGGCAGTATCCAAACCTGTGAACTTCTGATCTACAGGATAGTGTACTGTCTCTATAAATTCTCTACAAAATAGCGATTTCCCAGCTATCACAAAAAGTTAGCACCATTTCCTGATCATGTTGGTTGCTCTACTGGTTTTGATTGGACAGCTAAAAGTTGCATTAATAACACAGGGAATGAGTGTTTTAAAGGGCGTGTATGTGGGTTCAACATGGGCTTGTATCCCCTATCATGGGCTTCTGCTAACTTTAAAAACTGTGCTTCATTTTAGACTGATCAAAATCATTTCATTTACACAACAAAGGACAAGGTGTTTCTCAAGATTACAGGGGTGAAAATGAATCCTGTAAAATGCCTTTCATTGGAAGTTCTACATTATTCAAACACAAAAGTAATATTTTTATATAGCTGATATAAAAAACAAAATAATAATTTTTAACTTTGACAGACGATTTTGGGCAGGTATCATGTACTCTAATCATTTCCCCCCTATTTAAGTGCCAGAATAGAAAGTTCATTTCATTAAACAAGTTCAGTTTAAAATTCAGTGCATCAAGCAAAAGTCTTGCACTTTGAGATCATCAAACCTTGAAATGTCTTGCACAACAGCCTGGCACTATTATACCGATCTGTGTAACATCAAAGCTCTGACAAACATATTCACAAACAGATGATATCATAATAAAGTAAGCTTGTGAAGTACAGAAATACTAAAAGAAGCTTACAAATCAGTGCCAAATGTTTTGACTCTACAAATCTTTCTCAATGTCTACAAGTTGAGAAATTAGTATGAACAGCTTTGATCCCTGTACAAAACAGGTCACCCAAGCAGTTTGGGCTACAAATACTATTGTATATGTTACAGTAAAAGTCAGAATATTGTAAAATCTTAAGATTTACTGGTAAATGTCAAAATTTACCAAGCAAAATGGTAAGTGTCCAAAATAAACATGATAGCGCTTTACTTCTGACATTTTTGAGTAAATCTCAAGAATAACCAAGTGCCTTTGGCTACGGACCAAATTTCTCACTTTCACGCATTGTAAGGCTTCAGGGACCCGTGTAACTCCAAGTGCCACAAGAGTCTACCATGCTGCAATAAGTAAATATATATATTCACTGCCTGTGTTTGTGGCAATTTGTGTCATAACCAATCATCAAACTACTACGTATTTGAGGTACAATATCCTTCATCACCATTGTGAACTGTTTTATACGCAAATTTACCAGAATGTTGGTTGTTCTACACAAGTGGATCACAATACTATTCAGTACCGTGTTGAACTAGTTTAAATTGCTCAGTTGTGCATCACTGTAAGCCAGCATTCCCTCTAAGGGTGTGCTCACACTGGGTCCGTTTGGAGGGTTAGGTCTGCACTCAGTACGATTCGGTACGTCTGGTGTGAAGTGTGAACAACAAAGTCCGCTTGGGAAACGAACCATACGGTGGTCTCGGTCTATTTGAGAAACAACCGAGTCTGCTTCACTCGGGATTGGACCAGGATTGAAGACCCCTGGTTTAGAGGGTTAGGTCTGCACTCTGTACGGTTCGGTACGTCTGGTGTGAAGTGTGAACAACAAAGTCCGCTTGGGAAACGAACCGTACCGAGTCCACCTAAAGAGGTCAGTTTGTCAAACACACCGAGTCTCGTTCGCATCAATGTGCAGGAGGCTGTGTGGTCCAGTGGTTAAAGAAACAGGCTTGTAACCAGGAGGTCCCCGGTTCAAATCCCACCCCAACCACTGACTCATTGTGTGACCCTGAGCAAGTCACTTAACCTCCTTGTGCTCCGTCTTTTGGGTGAGACGTAGTTGTAAGTGACTCACTCTGCAGCTGATGCATAGTTCACACGCCCTAGTCTCTGTAAGTCGCCTTGGATAAAGGCGTCTGCTAAATAAACAAATAATAATAATAAAAACGAGTGATCAGGAGATGATTTATTAGTATGCACACCTATGAAGAGGTATGTGAAAAATACAGCAAACAAGGGGTGGGGCGGGGCTGGAGATGCAGTACTGAGTGTCCTGTTGATATGCAGTGCCTTTTAAACCTGTTTTACTGTGAAAAAAAATACTTTTAAACAGTGTGTCTAAAATAAATTGGACCTGACGCGCCTGAGACTCGCTGAATAAATGGACCGCTAAGGGTTAATGATACTATAGATTTCCTGCCCGAACATCTTGCAAGCTTTATACATAAATGAGTTCAGTTTCAGTTTCATTATCCCAATCGGAGGGGCTGTGTGGCACTAAGCTAGTCATGTCATTTAATAGAGCACAGAACAGAAATTCACCAAAGTAACATCAATTTGACCGTAAACCACTTTGTCGATCAAATGGCACTACAGAAACAAATGTCTCCCAGCCAATATTCAAATATATTTCTCACAGATTTTCACAGAAAAAAAATAAAGTTTTACTCCCTAATGCATGACTAAATTACAAAAATAGACAGAAAGCCAGACAGATAAATACAAGCATGCACCATTTGTGACTAAAGATATTGTCACATAGTGGGCCCATTAGCTCTTCAGTATACCAAGAACACCATGTGGGGAATAAGCTATTTTTCTTCATAATCTACAACGCTGAAGGTCGTTCAAACATTAATATTCCTGTTTGCCTTGCAGAATGGAATTTTGACAAGCAGGTTTCAGGGTGAAGGAATATTGTATACTTACTGGGGCTGAGTTAGAGAACTTGAGTATTTGAAATTAAATCATTATTCAGTCGCCTGGTACTTGAGGGTTTAGAACATTAATAAATCACCAGACTGCAGTGCTGTAAACCCACAAGCTTTACTCTGCCTGTCAGTAGACTAGCATTAGAGTACTCAGAATGTGTTGTGCTCGAGTACTCAAATGTGTCTTTATTCATTATTTGCATCAAGTCCTTACAGGTGAAATGAACTCTGCCATGACGTAAACAAGCTGGATTGTCCAAAATGTCAACTTGCCAAAAAAGCAGGGTGCTCCGATGCATAACCTATAGAAATACTGATGGTAGTAAACAGACACTGGCATATCATAGTCCAGTGGAAGAGATTGTGAGCAACTACTTTACCATTTATGTCTGTCTGTGCTGTCATTGACGATGTTAGCATTTTAATATTAGCTGTTTTCATGGAGTTCTCCTCATTATAACGGCATCTTAATTATCGTGGAAAACTGTACAGTACCAACATAATCAAATATGCTAGGAGAAAAACCTTGAACCACTGTAGGAGAACAGGGTTGACATTATTTTAGGCAGCTGAGGATAAAATTCAATGAACGAGGGAACAGCCGACATAAGGATTAGAAATAAGACCATTTATATAACACTGTGGCACAGGATCTCGCTTTATGGCCATCAGGAACTGCCCTCTTTAGAGGTGAGCCTCTGACAGCTGTCTCAGGGCACCTGGCTGGGTGATGGGTCCCATCGACCCCCCTACAGAGAGACACAGCTGCAAAAAGGTGGTGGGGTGGAGGAGGAGAAAGAAACTCCAGGAATTCTTGAAATGGTTACAACTGAATTTAAAAAATATCCAGTGAATGAGATGATAGGGAGGCTCTGTAGCCTTGCCCCTAGAATCACAGAAAGCACCCCAAATATATTAGTTACATTAATATCACATTATTGCAGATTACTACATAAAAGGTGACAAAATGTTTCTTTTTAGGGACTAACCTGGACCTACTTTAAAAACCCAGGCCACAAAGTCCATAAATCTGTTACATGGTTTCAGTATGGCAGTCATATTACAGCATGTCAGTGTTTTGCACTTAGGATCGGAGGCTCTGTCTCTAGACAAGGGAGAGAGAAAAGACGGGCTGGACTCCAACCAAGAGAGCCTTCCCTATGGAGTCAAGTCTGGCCCTCCGGGCCCTTGAAACACAGAGTCCTCTGACTTCTCGGAGAGTCGTTATAGGCTCGGCCTCGCGACTGGGTCCCAGTTAGTGACCGGGTTCGACCCTCAGAGGACAGAACGGCTCATACGAAGGCTTGGCATAAGGACAAAATAGTTTTCTAGTGAATTTTTATAGGAAGAGAGTCAACTACAGCCAAAAAATACTTGGTCCTGAAAGGGTTAAGGAAGCTCCCTGACGCTTCGCTTCCTAAACTGAGCAGGAGTGAGAGGAGGTGTTAATGCTTGAAAGATGTTGCATTTAAACGTGAGTTAAAAAATACATTTATTTAACCATTTTATTTAAAACAAGATATTTTTCACCCTCAGTTATATCCTTATATAAATAATGTTGTGCTGTCAAGCTAACGTGTTCAACAACAGTGACAAAGTGTTTGGGTTTTTTGCTTTTGAATCCCCAGGGTGGCTATATGGTGTTAATAAATAGAGAATGCGTGATGATTTATTAAACATTGTAATATCCAGCAATCCGGACTACTACTTAAACATTCACAAACTATTGTTGTGGTCTCTGACAGTGCCATCACAATTGTGTGAACTGTGGGTGGAGGAGGCGGAGGCAGACAGTGACTTGGATGATGACCCCTAATTTTGGTACCAAACCACTTCTGCTGGTACTCACATGAGAACCTAATGTTAAAAGCAGGGGTGAGTGCAGGTACTCATATGCACAGCAGGGTGTAAACATTTTAAAAATGGAGACAATCTGAGTGCCAATGAATAAATACTTTAAAAATGTATACATATCGGTACACAATACATTTATAAATACAAAATTAGCTTTAAAAAATAACTGATCAATTATAACCAATTCACCATAAACAAAGAAGCTGAAAATACTGAAAGCTTTGTCCCCTCTGCTTGTATCACTCAGTCATGTACTGTAATATAACACTTCAGTTAAACCTTAAATGACAAGCATTAAGTAATATTACACTGTGCAGTAACTGCTGTAGAGGGAGTTTTGTTTCAAGATATCCTAAAAAATGGATGATGTTATAAAAAATGGTATAAAAAACAACTGTGCTATGAAAAAAATGACACAAAAAAGGTCTGTCAAATAATGCACAATAGGGGCTAAAATACCCCTTAAATGTATTATGTAACAGGCACTACTGCTACTAATGATGTACTTGATTTTAATCTCCTTAGTATTCTCTGAAATCATCCCCATACTTTCCAGACCCTGGGTACTCACCTACAACAGGACCTGGCCATGCTACAATAATAGCCTTGGATTAGAACATATATGCCTGTTTGTTTTATGTATTTGTTACTAATTACTGTGCCTACAATAATATATTCTGTGTGTTTCTCTGTTGTGTTTCTGTGTAGATTAAATACCATGATATATTCCATATAAAGATTTTCCCGGCAGAAACAGTATAAAAGTAGACTTTAAAACAAAAATGTATCCCTGGCATTATGATCTCTGCACAATAAACAAAGTGGCGAAAGACACATTTTCATAAAGTAAGATCATTACTGTGGGTTACTTATGCCTTTATTTTTTAGATGTGCTCGCAAGTGAAAACTCATGTTTAACGTAAATAAACTTCAAAATGTTTTAGGGGTATTGTACAAAGAAAAAACACCTCACCATTTTTGTTTTCGTTTATTACAGAAAATACTAGGATCACAACAAAACAAAACGTTGATCACTATGCTTAACATGTACCTTGCAAGTTGGGCCCATGTTTGAAAAGCGTGAAGCACACCTCCATCTGTATCCCGATTCTGACTCGCTTACCAAAATCTGAAGCAGCACTTTGTTGAGCCCGTTTTTTTATGTTGATCCCTACTGTCCCACACATCACTTGCCATTTTAGAAACTTTCATGCAAATTTTGGCAATGTGGCAAATCGGTGCAAAGCAAAACACGTTATAATAATTATTTCTAATATTTATCAACTATGTAATTTATGGAGAACACTGATGTGGCTTTCTGCCTTCAAATTCATGCGCAGCAATGTTCGTTTCAAATATTTCAGATTGTTTCTCCACCGCACTAAAGAATTTAATTATTACTTCATAACAATAAAAATTACTTCATCCGCTGTGTGACAGAGACAGAATGATTCTTGGTGATAAATCTCCCTCCCGACCTGTGAAGGCACTGTGGAAAGGGAACAGAGTGCCCTGGACTGGATGGCCAGACAATTTATTCCCAGGGTTAGAAGGAAGTCGGCCATCTAGAAAGGGGGCACAGCTACGGTACACTAAATCATCGACCCGGAAGGGAAACAATGTGGCAGCCGCGGCTTGGAGGTGCGGTTGCAATCGTTTACCAAGGGGTCATGATTGACGGTATAAAAGGAGACGTAGCAAAGTGATCTGTTCCTTTGTTATGGTTAACGCTAACCGGAAGGAGTATAGTATTATGAATTATGAGTGTTTTGTTTGTTTTTGTCACATCTAAATTATACTTGTTTGTTATTTAGACAGCTAACACGATCCAGAGCTGTCACTACAGGCCAGCACAAAACCCGGACAACACTGTACTTGTTTCATGATAAATTGTATTTGCACCACGAGCACTTCAGCACTCACTTTGGACTGGTGACCGTGTTTGTATATTGTGGGTGTATTAAAGACTGTGTTTATTGTTTCGGGACTGAACCCCTGGGTTAAACTGTGTAATACACAGCCTTGTGTACTACCATTCATTATTATTTACCGTTTGTCATCAGACTTATAAATAAAAGACCATTGCACCTGGTTTATCGTTGTGTGTCTGTTATTGAGCACCGCATCACTCCTGCACCTGCAAATGCTTCTGTGGACGAATTGAGCATTATGACTGACGCTAGATACTGAACTGACCACAGTAACAGTTAGGTAACAAACAAATGTGTACACCTCTAGGGTAAAAACTACCATTATGAATCAGCAATATTTAAACAAAGCTGAACTCTACTCTAGACTACAAAATAAACAAAAGCTTTGTTTTGGGAAAACAAAAGCCTCATTATTGAGCAACTTTCTGTCCACTACTGAACTGAAACAAACAACACTGCTCTTAGAGAAACAGCTGAATAACATTTTACACAACCATAAACCTCTCTTTGGTAACAGTGTACGAAGTAGACCGCCAATCATTTTCTTGGGACATACAAATAAATATAATAAAATACGATGGAGTTTTTGGAGGAAAACACCTTACAAAAAAATATTTCTTACAATCAAAAGCCAGAGCTGTCATAAATAACTCTACAGCAATGGCATTATTTATCAAGCTTATTTACAGACTGTGTTGCAATCTATTATCTATAACTATTTTAGGTAATCTTTAACAAAACACAGTAAATCATTATTTTATACATAGATTTGACCAAAAAATAAAGCCTCACTGATTAGAGTTACTAATGTAAAAAGCTGGCCGAGATTAATTACCAGTGTTGCTTCCTTTTTAGTTCTCATTATAAAATAATAAGAAAGTGAAATACATATAAAATAACCCAATCTTCTGAAAATAATACTTAGGAAGCTATAATAATAATAATAATAATAATAATAATAATAATAATAATAATAATAATAATAAATTAAGGTAAATTTAAGGTAATACATATGACTAAATAAAAGGTACAATTTGACCAGCAGAAATGACATACAAGTGTTATCATAAATGCTTTTCCTGGAGTTAACATTGCACATTTTACTATTGTGCCTTTCAATCTTTGTCCACCGATTTATCAGATATGGTCAGCTCGACTTTAAATCACATCTCCGGTATCAAGCTCTCTAATTTATACGATTCGTTTTTTCCCCTGTAATGTACGAGAATAATTGCAAATGCTAATACTGCTGTAAGTATATACTACCATACACTGGCAATAACATGAAACTCTGCATTGCGAGGCTGCATTGGGGCAGATAGTGCTCAGTGGAATTGGACATGGAATTCATTGGAATAACTACTTATCCTGTATTGCGTTGTTTGTTTGTTTTTTTAATCCCATCAAAGTCATGATACAGTTTGCTCGGTTATAACTGATAGAGTATCTTTGAAACTGACAAACTCGGCCATACCTGCCCAATCAAACAACCGCACCGCGTCAGTCCCGGACCATAGACTACACTTCACAGTATTTACACAGCGATCCAAATAATATTGTAACAGAGACAAAAATCAAGGTAAGCTTACCTGTCTCACTTACTGCAGCACGACCCGTTGATCTCCTTTTTCTCTTTTCTTTCCCCTACCTGTAACAACGTCTATTGCAGTGGTCTACGCGTTTCAATGTGCATTGTCTGTCACTGTCAGCAGCGCATTGCTGCTGCTACTGTTGCCATGGTTATCCATTCAGCCCCTGTGAAGGGACACACTTTGGCACGCTTTAATACTACCCAGAAATTTCAGTTTTGGTAAGCGCTGTACTAATATTGGTTTACATCCACCTTCCTCCTCTCGTGTTTTTTGTATTATTTTTATTTTTTACCCTGCATTTGTCTTTCTCCTTTGCCAGTGAAGGTTAACCATTCCCTTTTTTTCCCTGTGTTTTGCTTTCGCCGCCGCTGTCCTGTACATGCTAGTCCAGGCAGTTGAAGGGGTGACGTCATGGCAGCCTGAACAGCAAAACCAGGCACTGTAATATTAAGGGCAAGAGGCCGTTTGACCAGGTTAGTCTACGCGGGAATAAACGATTCTGATGTCGTTTAACCCTGTATGCGCATCATTTATCATATATATATATATATATATATATATATATATATATAATTAATTAAATCCAGCCTCACAAGGCAGTATTTACGTATGCAGTATATTACGTGTTGCAGTACAGGGGGAAAAAAATGTGTTTTGTACAAGAAATAAAATCTAGTTACATAAATAAAGTAGCTTCTCTCATTTCAAAAATACTTGAGCATTACAGGGTTAATATTTATCATAAAATATTTCACTATTTGTTGTTTTTTGTTTTACATTTCTGCCCATATGTGTTGCACTTTGCTCTCTATGATTTTGAAGTGAATTTATAAACAAAGAAATACTATGTGTAACAATCTGGATCAATAAAATAATTCCTGAAGAGTGGATGAAGTCACTAAAATGAAGAGGGAAAACAACAAGATTGAGGCTGGTAAAGCAAACAGGTCAATATACACTTTTTAAAAAATTATTATTATTATTATTATTTATTTATTTATTTATTTATTTATTTATTTATTTATATTGTTTTGTTTTGTTTCTTTTTTGTTATTGTTCCACACCAGGGGAAAGGTTGTTTTTTTTTCAATTGTATTCTCTATCCAGTGCGCATGGATATTACGTCCAATTTCTGGTCAGAAAGTTTCATTCAGGTCTTCTGGAATTATATATATATATATATTTTTTTAAGTGGGATTGTATTTTTCTTTGAGCATGCACGTTTTCCAGCCATTTAGATATACTGATTCTAATATAGTAAGCGTTTGGTAAGACAGCAGTGCAACACTATTATTTTGTGCCAGTTACAGTAAGACCCTGACTTGCTTGAATATGGCAAAGACCTACATCTTCTGTATTCTTCCTCCCACCCTACCTCCACATCTCAATTCAGTGCTAACTTCAGGTCTGTTGTTGTGAGGGGGGCAGTTTGGGACAGTTCAGGTTTTTCAGCTTCCATCGTAGTGCATTCTGGAACATTTTACCTGTCTCTGATCTTGTCTCTGATCTCAGAAGCAGGACTACACTTACCAGAATGCACTGGAATTGGAGTTAAAAAGCGTGAACTGTCTCAAACTGTCCGGGTGAACATGGAGTCATACCCTAGTTACTGCCTTAACTTTTAACTCTCCCAAAAATAACTAACTGCAAAGATATTTCTTGTGTTACTTCAGATTCACAACTTTGCTTGCTACAGTATTTACTCCTGAAATACTGTAGCAAGCATGTCCCTACTTCATCCCTACTTCATCCTTCACTGTCTACACTGAAAACCCTGTGGGAACAAGACCTAGGCCTTGAGTGTTCATATCATGTGTGGAAATGTATAAACTACATTCCTTTTCAACACAGTATGTGCACTCCCAGAAATAACAAATATGCCTATATATATATATATATATATATATATATATATATATATATATATATATATATAAATCCAGCGCTGGCAATGAATGTGAAACGAGCAATGTGATTGGTCAAGTGAGGTTCCGTATTTTGGATGGATATGGACAGTTGGAGCCTTGTCACATATTCTAAATCACTGCGCTGCCTCAGAATTTAAAAGTATCGGATGGTAGCCATCTTGCTTTTACAGTTACTAATGTACAGCTGTAACTATGAAACTGAGTGTAGTTCAAAATTATAAATGGGACTACTTTATTGGCATAATGATATTTAATTAAAAAAACGAATAATTTTTTGTCCAAAACATGACTTATTCTTTTTTTTTCCTTCAAATCCACAGATTGACCTGGATTATAAATGCAATAAGGACTTTCAAGGCATCAGTATACGTTGAATATACAGACCTCAAGGGTTGGAGGCACTTGATTCATCTTGTGCCATATCTTCGACGTATAGAGACGCCCTGTTGGGCCTTATTGCATATATATTACAAGCAAACCCGAAACTGGGCAATTCACGGATTGTCCAGTCAAAGTCCGAAATGAATCACGAAGATCTTTCATTCCAGGTTTTGCCCTAGGAGTGCCCAACAATGCCCAGTCAAAGTCCGAAATGAATCTTTCATTGTATGTTTTCAGGGGACAGAGACAAAGCTACGATTGAAGAGCCTGTTTGACCCGCCTACCTGAGTAACGTCATTCACTCACTCACTCATTCATAAAAACTACACAGGAAGTCCGGTTTCAGAAAATAGCAATATATTTTAAAAATATATTTTAAATGTATTTTTATTAACTATATAAAATATTTAGTGATATATATATATATATATAAGACTAATTTATTTTAAACAAATTATTACAATCTAGATATGTATTACATACTTAACTTTCACTCGTCAATGTCCCTCTTCCCAGACCGGGCGCAATACCAATAAACAGTATATAAAAGATAAGTTAACAGCGGATGAATTTCACAGTATTTAAGCACAAATATAAGCAGAAATATAGTCACTGCCGAAGATGATTACTTATTCTTCCAGAAGTAATGGTCGGGTGAACAGCTAGGATAACAATGTTATATTTGTGCCGGGCCATGTTTAACCTTGAAGCAGATACACGTTTATCATATCAACAACATCAACGTGTGTTCTAAAAATAAAGCAAAAATTGCTTTGAAAACTGTTCAAAATATTTACTTGGTGGCTAAGAATGAAAAGTGTAAAAAAAATAAATAAATAAAAAAAAAAAGCCATTTTTGATATGGCAATTGTCAAAATAAAGGGGCAGTGGAAGGTAAGAATTTACCAGTCAGGACAATGGCATTTAAATACGACTATTAAACTTTATCTGTTGGTAATGTGGTTTCTTCAAATGCAGCGGTTATATATATATATATATATATATATATATATATATATATATATATATATATATATATATATATATATATATATATATATATTCAATGACCCGATTCAATTTTATTCTAACTTAAGTACTATTGGTTCATTTTAAAAAATAATGTATGGCCAATCAGAAATCAAAGTACTGCATGCGGTCTAATTTGACAAGCCGTTAAGTCTGGTGTGCGTTTTTAGTTTTCAATCCAGTGAACAAATATGGATTGCTGGCTCAATACTAGTACATTACTAGCAAAGGGCGATCAAGACGAAATACCGTCAGAGATTAAAAACGCCAAAAATGTCTTGCGACTGAAGCTCTCTCCAGTTTCCCTGCCATCATCAGTGATTTGTGTGGTAACAAGCAGCGACATCCATCACACTGATACTAGGTAAGCATTTTATTTTTATTTTTTTTAATTAGCATCAGTACTGTACGTTTTAGTAACCAAGAATTAAAAAAATGCCAATATGTTTTCGTAATGAGGTCAGCTGTAGAGAGCGGTGGACTTTGCCGCCTTTTCTGTAATTGTATTATCAATAAAAATACATGATTAACATTTGCTATCACGGAATAGTCCTATGTCATTTCTGAGTGACTGAGTTTAGCATGGAGGGTTTGTTGATTTTAATTAATTAGTAATTACAATAAATGATGTTGATGTTTCCAACAACTAGAAACCTGTTTGAGGGACTATTTTTATCCAAAAGTAAATATAATATATCTTTTTTCCATTATAATACTGTAACTTTTATAATTTTATCCATCACACTCCATGGCTTGTGCGTTTTATTGTATCATGTTATTGTACAAACCTTTTTTTCTGTTTTCATTTTATTATGCTATCTCAGATGGGGGTATGTGGTGGACTACTTTTTTGGAAAGGAGTATGCAGCTTTAAAAGATTGAATACCCCTGTTCTAATGTGATTTGGTACAATGAATATCATCTACTCAGTGATACGCCAGCATCACTGTGACACATTTCCCAATACTTTCCCCAAAAGTGACAGTGAGTAGTGTAGAGACACCTAGGTTGTATCTACAGCTTTACAGTTTTATTTTGTGTTTTTCAGAAACAAAGGTCAGTAAATTCTGCTGGCATATTTAAAAACAAACCAAAATAAGAAATGGTGGTTGGTTCTGAATTATCAAACATATTGACCCCCTCACTGAAGAAAATGTCCCCCTAAAATTTAGAGTGGGGGCCCCATTGACCCTCAGTCTGTAAGTCCTGGAGCAAACACTGAGATAATCATTCATGTTCCCTTTCAATTCAAAGATGACTACCAGCCAATACTTTTGGGATATGCCTGCCACAGGGCAGGTATTTACTGAGCATTTTATGGCAGAGCTGCCGATAGGCCCCTCCGGGGAGTGACGCCCTTGGTCCCGCCTCCCGAGGGAACAAACAGTCACTCCACGGAGCTCACTTCCTCTTTTGCTTCTCACAATCAGGTAGGTAGGGTAGGTATACTAACCGGTCCAGTTGCTGTGATTGAGTCTGACTGAAAGAGCTCTCACTCGAGTTTTTCTGGAGTTCCCCTGCAATATTATATTGCTAGAAGTCATCTTGCCACTTCCCCGGAATCAGAAACTTGGCATCTGTAGACTAAATATTTTTCTCTCTTTTCAACAGCCTGCATTGCTTTACGATTGTAGTCTGCTTTCTAACTCTGGAGCATCTGCTGTTGTTGTGCGTTTTTTTCCTGCTGTTGCAGCTAAAAAATAAAAAAAAGAGACCCACTGTTGAGTCGACTCCACCGGATTAGAACATAAGAAGAACATAAGAAAGTTTACAAACGAGAGGAGGCCATTCAGCTCATCTTGCTCATTTGGTTGTTACTAGCTTATTGATCCCAGAATCTCATCAAGCAGCTTCTTGAAGGATCCCAGGGTGTCACAATTCTCTGTGTAAAAAAGTGTTTTCTTTACTGCTTTTGCAGTTAATAAAAAAAAAAAAGTCACAAACAGTACATTCTGTCATCTCTACCGCAGCTCTTCTGCCTGTGCTCCACCCCGGCATACGCTACGTGTTGACCCGGTTGTGTGTGACTGCACGCGATCCAAATCATTTGCCCGTGCTGCACCGCGTGCAGTCACAAAACCCGGGGTGGCATGTGGCATAAGCGGGGCCGGGGTGGATACACCGGCTCGAGTGGCTGCAGTTAGGCACAGGAGAGCAGTACAGAAGGTGCCTCTGATGCCCTCAGTGCTTCGGTGCATCAGAGCCTCGGTGCTTCGGTGCACTCGTGCTTAGATGCTCCGTGCCTTGGTGCCCTCAGTGCTTCAGTGCCTCTGATGCCCTCAGTGCAGGCTCCCTCGGTGCTTCAGTGCATCAGAGCCTCGGTGCTTCGGTGCACTCGTGCTTAGATGCTCCGTGCCTTGGTGCCCTCAGTGCTTCAGTGCCTCTGATGCCCTCAGTGCAGGCTCCCTCGGTGCTTCAGTGCATCAGAGCCTCGGTGCTTCGGTGCACTCGTGCTTAGATGCTCCGTGCCTTGGTGCCCTCAGTGCTTCAGTACCTCTGATGCCCTCAGTGCAGGCGCCCTCGGTGCTTCGGTGCCTTTGATGCATCAGAGCTTCCGTGCCTCGGTGCTTTGGCACCCTTGGTGCTTAGACGCTTGGTGCTTCGTTGCCCTCAGTGCATCGCAGCCTGTGTGCCTCGGTGCTTTGGCACCCTTGGTGCTTAGACGCTTGGTGCTTCGTTGCCCTCAGTGCATCGCAGCCTGTGTGCCTCTGTGCTTTGGCGCCCTTGGTGCTTAGACGCTCTGCGCCTCGGTGACCTTGGTGCTTCAGTGCCCCCTGGTGCACACTACCTCGGTGCTCGCCGCCCTCGGTGCTTCGGCACCCTCAGTGGCTCAGAGCCTTGGTTCCTCTGTGCTTCGGTGCTTAGACACTCTGAGCCTCGGTGCTTCGACACCCCAGCTCATCAATATCATCCACTTCACGCCTCTGGTGTTCTCAACGCAAATAGAGACATCAAGCATGGCTAAATTCCACACTTGCATGTCCTGCAAGCACAAGCACCCTTCTGTGTCCGGTGCTTGGCCATGCAGCACACCTGGTTCGCCCTTGGAGATGAGACGTTCTGCTCCATTTGTGCAGTGTTCCAGCCACGGGTGCTACACAGGAGGCTCAATAAGTTTACAGGCACCTGCTAGCACAGCTGAGCCGTCCATGGCTCCCTCTCCTCAATCTGTTCCTGATCCCCTCGCAGAGCATTCCTTGCGCTCAGGCTCAGTCTCACACCCACTCTCAGTCTCCTACACGGAGTACTAAGTGGGCCAAGCACTCAAGACAAGCAAAGGACATTACGGACTTGAAAAACCAAATGGTCCAAGACCTTGAGTGTTTGGCCAAGCAGCAGGCTCAAACCCTTGCTCTGGCCCTGGCTCAGCCGATAACACCGGTCCCGGAGCTGACCCCGTCTGCACCGGTGGCCATCCCAGATGTTCCAGAACCGGAGGGGGGGGCATTGGGCTTGGCAGAAACTCGACCATCACGGCCCTGGTACGAGCCCCTCCAGTGGGGGGTTCTACCTAAAGACCCTGCATGCCCTAATAGTCAATGCAGGGTAACGGAGACCGGAGGGTTGTGGGTTTAATCCCAGGTGGGGGACACTGCTGCTGTACCCTTGAGCAAGGTACTTTACCTAGATTGCTCCAGTAAAAACCCAACTGTATAAATGGGTAATTGTATGTAGAAATAATGTAATTGTATGTAAAAATAATGTGATATCTTGTAACAATTGTAAGTCGCCCTGGATAAGAGTGTCTGCTAAGAAATAAATAATAATAATAACAACTTAAAGAAGGCAGCAGTCACACGCCTGGCCAATACGACAGGCCTCTTGACAGACAGTGTACCTAGATGGAGTACTGCAGTACAGCTGAACCGGTGGCTTCAGAGCGGCGCCTGGTTTCGAGTATGCTGCTCCAGATCTCTGGCTTCCAAGGACAAGCCCTGGGCCGGAGCCTGGCAAGCCTCGTGGTAGCTCACAGACAGCGTTGACTGTCCCAAGCGAGGGTCCCTGATGAGGACAAGTCAACATTTCTTGATGCGCCAATATCCCCATGCTATACTTTTGGACCCGCAGTAGAGGAATTGCTGCAGTGCTCCCACCGAGAATGCGAGGCGTCTCAGCAGGTAGCCTCAATGCTCCCCTCCAGTACTCTAGTACAGGGAGAGAACGAGACGCTGGGGTCCACCCGTGACTCACACAGTGACTCGGACTGTCCTGATCCCCACTGCCCCACGTGACAACCTGAGGCACCGCCTTCAGGCTTCCACGGCAGCTAACAGCCGGGCCCACCCGCAACGACGGGAGGGCACTAGATGTGGGATCCCAGCTCAACAGCGATCTCGGAGGCAGTTCCAATGCTGCCCCAGGCAGCCCCCACAATGGGCTCCACCTCAGCCTCACCAGCCCCTGCAGAGCCCCTGAAGGCTTGCAGCTTCAGACCCAACCCTTCACACAACACCAGCTACAATATTGGCGCGCTTGCACCTCAGACAACTAGGGGCTCTCCACCGTACACACTGGTTCCGCACTTTAGTTCCGCGCAGGTCCCCCTCCCTTTCGAGGGATCATGGTTACATCCGTGAGCAAGCCTCTCCAGGTCTTGGCCCTCAAACAAGAAGTAGCTTCATGACTTCTCTAACAAGCCATCCGTCTCCCAAGACGAGGGGTTCTACTTGAGGTATCATCTATCCTAGACCCAGTAACTGCATCAATCTCTCTGATTGGACAGTTCAATACAACTCCTTATTATTATTATTATTGGTTGTTATTACGTTATTAATAATTATTTTTATTCCGATGTTGCGGGTAATATTGTTCTGGACTGTGATGTAGGTTTTATATACATCTCGATTCCTACCCGACTGTTGCCGATGGTACTATGCAAGTGTCAATGGGGTTTCTCATGTTTATTCTTTGTTCCAAAGATCTGCCTGTCACTCGAAACAGTAATAAAAGAACAGAGGGAGTGATTCGGACTCTGCCTGAGAAGCAGTGGGCAGACCGCGGTTTGCCTGGGCAAAGCCCAAAATTAGTTATTTTAATTTTTATTTAAGGCTTTGCCCAAAGTCAGCAGGCAATTCGCAAATTTCGGGCTTTGCCCGTAACATATGTACTGTATACTGTCTCCAAATGCCTGAGGTAAAACTGTCAAATATCCACTGCTTACAGTACAAGCTACTTTAGTAACTGTAACCCTCATTCATAATGTATTGTTCATTGATGAAACCGATGACAGACTGATCCAACCAGGCCACCATGCTATCTAAATGCAGCCCTAGCACACCTGGTTAGAGAGGCAGACATCAAATCATAAACATTGTGATACATGTATTTAAATGTATGTAAATGAGCACAGAAAACACACAAAACAGACACAGACATAACACAACCAATGTGAGCGAACATGCCCCCCTGCTCCTGCTGCTTCTGCAGGTCTGTCTCTGCAGCTCCGTCTCTCTGTCTCTCTGCAGCTCTGTCTCTCTCACTGCAGCTCTGTCTGTCTCTCTGCAGCTCTGTCTGTCTCTCTGGAGCTCTGTCTGTCTCTCTGCAGCTTTCTCTCTGTCTCTGCAGCTCTGTCTGTCTCTCTGCAGCTCTGTCTCTCTGCAGTTCTGTCCCGCCGCCCCTCTGTTACAGTATGTGCTGTATCTGTCCTCTGTTTTTGACTCTCAATCGGTCTCCGCAGATGCCCTTTGATTCCCAGCTATCTCAGTTGTCTGTTGTGGTGCCCAGCTAAACTGCAATCACTGATACCTTGACCTTTGTGACCCTGTTTTTTCCGACAATTACTTTAATTGGGTTGGAACAGGCCGTCTCAAATTCATTTAAACTAAAAAGATGAAAGACAATAATAATATGCATTTGGCACACATATTTCAAACTGACTAAGGATTTAGAATCTATTTATGGTAAATGTCTGGATTTTGTTATGTGTAGGCATAATCTGATGTCTCCTTAAGATCCTAATCTCACAATGCACCCATTGGTAGTGCAAGTAGGTGAACATTATTTGAAACAATGTATGAGAACTGGGTGGTATTGAGGTCATAGCAAATGTTTTACATTTTTTCCTTAAAGAATTTAAGATGAACAGCAGAGAATACACTGAGGAAAGTGAATTGTATTTTATCTTCCCAAAGCCAAAGCAGATTTATAAACACAGAGCTGCGCAACGCTGTGGAAATGAATACATTGAAATTAATCTTAACAGGGATTTAATCACAACTCAGGCAACACCCAATTGCTATAGGTGTATTTGTGTACCAGGTGAGACAATGGTCACTATAGTCTATACAGTATATTAAAAAGAATGATAATTTTCATATTTTTTTAATGACTCAAAATGCTCCCGGACCAAGACACATCAAGATACATCAATGAGAAAAATCTAAGTGTACTACGCGAATAAAGAAATATGACTCATATAATGCTTTTTAATACTGTATATAGAGGCTGAGTTTCTGTTCGATTTTTTTTCAGTTCCTGCGTCGCTCTGAATAATCAGAACTAAATAAGAACCCCAGGACTCTCTGAGCTCCGTCTTGTGGTCTGTGACGGGGTGCCCACCCCTTGTGTATATTTATTTATGTATTCATATTTTTTCATTTGTATTATTATTGATGTTTTTATTAATGTGTAGTTGACGTGGATGGGGTTAAATCCCCATCCCTAAAAATCTCATGGGACTGTGGCTGGATCCTTAATAAGGTAATTATTTGATTAATGGGTAATTAGGAGATAATTAGGAAAGCTTAGGAGAAAGATGTGAATATAGAGAAAGAGAGCGAATGCTACCACGACTACAAAGGTACTTGTTTTAGTAACATTTAAAATGGTTTGTGTTTGTTTTGCTTTGGCCAATGTGCCTTTTTATTTGTGTTTTATAAAACATGTTTGTTTTATTATTTAATAAATATACGGCTGCGCCCGTTTCAGCCCAGTACCTCTGGTTGTTTGTGTGCTGCTTCATGAACGCTGACGTCACCACCCACGCCACTCAAGCCATCCTTCACCACCCACATTGTATTATTATTATTATTATTATTATTATTATTATTATTATTATTATTAATAATTAATTTATTTTTAAGCAATGCACATTTCATCATTCCAGCACGTTATTTTGACTTTATTTTTTCTTGTTGCTATTGTGATTTGCAGAAAACATTTTTTTAATTTTGCACTTGAGCAAGCGTTTATTTAATTTTTTTGTCTCCCACAACTTCTGTTTTAAATTTCTTTCCCAGGCACAGCTTTTTCTCAAGGCAGAATTGCGGAGAAAACTGTCCTTGCTAAACTTGCATCTATTTTTAATATCTAGCCCTTAGCAACTAATAAAAAGCTACAAAAACTGCGCTT
This sequence comes from Acipenser ruthenus, assembly GCF_902713425.1. Taxonomy (NCBI): domain Eukaryota; kingdom Metazoa; phylum Chordata; class Actinopteri; order Acipenseriformes; family Acipenseridae; genus Acipenser; species Acipenser ruthenus. The sequence goes on from NC_081191.1 coordinate 1,555,419, forward strand.
GCGTAAGTGGGGATTGTGAAACTCTTCGATTCAGTTTTGTTCTGTATTTATACATTTTCACTGTTGATCTCAACTTTCTGCCTAACCGCCTACAAGTATGATTCATCTCTGCATAATAATAGAAAAAAAAAACAGCTTAAGAATGAACACATTAACCATGTGGAACAATGGATCATGAACTCAGAGCGCCCTTTATTCAGAGGATTATTATTGATTTTATATGTAGCTGTGTCTTTTCTAACCTATCAGTGCATTTTCCAATTCTCTCAGTGCATTCAGACTGTGATAGTCAGTGCATTCAATAAATGCCATGGTACAAGTGGGACATGAAAAAGCAGAGCAATAAACTCAAAACATCTACAAGGTTACATGTGTTGCCACGAATGCACTTGCACCAGCCTGATCTTATTGCAATAAGCTAAAACATCTACAAGGTTACATGTGGGAGATACTGAAATTGAAGATGGAATCTATGAAAAAGACCTACGAATTTATTTTGAAATGTCTTCATCTAGACAATGTGGGGAAGCTATAAAAAAGGCCAACAAAATATTCAAATATATAATGAAAAGTGTTGAATTGAATTCAAGGGAAGTAATGTTAAAACTTTACAATGCATTAGTAAGACCTCATCTAGAATATTGTGTTCAGTTCTGGTCACCTTGCTACAAAAAGGATATTGCTGCTCTAGAAAGAGTGCAAAGAAGAGCGACCAGAATTATCCCTTGTTTAAAAGGCCTGTCATATGCAGACAGGCTAAAATAATTGAATCTAGTCAGTCTTGAACAAAGGTATTGACAGTGTCGACCCAGGGGACTTTTTCGACCTGAAAAAAGAAACAAGGACCAGGGGTCACAAATGGAGATAAAGGTAAAACTGATGTCCTATTGTAACTTACAATAGGACCTTGGTTTTACATCATATCCGAATGATGGAGCACAAGGAGGTTAAGTGACTTGCTCAGGGTCACATACAGTGAGTCAGCAGCTGAGCTGTGATTGAACAGGGAACCTCCTGGTAACAAGCCACTTTCTCTACCCACTGGACACCAAGGTGTGCACTGTCGTGAAATCACGCATTGGCCTGGCACAAGGACAAGAAGAGTGCTGAAACCATTGAGCTGTGACTAATTTCACAACAGCAGATTGCAGTGTCACTTTGCAATTAGAAATTGTGCCACCGAGGAAGAACACTTAGTGATGAGACGAAAGATATCCCACTGGAGTAATGGTGTCAAACAACAGCACTGCTTGTGATCTAGTTCAGCCTATCGGAGTACTGGGATCACCCATGTCATCTTAGAATGACATGAAAGAGATTATTCAGGTGCTTTTCACTGTGAATTACACATTTTATTATCTCTTTTAGTTTGTCATTGTAAATTAGTAGCTGTCTCTTTTCGTGGTAAAAGATGTTTATACACGTCATTGTCAGAACACCATATAGTTTAAGCCTTAGCATGACATTTTGTCAGTGTTACCAAACATTACAAATGAAGTCAGAAGTCTGTGTGTAAATATACTTCATTATAAGTTTATTAGAATAAACTGTTTGCCCTAAATGTGTTTTTTCTTCTTTCTTTCACCAAATTCTGTACTGATTAAAATGTTCAAGACATAAATAAGTAAATTAAAATCAAATTAAAAAAGAAAGGCAGCCACCAGATAGCCTATGTGAATATGGCATTTGATTGGACAACCAATTAACAATCAGAATGCTAAATGCATGCTCAATATTTACTTGGATTGAAATTGTTTTTTTACATTTTTTTTTTGGTTTATTTAGCCGTGTTAAGTAAATATTCGAAAACAAAGTGGCTATTAACAGAGATGCCGGTTTGAAAAGAACCCCAATATACACAGCATGCTAGCAGACAAACACCTTTCAGATGTTTCTGTATTGCAGTACTGTGTGTATTTTTATTTGACTGTATGTGAAAGTACTATTATATTGTCCATGTGTTAAAATGTCCTGTATTGGGCTCGCTGTTGTTTTACTTTGTACAGTACATGTCTGTGTCCTTCGTCTCCATTTCGTTATTGCCTTTTCATTTTAATGACTCAGTTTGAAGGGCCTGCCTTCAGACTGATACAGATTAACCCCAATGTACAACTATGTTCTGGTCTGTACTGATGACAGCATGAATTTCAAAAGGGTTTTACATAACAAGAAGAGCAGGGAATCAGGCCTATAATGGGAAGCTTTTGCCCCAGAGGTCTTAGAAGAGGGTACTGATAAACAGATATATGCCCCACATATTTACATGTACAATCTTGAAACGGGTTACATTTTATTGTAACATTTAAAATTGTTACGCTGTCTGACACAAATATATTAGTCGGCCATCTGTGTAAAGTGTTAATTCAAACAAGTCATTTAGGGGTTTTCTACACAATACAATATAAGAATTGAGGAACAAAGAGGAAATGCATGTGCAATGAATGGTTGTTGTTTAGAAAAGAACAGGAAAATAAAAAAGAAAATGTTAGCTGTATAGACTATAGTATGTTTTCACAAGCATAATTTGACATTACTGTATTACAATTTTGTTGCAAATTGCATGCTGATAATTCCATTTAATAAAGACAGAGGTGTGCCATGGTGAAAGCTCAGTGAAAGATACATGTAATGCAAATATGGTAAAACACTTTCACTAGAACAGTAAAGTATGGTAAAAAAACAAACATGGTAAATTCATAAGGCATGGGAAAAGAAACTGCAAAATGAACTCTCTTGTAAAGCACACCTCATACTATAAAAGCCAGCTTCATATCAAAAGTGAACTTACTGTTTTGTGCAGGAGGTGGTTCTGTTGTTCCACCAGTTAGTAATATTTGTGGCCGGTTGCCTCTGTGGTGTTGATAATGACATGTGGCATTGTGGCTGTAGCCTGTTCTCATCAGGGCACTATGTTTCCAAGGCCTGGCTGTGTAGGATACGCCACTTATTGTACCTAACAGTGTCAGAAACAATGCAGGTCTGATTTATAGTATAAAACAAACTTTTAATTTATGAAGTCAGCTGCATTCCAGACAAGATCTTAGTCTGTTTGTTGCGTCACCATTTCTGCACAATGGTGACACTTTTACCCTGTCGCTGTACAAGTACAGAAGGTTAGAACTCAGATCCCAGCTGAAGACAGCAGTATGACCAGATGGAGTTTGTCAAGGCTGGTTTAAATGCATGCAGTATTTTAAATAAACACATATTCTAGTAAGGTCACATAGCAAACAAGGATTTCAAAAAAGCTGTCAATAATGTAAAAACAGTATTATTTTGTGCACATGAATAAATCCAGGATCATAAACCTTAAGTTTATGAAATTGAATGCACTAAATGTCCCTTATAAATGTTTACCATAGTAAAAGCATAGCACAGTGTAATAAAGCAAAGTGAAAGCATGGTAAATTAGAGGTAAACATTGTAAAAAATAAGGAGGTATGGTAAAGTATAGTAATAAACATTGCAAACCAGTGTAAAGTATGGCAAAAGTGCAGATATATATATAAAGTGCAAAAGATACAGTGGCAAACTTGTATAAGGGTTGTTGTATGAATGAATCCACTGTATTTGACATTACAAACCAGACTCTTGTTTTACCTAATCGTTAACATCATTATATACCTCTGAACAGATGAACACATGTTTTAATGAAACACCCCACACTGTTCAAACAGCCCAGATGCTTCAAGCTCTTCTAGGTCATAAAAGACAACAGCCGCCTCCTGGAAGGTCCTTGGCCAATCAGAATCTCTGCAATTGTAAAGTTTGCTGCAAAAGTGTTGTGGAACTTCTGAAAAGTTTCAGCATCCCTTCCTTCTGTGCTTTCAGCCTTCTCACACCATGAAAACGACTTAGAGTTGGGATACCTCCTGCTCACTGTGTGTTCTGACTTGGCTTCTTTAGAAACTTGTATTGTTTTTAATTCACACCTTGCTGTTTTTGTTCTTGAAGGATTGAAGGATACAATATGGGACAAGATATTTATTTCATTCCAAGGTAAGTATTTCAATTATGTTGTTTTACAAATGTGTTGAGACTTTTAAATTTGTATTTTTGTTAAGGAGAGGACAGTTAACCTTCACAATGTATTGGATGGGTCTATTTGGCTTTCCATGTCTTCATATAAGTCATGAATGGATTTTTTGCATTCATATCTCTACTGCTACATCCTCATCAGTACTTTGTTGATGGTGATCGCAAAACCGATTCCAAGCTGCAGCCTATTCATTTCTCAATATTTCATTCTTCTTAATAAACAAGGATGCATTCCCACAGAACAGTAATGTTGAAAAAGATGAGGTATTGTTCACAGTCTACTTATCAGTGTCTACCACTAGAGCAGCAATATGTGCACGCTCAGTTGGTCTAACATCCACTGAGATGGTTTAGTCTTTACCAAAACCTACAGTGTACAGTACTAGCACAACTGAGATGGTGGAGTCCACAGTATTACTGGCAATGACAATTTTTTTTTTTTTTTTTTTTAAAGAAAATATAGTATATGGGGCCCAATTACAGTATATAGTGCAGATTATTGCACACTGATACTGATATGGCACACTGTGGTCCTGCAATGTACCAGCATGCTGCGGGAAGTGAAAATACTGGTGTGGTACTGCTGTAGTACAATTTTTGATTCTTCAAGTAGCTGTCCTTGTGCTACTATTGTCCCTTACATGGCCATTACTCAATATGTACCGATAATACTGCTGATATTAGACAGCATTCAATCACACTTTCAAGAGTTTTTGACTTTTTTCCCAATACAGTGGTGTGCTTGGGAGTTGCATTCCTATGATGTAAAACCTATAAGAAGCGAAGTCAAGTCTAGTTGTTTTCTTTGGGCAAGTGTATTAACCAGTGCCCTGCCATGAATGGAAGTTTTATTGAATAGTGTAGTAAGACGGGAATAACAGAAGTCATAAAGCAGCACAGCATTTTTTGATTAAATCTTTACCCGTGGTTTTGGTTTAATTAAAAATACATTTATGCTTTAGACCAGCTTTCTTCCCATGTTGTATCGGGCTATTCAAACTACATTCATGTCTTCATCACTCTCCTTCAACAGCACAAATCATAAGCAGAGCTCATTCAAACTGTTTGCAATTAAAATGTATGGACAAACTAAATAGGTCTCTTCTTTGAGTGTTGACTTTTTCCTAGTCAATAGGGAAATTTAAGCTTATAAACAGTTTTGAATAAGAAGTTAATATCACCGGCATTTAAAAAAAATAAATGACACAAAACAAATTTTTGTTTTCCAATACGCCCTGCAGTTCCATAAGAGTTTAAACCCTTAAGATGGTTATGATTTGTCGAACCTAAATATTTCTTTAAGAATTGCTGAATATTTTATGATTATAGTTTGAAGTTACCGGTATGGATGTTTCCTGCTGGCTGTCGAATTTCTCAGCAGGTAGCAATTAAAGGCAAGGCATGCTATAACTGGTCGTGCTTCACGCAGATTGACGTCCCCTGCAATACATGTTGTGTGTCAATAGTAGTTTGTCAGAGATGTGAAGCCCTTCATGTTGTGATTGCTGTAGATTGTATGAGACACACGGTACTGTTGTAATTGTCATGATGCAGTTTTGGATTTGCAATTTGTAAGAGAGTATGATAGCACTCCAGACAGTAGGTTACTTAAGAGATAACCACAGTGTCTGCCAAGTGTAAAAGTGTGCAATAACGTGACTTCTGAAGACCACAGGCCATTAGCTGAGGTAGTTCTCTTATTGGGAGTCACACGATCGAGTTTGCTTGCCTAACTCTTTTCAGTGTCCATATTATATCTACTAAGTAGTAAAATATTAATTTCATATTGAGGTTCCTCCTTAAATCCTAACTAACTTTCCATGCTTTGATATAATGATAAGTATTCTAACTGGTCCATTATAAAGGTTTACCAGAGTAAATTTACAGGCTATTTTCACAATGTTTCCATGCTATTCCTAGGGTAATACATGTATGCCTTTACCAAAGCCTACCATGGTTTGTCATGTGTTTATTTTTTATTTATTTATTTATTTATTTAATATGCTTTACCATATCTCTCTAGGCTGTATAATGTGTACCTATACTTTACCAACCTTCCACTATGCATTATTACACGTTGCTATGATTTTACTATGGTAAATTTGTATAAATGGTCGTCAGAATTACAATTAATAACAAAATGCAATTGAACTTGCAAGCAAGCACATATTGCAAAGCTCTGCCCCTGGTTTCATCTGTACTGCTTTGTCTCACATTCACAAGGTGTGCTGTGGACAGTGCAGTCACAGAGGAATAGTTAGTGTAGCCGGGGCAACTGCACAGAGTCCCACGCACTCAGAGTTGATAATATCCTTCACATTTATATTTGCTGATGTTACCTTCATATTCCTATCATTGTAGCTACCAGTGCCAGTAATTATGTTTTTATTCTTCCTCGCTTCATCAGGTACTGCTATTCTCTTAATTAAGTTTTTTAAAAAATGATTGAATTAAAATTAGCTTCCTAACTTTTTTTTCCTTCCCTCGTAAATGTCTTTGCATGGAGGCTGGTATGAGGGGCTGTTTTATGTTTCGTTGGCATCCCTTTTACTAACTCCGTGACCACTTGTACTTTAGCCTGGTGGTGTCTCAATATTGCAAAACAGTTTCCTACTGTCTTCATGGAAGGTTTGGGGGTACTGTTCAGCAGTCTTTTGCAGTTATATTCTGTGTAAGCTGTTAAAGGGTGCTGCTGGGTACCAAAATAAACAAAAGAAAATGAACATGCCTGTATTTCTGATTGGAAAAAATAAGATTTTCTGGGCTAGAATTTCTATGAATTTCAACAGAATCCTGGAGGGACTGGTGATTAAACTTGTTAGTTTGTGATTAAAAAGTGTGTAGTATTGAAAGTAAAGAAGCATGCAAAATGCAATTCAAGTGAGAAGAAAAGCGTATTACATGTAGTCATATACTGTTTCATACATGCTCATTAGGAAACACATTTGATGATTAAGCAGCAACAGATGAAAACCAAGATTTATTTAAATCAGAAAGTTCTAATGATTTTTTAATACAACCATCAGCATGATGTCTTCAACGCCTTTCATTGAAATACTGCTTTGCAGCCCTGTCACATTCATAATAGAAGCAATTTTATATATACACTGTTTATAATGGTCTCATATGCAGCGTTTACAAAATGAGAACTGCACATCACACAAAATTGAAATAGAAATGACAAGTCAGATGTTTTCATCAATTATTATCCAACCATTCCCTACAGATTAGCACAAGAAAGGTACTTTAGATCCACCAGGCAAAACTGAAAATGGAGAAGAGTTTTTTGAATTTAGGAAGAGAGAAGTGTAGCTCTTATATCTTGGTTTAGTTGGTTACTTCAAAGAGGAGGACTTACAATCTCACCAAGGATTTCAGTTGTGACAGCAGCTTTCAGAACATGTCTGTGGGGAACATTAATAAATACATCACTGGAAAGATAAAAAGCAGTACAGGCAACAACACCAGCCAGTGTAACCCAATAAAGAGTTAGAGGAGGGTAACATGTCGCTCTGTAATGGACCTACAAATGCATGGTCAAACTTTTTTCTTGAACAGTAGGGTGATTTTACCGAAGAACAATTAAACAATAGAAATCACCTGTAGACAAACTAGTCATGCTTAGGTGATGCAAAAAAACAAACAAAAAAAAACATTAGATTCAAGTGTAAGTGGGTGTAAAATGCAATAAATAACACATAGTAGCACCTTACATTACGGGGCAACTATAACCATGTAATAACATGGTAATAACTGGGGAACTATCAATAGTTCATGCTCTTACAGGTTAACGACTGCTGGGATATGTGTGAAATTACATGGAAAGTGCCTGTACTATGGTGTTACTGCTGTATGTAACTACATCAGGATCCACCATATTGCTCACAAAGCAAGATCCAATTACAGAGTGTAAAAGTAGGAACCACCAGTAATCACCATGTAATTACCGCAGCCCGCAATGTTAGGGTTCATGCCTGAAGGCATGCTCTCAGAGCTGTGCAGGGAATCTTGCCAGCACTGTGGCTTTCTGTAGCCACTATCTTGTTGATACTGCATTAGAGAAAGCCTTCTCATTTGAGTAAGACTTGACATGTCTGATTGTATATTTTGAAGTTGATTGCATTGGAAATAAGCAGTTTAAAGATTTGCAATTCTCAAAGACTGTTTTACATACACAATAAATGTTATTTTATTATTTTTAAAGGCAGTACAAAAGAAAGGGGATTTAATTTGGTGCTGTGCAGTGAAAGCCCTACAAATCCTTTGCCTATTTTAGGTTCTCTTAATGAACCTGCTATCTAAACATTAGTGGGTCTTAGGAAACTGCAGATTCTGGAGGTCTGAAAGCTTTTAATGATGAAAAACTGTACTTAGTTCATTCTTGGCAGGACATTATAGTCAAAATGCATTGAGATTTTGAATAGTAATTAACGTGATGGACAGGAGAACATGAGAGGGAGACTAAACAAATACAATCCAATGGATTTTAAATACTTGGTGATGAAAACAGATTTAAAAAAGAAAAGTTGAACCAAACAGTTATGAAATGCAGGGGGAGGATAATGGAACTATATTGGGGTTATGTACAGGACTGTATTTTAGAGTTCTAAGAAGGACTGTCGCCAAGGACACAGCAGGAGAGAGCTGCGAGACACAAATCAAATCGCGAGTGGCAGAGAAGAGTTACTGCACAAAATACCAACTATGATGTGCTTCCACCTGCTTTTAAAACAGGGCCCTGCTCCTGCATAGACACTGCTGGCTGCTGCCTCCCTGGGGAGAGTCTCTGCTCAGAACCTGTCAGTCGTTCCTTGAACCCCCCTCCCACTACGCTGTGCTGTAAGCTCCATGAATTATCTGGTGATAGATGGGTTTCTTACTACGGGGGCGAGAGAGCAGACAGCATGTTACCTAATACCAGCAGCTGCATCAACAGCAAACACTTGTGCTGAAATGTGAGGTAGAGGCACAATTACAGTATAGTACAGTAGCTGTATTACTGTATATTTTCGGACTGCCATCTATTATAGATTTGAACTCATAATTAGAATGTGCAGAGCTACCTTGTGTCAGTAATGCTGATATGAATTTTGTGTGCTGTGGTGTTGCTTGGCAAGGCATAAATTATTTGACATCAAGTATATAATAGATGCATTAATAAATCTCCAGTAAAAATCAGTATAAAGCAAGACAGCAAATGAATTCTTCATGTAACAGCCTGTGGTTCTTCTTTGTTATACTGCTAAGCCCAACCTATGGAAATTCAAGATGTTTGAGCCTACAGTACGTAGGCTAAGCCCTGAAAATAATTACTTGAAAAGGCCATTTAAAAAGTACTAATATTCACTGATGTTGCCCACTTGACCTCTTGAACCTTATGGATGTTATGGATGTAACCTACAGCATCACAAGATCCGCAACAGAGTTTCCAAAAGTGTGCACAAAAACAAAGCAGGAATATGAGTACGGTTGCGGAATGAAGCAACGCAGATTTTGAAAAACAATTTGTGAGTGTTTGTCTACTTGACTTACAGTAGGGGTTGATTTGATTAACTAGGGGGTTTATTGCCGTTTTACAGAGCTGGGGAATACCCCAGCATTGTGGCAATCACCTATCCTGGTTTATCTCTGCATTATCCCCTTATTCCTGGTAAAAGTGGGAGCAGCTGGTTGAAAGAAGGTATTGTCAGATTCCTCATGGTTTATAAACTGCTCTGGGCAGCGGTTAACATCCACTGCAGGTGATTTATTATGCTTCTTTCCCTGACTTCTTATGCCTGACAGTATTGTTCATGAATCGAAAGTGAGGAAATGTTACACAATGAATACCAAATATGTTCTGTATAACAGTGTTTCTTATCAGCGCTACAGCACACAGTATAATTGTCTCATCACAATATAGGCTGCAGTAACAAAGAACAGAGCAGGAGCACTGGGCATCTGCTGCTCTGCTGCTGACAACAAAACAAGAGCTAATATAATATATCAAGAAACCTGAATTATATCCGCGATGCACTCCCCTGGGAACAAGAACTAATATAATATATCAAGAAACCTGAATTATATCAGCGATGCACTCTCCTGGGAACAAGAGCTAATATAATATATCAAGAAACCTGAATTATATCAGCGATGCACTCCCCTGGGAACAAGAACTAATATAATATATCAAGAAACCTGAATTATATCAGCGATGCACTCTCCCAATAACAAGAGCTAATATAATATATCAAAAAACCTGAATTATATCAGCGATGCACTCTCCCAATAACAAGAGCTAATATAATATATCAAGAAACCTGAATTATATCAGCGATGCACTCTCCCAATAACAAGAGCTAATATAATATATCAAGAAACCTGAATTATATCAGCGATGCACTCTCCCAATAACAAGAGCTAATATAATATATCAAGAAACCTGAATTATATCAGCGATGCACTCTCCTAGGAACAAGAGCTAATATAATATATCAAGAAACCTGAATTATATCAGCGATGCACTCTCCCAATAACAAGAGCTAATATAATATATCAAAAAACCTGAATTATATCAGCGATGCACTCTCCCAATAACAAGAGCTAATATAATATATCAAGAAACCTGAATTATATCAGCGATGCACTCTCCTGGGAACAAGAGCTAATATAATATATCAAGAAACCTGAATTATATCAGCGATGCACTCTCCCAATAACAAGAGCTAATATAATATATCAAGAAACCTGAATTATATCAGCGATGCACTCTCCCAATAACAAGAGATAATATAATATATCAAGAAACCTGAATTATATCAGCGATGCACTCTCCTGGGAACAAGAGCTAATATAATATATCAAGAAACCTGAATTATATCAGCGATGCACTCTCCCAATAACAAGAGCTAATATAATATATCAAGAAACCTGAATTATATCAGCGATGCACTCTCCCAATAACAAGAGCTTATATAATATATCAAGAAACCTGAATTATATCAGCGATGCACTCTCCTAATAACAAGAGCTAATATAATATATCAAGAAACCTGAATTATATCCGCGATGCACTGTCCCGGTAACAAGAGCTAATATAATATATCAGGAAACCTGAATTATATCAGCAATGCACTCTCCCAATAACAAGAGCTAACATAATATATCAAGAAACCTGAAATATATCAGCGATGCACTGTCCCAATAACAAGAGCTAATATACTGTAAAAACATTTGTGTACGTCTATTTTCTAAAAGGGGGGAGTAACTTATACACCGGTGTGACTTATAGGCTTTTTTCTGAAACTGTTGTCTCAAAAGTGGGGTGGGGGGCGACTTATACACTGGTGCGACTAATACGCAAGTTTTTACGGTAATATACAAGAGCCAATATAATATATTTATTTATTTATTTGATTTATTTATTGCATTTATATAGTGCTTTTTATACAAAAGTATTGCAAAGTACTGTACAGTACATATGAGAAAAAAAGAACAAACCACAATACATTTGTATAGCATGTCACACATACAACTGCCACAATCAGACCATTTAAATAACAGATTTAAATAACAGTATACACATAATAATACAAAAGCAGCAATTTTAAAGTTACATTAAAACCCACTAAGATATGAAAGCCATAATATAAAAGTGCGTTTTTAGTCTTAACTTGAAAACTGTAACGGTCCTATTTCCCTGACAAACTAAGGCAGAGCATTCCATAATTTAGGAGCTCTACAAGAAAAAGCCCTACCTCCCGTGTTGCTTTTGTTGACCCTAGGAATAACCAGCAGCCCCGCATCTTGTGATATCAGATATCAGCGGTTTGGAAGATACAGGGTCAGTAACTCCTGCAAATAACTAGGTGCTAATCCATTCAGGGCCTTGTAAATTAACAGCAAGAGATAATCCCAGGGTACAGAAACATTAGGTTACTTACCATAAACCTGGTTCCCTGAAAGAGAAGACGACTACCAATGACATTATGTATGGGATATGCCTGCCCATTGGGTAGGTATCGCTGAGCTCTCTATACCAGAGCTGCCGATAGGCCCCTTCCTGGGGTGATGCACTCGGTCCCGCCCACCGAGGGATTAAAACCGTCATCCTGAGGAAGCCATTTCTCTTTTTCCATCGAACCCGTGAGGGCGACCGATGCGACCTCACGGCTGGTGGACGTCTTCTCTTTCAGAGAACCAGGGTTACGGTAAGTAACCTAACGTTCCCTTTCAATTCGAAGATGACCACCAAGACATTATGTATGGGATAATGTATACCAGAGTCGTCGCGAGGGAGAAGGAACGGCAGCATATGAGGGACGCATCAGAACCACATAACCCCAGGGTTAACGGTATGAGCTTACACCCTCAAGGACCCTCGTGCCTAATGTAGGCAGGGCAGGATCTATCACATTAAGGCGGTAGAACCTGGAGAAAGTATGTGGTGTTGCCCAGCTCACCGCAGTACAAATATCAGACAGCGAGGCCCCTCTGAAGAGGGCCCAAGATGTAGCCAACCCTCTAGTGGAGTGTGTGGCTAACCTCCCACGTGGGGGCAAGCCAGCACCATCATACACAGTCAAGACTGTGTCCGCAATCCAATTTGACAGACGCTGCTTCGAGAGGGGCTGTCCTAGGGTCAGTATACCATGACAGACAAAGAGCTGGTCAGTATGATGCAAAGCTCTTGCATTATCCACGTAACACCTCAATGCCTGCACCGGGCAGAGGAAATTCACTTGACGGTTGTGTATCACTCCCATCCTTATGCTTTCGCTCAGGTGAGAGGCTTGCCTCCACCAGCGTTGAACTTCCCAGCATAGGCGAGACACGGTCAGCCAATGGTGTCTGTCGCGCTTGGGGTGCAGCCAAAATGCACTGAGCCACACTTGGATCGGGTGCATGTGGAGTAACCCTAGTTGGGTGGGTGATGAAGCTGCGGCCATCAGACCCAAGAGTTTAACACAACACCAATTGTACTGTGAACCCTTGTTGAACAGGGCCAGACAGTTGCGAATGGCAGCTACTCTGTCGTCCGACAGATAGGCTTGCATCGTAAGGGAATCCAGCCGGAGACCCAAGTAGACCGTACCTTGCACCGGTATTAACTGGCTCGTCACAATCACTGTGTGGGTCACTGCTGCTTCCTGCGACTGAGACAAATCAAGGTAGTTCATCACCCTGATCCCTTGCAGCCGCATGGGAGCTAGGATGACATCCATGCACTTTGAAAACATGCAGGGGGCTAAGGAGAGTCCGAATGGCAACACAGAAAACTCAAAGACGCTCCCCTGAAAGGCGAAGAGGGGATACTTCCTGTGTGCTGGACAAATAGGGACGTGGAATACACGTCCTTTTGGTCCACTGTGATAAACCATTCGCCCGGCCGGACAGCCTGGTGAGTACGGTGGCGCCAGCGTCTCGTTCTCTCTCGTACCAGAGTACAGGAGGGAAGCATTGAGGCTACCTGTCGAGACGCCTTGTGTTCTCGGTAAAAACACTGCAGCAATTCCTCAACCGCTGGTCCAAAGGAATGGTCAGGGGAGGTAGGGGCTGCTTCTGAAGGAAGGAGCTACCTTCTCATTAGGCTGCGATAGAAATCGCATCATGGTCCTCCTCAGCAATGCTGACATCCAGTTCTGTAACATCCAGGGTGACCACCGGTGCAGATGGGGTCAGCTCAGGGGCTGGCGTTATCGGCTGAGCTGAGCCTGCTGCCTGGCCAGGGGCTCCCAGCGCCGCGTACGGCTCAGCCATGCTAGCAGGGGACGTTGTGCAGGACGTGCAAGTCTGGTCTTTAGCCATGCTTGATGTCTGCACAGCCCCAAGGGTATTGTTTAAACACCGGAGGGTGTAGACCTGCGTATTGAAGCACTCAGGCACCAAGGGTGCACAAGCACCAAGGACACTGAGGTAGAATACGGTACTGGTGCACTGAAGAATCGGGGCACTGAGTACGGGTTTTATTGATATGCTGTGGCACTAAGCACCGAGGCATGGAGCGTCTAAGCACCGAGGCATGGAGCGTCTAAGCACCGAGGCATGGAGCGTCTAAGCACCGAGGCATGGAGCGTCTAAGCACCGAGGCATGGAGCGTCTAAGCACCGAGGCATGGAGCGTCTAAGCACCGAGAGGCGCCTAACCTTAACCGTGTGTTGTCAACACAACCTGGGGTAGCGCATAGCATTCACCGGGGTGGATAAACAAGCTTGAGTGGCTGAGGTAGGTAATCAGGAGAGCAGTACAGGGGAGCACACGGTGCAGCGTGGCGATAACCTGGTTCTGGACCACCTGCAGTCACACAACGTGGCAAAGAGTAGCATATGCCAGAGTGGAGCACAAGCTCAAGGAGCTGCGGCGTGTTAGGCAGGCAGAAAAATGTACTGATTTTTTTTTCTTTGAAACTGCAAGGCAGTAAAGAAAAAACGCATACACACACCACAGCAAGCTGTGAGGGTAACAATGACAGTCACCACGGAAACGCGGATAACTGATTTTGCTTTGTTTTTACCAACGCACCGAGTAGGCGAGCTGAAACAAATTGCGTTTATATTTATTTATTTTTTTCAACTGCAAGGCAGTGAAATAAAACCACACATACACATACACAACAGCAAAGCTGTGAGGGTAATACAACAGACACCACAGCATTACCCCCCCCCCCCCCCCCCCCCCCATTAATTTCTTATACATTTTAATGTGAGTGTTTGAACTAAAAAATTACTGGGCATCTATAATGTCTCCTAACCAAACTGTGATGGAAGATCACCCTGTACTTTAGGTATAACTGCATGGTTACACAGTATTATCTACAGAACTGCATGATTGAGGGCATGGTTTGTGCTGTTGCTACATTATAAATGAATGTCTATCTGTGCTCCAACTGGCTGGAATCACCCTGCTCACACTTTAATATCTCCACTTAGGGTCTCGTCCCGCAATGCAATTTGCTGTCCTTCATGATATAATATTGCACACCTGAGTCTTCTTTATTGTCCTATTAGTATACTTCATACAGTTAGATTTTCTTGGTCAGTGTATGTTATACATTTTGTGGTGCAGTTTTTGAAATACAAGATCACATACTTTTAACAGTACCAGGCAGACACACACAAACCCTGTGGTTTATAGTTCATACTGGTCCTGGCAGTCCAATGGGCAGCACGTGATTTACTGGTGCTGCTCCTGTTCAATTAGTCAGTGTGGCTTGCGCTCTCCCCCTCTGTATTACATCATTCGATTCTCTTATGATTTCAGCCAAAGTCAATTTCCAGATGATAAAAAACAATGAGAGAAGTCATCCGGGTGAAACAGCAACACTGTTTCATTAATTCACAAAAATAGACTATGTGACGATTGTTCATGACAAAAGCAACCTGATTTATTTATTTATTTATTTATTTATTTATTTATTTATGAATTTATGTATTTTGAGAAATCTTCGAAAGTGAAAAAAAGGTTATTTTAGCCAGATAAATTCAGGAATAATTCATAGCTAATGTGATCTCTATTCAAAGCTCATATGCCAAAAAGCAGAGCCACATTCTTCTCTACAGGTCTGTTCACCTGTTTGAAAAACCTGCTTTCATTTTTAAACCATGTTTGGTATTAATGGTGTTTTATCCTCTCCTGTTTTGCCATCTTCGGTTGCAGTACAGATTTGCCCAAGTTTATAAATTCAGCGGGTTAACTGGAAGTAAATAACAAACAATGATACACTGGATACGAATCGTATAAGTGATCCGGGGTCAGTTCATTAGACTGCCCTTGTTTGTCTTGAATGCATGCTGAGGGTTTAGTACGAGTGTTTGTTTTACACTAATCCAGAGTTTATGAATGGGTGTTTAGGATATTAGGAAAAATAATAATAGCATACTCTGTTTGATAAATGTTTTTAGTAAAGGCAGCCATTTACAACATTTTCCATTGCCTATTAACTTGATACTCAGATAAATGATATTTGTTTCTTTCCTTTGCTTTTTTCTTTCCAATTAGAAAAACATCTTGGCCGCACTGGAGGCACCTGTACACTTCAGTCTGTGTAGCTCTGCTGTCAGTACTGTGGACCCCTGCACTGTGTCGTAAGTATCACATTTATTATTAAGGCGCTTTGATGTGATAAGTACTTGTTATTTAAGCATTTTTATATCACATGGAGTTAATGATAAAAATATGCTGTTGTTCAAGATCTATCAATACTACTCAGAATAGACCGTACCAGTCTGGGTTCATACTCCCTGCCGTCTCTTTGTAATGCATAAATGACAACAATGTGTTGAATTCAGAATAGTATTATATTTAATTCACTTATTATAACTTTACTGCTTAAGATTTAATTGTTTTATTTACAATATAATTTAATATATTGAGCTTGTAAAACGCAATGTATATACAGTCACCTCCAAAATTATTGACACCCTTGATAAAGATGAGCAAAAAAGGATAAAATAAATAATACCAGTACTGGGCTATATTGTAATTTTCCAACATGTGGAATATATTTGACTTTATTAATGATTCAATGGAATCAACCAAAATTACACATTTCTCAAATTATAAATTTATTTCCAAAAAAAATGAAGTGTTACAATTATTGGCACCCTTGTTTTCAGTACTTTGTGCACCCTCCCCTTGCAAGGATAATGGCACTGAGTCTTTTTCTATAATGTTTAATGAGATTGGAGAACACAGTGGGAGGGATCTTAGACCATTCCTCCATGCAGAATCTTTCCAGATCCTTGGTATCCTTCAGTCTGCCCTTATGGACTGCCCTCTTCAATTGAAACCACAGGTTTTCAATGGGGTTCAAGTCCGGAGACTGAGATGGCCATTGCAAAATGTTGATTTTGTAGTCAATTAACCATTTCTTTGTGGATTTTGATGTGTGCTTGGGGTCATTGTCTTGCTGGAAGATCCACTTGTGGCCAAGTTTCAGCCTCCTGGCAGAGGCAACCAGGTTTTTGGCTAAAATGTCCCCAGGACCAGTGGAAGCAAAACAGCCCCATAACATCAAAGATCCACCACCATATTTTACAGTATATATTTTTATTTCTTAGCAGACGCCCTTATCCAGGGCGACTTACAATTGTTACAAGATATCACATTATTTTTACATACAATTACCCATTTATACAGTTGGGTTTTTACTGGAGCAATCTAGGTAAAGTACTTTGCTCAAGGGTACAGCAGCAGTGACCCCCACCTGGGATTGAACCCACGACCCTCCGGTCAAGAGTCCAGAGCCCTAACCACTACTCCACACTGCTGCCCAGTAGGTATGAGGTTCTTTTCTGCACATGCATCCTTCTTTTGACGCCAAACTCACCGCTGGTATGCGTGGCCAAAGAGCTCTATTTTTGTCTCATCTGACCATAGCACCCTGTTCCAATTGACGTGCCAATGCTGTTTAGCAAACTCCAGGTGCTTGCGTTTGTTGGTTGCTCTCAGTAAAGGCCTTTTTCTGGCAACCCTTCCAAATAGCCTATTGGCATGGAGGTGGTGTCTAATTGTAGATTTGGAGACTTGGTGACCCCAAGATGCAACCAAGTTCTGTAATTCTCCAACTGTGGCCCTTGGATTTCCCTTTGCCTCCCGAACCATCTGTCTCACTGTGCGTGGGGGCAAGATACACTTGCGTCCTCTACCAGGCAAGTTTACCACTGTTCCAGTGGTTTTGAACTTCTTAATTATTGCCCTAATAGTGGTAAGTGGTATATTTAGTTTTGTAGCTATTGTTTTGTACCCATTGCCTGATTTATGAAGGTCAACAACCATTTGTCACTTTTCATTTGTGAGTTCCTTGCCTTTCCCCATGGTGATGGATGACAAATGGATTTCATATGCATGTTACCTCATTTTTATACCCCAGTGAAACAGGAAGCTATGGAAGGCCACAATACAGTTCCTTAAGACTGAGATGAACTTAAAGTAGAATGTTAATGCAGATTTAATTCTTTTTAGAGTTTCAAAGCTCTCAGAAGAAACGGAGATCTTTTGAACATGATGTGATAAAACATGTTAGTTACTGTGTGTGTGTGTGTGTATATATATATATATATATATATATATATATATATATATATATATATATATATATAGCTGTTTTAAATGCCCTTGAATGTTCTCCTTTTCAGAAATCGACCTTGATTACAACCACAACAGCTTAGATGACAACCCTCTCTGCCCAAATATAAGAGTTGGACAAGATGACCTACCAGGTAAAAATATTTAATTTGTTACATGTTAATCATACTTATGCTTTATGTCCATTCATCATCCCAAACAGAAGTTTATTTATGGCAAGTATATATGTGTATATGCAATGTATATATGTATTACATATAGTTGATAAAAAGGGTTACTCTGCTTTCAGAACAGAATCAGATCAATTAAACAGTACAATCATGAAATTATGGCAATTCCGTTTTGTTTTAAGTAAAACACATTCAATAGTACCTTAGATAACACATACATTTATAGTGCTCAATGCATTTTAAATGTAAATCATTGCGCTGAAATAACACTAATGTGTTTTGGGTAGACTGCACTTTACATTATGTAAAAATATTAATCTGTACAGTAGGCCTACACAGTATACACTACAGTAGTAAAATCAAATGAATACCAAGCGCACTTTCTTTTTACTTTAACCTAAGGTAACAGAAAATAAATCATGCTGCTTCACTGTGCACACACGAATAAAAGATTATTTTAAATTGAAACTAAATGATTTTAGTTTTCTTCTTTTTTCTAATTTTAACTTGGCCTACTTAGTACCCTAGACAATTAACACGAAATAGATCATGATCCTATACAGATGCTCAGAATGAGCTGGAGGGGTCAGAGGCACATGTGTGGAAGGCTTGTAAGTACACCTTGCCTTTCGTGAAAATTAGATACTTAAGTGTTCACCTCAAAAATGCATTGAGCACAACTGGCAACGCACGAGAAAAAGCGGACTGGGAAAGGCCAGCAACAATTGTGGCTGTTTAAAACATGCTTTCAAAAGTTCTTAACAAATTGGCTGTGTCGCAATTGCCGGGATCTTTTGTACATCTCATTATATCTGAGAACTCTCATTTGCATCTCCATCCCATTTTAGCATATTTATGCAGGAACGCCCATAATTGCATATTCATCTAAGCTTGAACCGCAAAGAAAAAATGCTGCTGTAATGCATTCCCTAAAAAGTCGCAAATAACATTGTGCTTGTTTAGTACATTTCACCCTAGACTTCCGACTTGTTTGTAACTATTGTGGCAGGCACAACACTTTAGTACACCTACCCCTTAGTCTTTGAATATGGGTCTAGAAAGCAGATCGAATCTACTGTAAATCATTTAAGAGGATTACAATTTACATTGATAATTCATTTGAGAAAACATATCAAAAACTATATATATATACAGACGTGCTCAAATTTGTTGGTACCCCTCCACAAAAAACGAAGAATGCACAATTTTCTCCGAAATAACTTGAAACTGACAAAAGTAATTGTCATCCACCATTGTTTATTCCATATTTAATAGAAATCAGACTTTGCTTTTTATTTTTTATTCAACATAATATTGTAAATAAGAAAACAAATGAAAATGGCATGGACAAAAATGATGGGATCGCTAACCTAATATTTTGTTGCACAACCTTTAGAGGCAATCACTGCAATCAAACATTTTCTGTAGCTCTCAATGAGACTTCTGCACCTGTTAACAGGTAGTTTGGCCCACTCTTCATGAGCAAACTGCTCCAGCTGTCTCAGGTTTGATGGGTGCCTTCTCCAGACTGCAAGTTTCAGCTCTTTCCATAGATGTTCGATAGGATTCAGATCAGGACTCATAGAAGGCCACTTCAGAATAGTCCAATGTTTTGTTCTTATCCATTCTTGGGTGCTTTTAGCTGTGTGTTTTGGGTCATTATCCTGTTGGAGGACCCATGACCTGCGACTGAGACAGAGCTTTCTGACACTGGGCAGTACGTTTCGCTCCAGAATGCCTTGATAGTCTTGAGATTTCATTGTGCCCTGCACAGATTCAAGGCACCCTGTGCCAGGAGCAGCAAACATCAAGCTGCTTGGAGATGGTCTTGTAGCCTTTACCTCTACCATGCTTTTTTATTATTTTCTTTCTGATCTCCTCAGACAACTCTCTCCTTTGCTTTCTCTGGTCCATGTTCAGTGTGGTGCACACAATGATACCAAACAGCACAGTGACTACTTTTCTCCATTTAAATAGGCTGAATGACTGATTACAAGATTGGAGACATGTGTGATACTAATTAAAGAAACTAATTAGTTTGAAATATCACTATAATCCAATTATTTATTATCTTTTCTAAGGGGTACCAACAAATGTGTCCAGGCCATTTTAGAATATCTTTGTAGAATAAGCAATAATTCATCTCTTTTCACAGCTTCTTTGCTTTATTCTATGACATACCAAAGGCATGCAAGTATACATGATAAAATAGCTTTTAATTTCATCACTTTTCAGGAGGAATGAAGCATTATTTCAATGAGCTGTGAGGGTACCAACAAATTTGAGCACGTCTGTGTATATATATATATATATATATATATATATATATATATATATATATATATATATATGTTTGTGGGGTTTTTTGCTACAAAATCTTTAAATGTGATTTATAACATTGTTCAAATTCTGCAAATATGATTTTTACCCTGTATACGCAAACCACAGCAGTTACACATGATCACTGTAGGTTACAGAATGCATACAGCACTGAAACAAGGGAGAGGAGGGGGTAAGTGAAAGGAATATCACAGCACTATCGTTTCTGTTGAAGGCTTTGACCTGATAAGTCAGTTCCAGTTGGACATTGTACCGCTCAAAGGAGTGAGAAAGGTGGAAGGCTCGACAGCATTGCAAGTGGCTTACAGACTCGATAAAGATGCAGGCTTTCAAATTCCTACGAGGTAAGCCATTACAGTGGACTTGCAGGTGTCATCTCACACTGACAACAGCTTATTAGCAGCACACATACCAGTCCAATCTGTTTGTGTTCCCTCTGCGTCTGTAGAGCAGGAACAGGGGCATCCATTTGCTGTCATGTTTTAAAGCCAGTGTTGGCCAGACTTTATAACACATTCCTGTTTTTTATTTTTTATTTTTTCTTGGGGGGGAGGGGGGGATAATAAATCATTTTTATTATGCTGGTGCAGAAAAATAAGGATATGTTGAAAGAAAGAAAAAATGTTCTGAAATACATAACAATGTCAATTCACATTATAAAATACATAGAAGGCTCCACATTTTGCTTCAGTGCATTTTAACTGGTATACCTTCTGTGGCTTTTAACAACAATAAATCATTTGTGAGCAGACATGTTCGGTATTTGTACTGTAGTTTTTCTTCAAGAGTTTACTATACAGTAATGCTACATCATAGCATTTCCTTCCACTATAATAACTAGAATTAAAAAGAGAACTTATCATACACTGTATTAAAGCTCAAGGTGCTTACAATTGCCCACTGAATTTGTTTTTATTATGGACGATGTTCGTTCAGACAGTACCTTGGAAACATTATTAAAAAGATGCAGTTCCCTTTTCAAGTCATAACACAGGGTTCCAGTAAGCTGCCTTTGTTTATTTGATTAGGCTACAGGAAACTCCTTTTTTATTACTTTGCCTTGATCCTTTTACAAGAAGGTAAAAGCTGGTTGCAACTTGCGTCTATAAACTTACCACCCATAGAGGCTGCTAGTTAACAAACAGTGAGTGGTACACTTCAGGGAAACACACAATACCAGTGTAATTTTATTAAACACATTTGATGGATGTTTTGTAGCCAACTGTTATAAAAACAATTCTGGATTTACTCCACGAATACAATAATTTTGGAAACTATATGATTTTCAGACATATTATCCACCATTCATAAGGGTCTTTTTGGTAGTTTTTGTTAAATACAGCACCCACTAATTGCGTTTCATTCCGTCTGCCACCAAAGTGTTTTCAACATCTCATATCTCATAAACCATTTGAGATTCTACCTTCATATTCTCAGTGTTATGTAAACTCCTTGGCTTTCATATAGTGCTAATGTAACTTTGTGGTTTCTGGATGATAAACCAAACGCTTTCAAATATTGCTGTTATATTCAGTATGATTTTCTAGGTCATTTTTTATTAGTGGTTTATATTGTGAAGACTGTTTTATTCCTCTTTTGTTAAATGTCCTTTGAATTTGAAAGATCAGCTCAAGCCCATTTTCTTCATATCTGATATACAGCTGTATTCTGTGATAATCTCTTTCAAGTTCGATTGTGGATGTTCTTCAGTAAAAATGAACCGTCGCAATGTCACATCTTTCTAACCTCTGGTGTTCAGAGTAGTGTGTTCACATCAGGTACACAGCTGTGTTAAAAGATTCTCATTGATGGTGGTTATTCCAACTGTCCAATGAAAATTATACTTTTTGTGGCCACATTTGTTATAATCTAAGGCTGTATTTCAGAAACCATTCAAGATTCAGACTTCACATAAAATGAATACTGTTTCAGAGGAGACGCGTGCCTTTGAATCTGCCTTCTGATATACAGTATCTGCTCTGAGCGTTTCCAATTCCAAACAGTAATCACCACATGCTTTGAAATGCAGCTGTATTCTATAATTTGCACAGTCAAGCTTAATTATGGAAATCATCCAGTATAAATGAACTAATATGCAGCTATAATGGAGTTACGGTACATGCAGATTGCCTGTATTATATCTAATGACAGTGGGCCCTCTTCCAAACCACTGAAACAAGAGAAGTTGCTTGAGTAAAACATCAGCCGTGTGTTGTTAAATCTGAATCACTACAACTCCACATTTACTCCATTTCTAAAGAATTTACTCCAGCTAAAGATTTGAACCTAAACAAATATATTCACAGTTAAAAAATACAAAAAAACAAAACAAAACAAAACCCCTCTAGATATATGAAATAACTATTGCATCCCTTCAGGGTAATCTACCCGCGTGGTTTGCCTGAGGAGTATTCTTTTGTGACCACGTTCCGCATGATGAAGAACACCATCAACAAAGTATGGAACGTGTGGCAGCTGGTGGACCAGGATGGCTACAAGCAGGTGGGGCTGCGGCTCAATGGAGACCAGCAGGGGGTGGAGTTCTTCCTGCTGGGCATGGATGGCAATCTGCAAGTGGTCACCTTTCCAGGGGTATCACAACTTTTCAACACAGAGTGGCATAAAGTGCTGGTGGGAGTGGAGCGTGATCAGGTGACCCTCTACCTGGACTGCCAGCCTATTGGATCCAAACCCATTAAGACCAAAGGTACTGTCAATACTGAAGGGGAGACTCTCATCGGAAGGCTGGATGCAGATCCTGATACCTCTGTAGTGGTAAGTGTTTATATATGAAAAAAAGGTCAATTGAGTACTGTGGCAGTATTAATTTGACAGTGTGGCTTGGATAAACAAACACTAGAAGACAGCACAGCAAAGCCAAATGACTAACTTGGTTGAAATCCTGCTTAGAGCAGAAACGTATTTTAAATTATAATTTTTTTTATTAAACTCAGGCATGGCACTTGCCATGTAATAGCTATAACTAGTATAAAACCCTCAACTGTCTTGGAGTTTTATCACTTTGAACACACAGTCCGCCCCGTAGTTAGTGCTTATATATATATATATATATATATATATATATATATATATATATATATATATATATATATACTTTATGAGCTGCCCATATGAAAGAAAAAGGGTTAGCAGCAGTGGGTTTGGGATTCCTCTTGAGCTCATCCAGTAATTCCTTTACTTTCAGTTTGAACTGCAGTGGATGCTGATACACTGTGACCCCCATAGGGCCCAGAGAGAATCCTGCTCTGAGTTACCCATGCAAGAGGTAGGACCAATCAAATACCATCTGCTTTCAAAAGTACATTCCCTTTATAGGCAATGTTTGAACTTCTTGTGAACAATAAGTCACAGTCTGCAAAGGGGAGGGGATTGGTACTGTAAGCTCCACCACATTGGTGGAACACATTTAAAGTACTGCATAATAACACATGTATCTCGTTCCTGGATAAGAAGTCTGCCAAATAAACTAATAGTAATAAAGTTGACAGGCCTTAAGCACCTACACGAGTAGGAAAAAGGGCCCTTTTTAACAGTATTATTGCATTTCTTTTAAGTGTTTATCTCTCTATCTGAGTACAGCAACAAACAAAAAATCAAAAACATATAGAACATGGAAACTTTAGTGCTGTATTTTTTTGGGTTAAATCCCTGCCATAATGAAAGAATGAAATGGTCTGACATGCAAGATAAATGTATGGCTCCAGGAGTGCTTCCATAGTTCACTAGTGGGTTTTGGTTGGGTTCCCTTGTTCATGTAAGAGTTCCATTATAATCACCAGAGAACAAGATGCAGGAATTTCCCAGTGAATTTTCCAGGAAATGAACACTCAAAGGCTTTCATTTATCAGAACCATCAGGAGGATTATCAGCCTTTTGCATAGTAACCCATCTTCTGCTTTCTCTGCTATGTGTTTGACCACCTTGGACTTTATCTATCAATTCTTTATTATGGAAGCTTAATAAATCTCAACTCTTGCAACCATAAACAGCTGAAAAGGAAATACTTTTTGTTGAATCAGTTTCTGGGTGAAGGGGTTACGTTTTCACTAACGCACCTTTTTTTTTGTTGTTCTTTTCCCTGCTTTCTTCAGAGAATTATTCCCAATGCTGAGGTATTTATTTTTTTTATTTTTCTGACTTTTAATTGTTTTTGCTTTCTAGTATATGGTTTTTATGCATATGGTTTTGCTTCCTGCAATCTCCATGTTAACTCAATTAACTCAATTGTTATGTCATATAAACAGACATGGTCTGTGCTGGGCAACTTGCAAATCCAAGCAGGGCACTCTTATATCAGTCAGATAGCAGAGTGGCGCAGCGGAAGCGTGCTGCGCCAATGACCCAGAGGTCGATGGATCGAAACCATCCTCTGCTAGCTTGTTTTAGGAGGCTATGTGGTCCAGTGGTTAAAGAAATGGGCTTGTAAGCAAGATATCCCAGGTTCAAATCCCACCTCAGCCACTGACTCATTGTGTGACCCTGAGCAAGTCACTTAACCTCCTTGTGCTCCGTCTTTCGGATGAGACGTAGTTGTAAGTGAATCTGCAGCTGATGCATAGTTCACACACCCTAGTCTCTGTAAGTCGCTTTGGATAAAGGCGTCTGCTAAATAAACAAATAATAAATAATAATAAGATAGTGATTATATCATTGAGTTTTAAAATCAACAGGCTTTTGATTCAGTTTGTATTGTGCAATAGCATGGTGAGCTCGTATATGAAATACAAACTTGTACAACAACTTAGCAGAAAGGGCTGCAGAGCAACACAGACGTCACGCCAACTACTATCGTTCCCAATACTGTCAGTCTAATTCCACACAGCACTGTAATGGGCAGCAGTGTGGAGTAGTGGTTAGGGCTCTGGACTCTTGACCGGAGGGTTGTGGGTTCAATCCCTGGTAGGGGACACCGCTGCTGTACTCTTGAGCAAGGTACTTTACCTAGATTGCTCCAGTAAAAACCCAACTGTATAAATGGGTAATTGTGTGTAGGAAAATAATGTGATATCTTGTAAAAATTGTAAGTCGCCCTGGATAAGGGCATCTGCTAAGAAATAAATAATAATAATAATAATTAAACTAATGTCATGCTTTAAGAATACTTCAAAATACTGTAAATTTGCATACGTATAAATTATTAACTTACGAAATTCTTGTTCTGAAGGCAAAAATCAATGCCTGTCTAGTAGTTGACTTCTTGAAACTTTGCATCTCCATTATGGATGCCGTTAAGTCAGTCATAAAGCCATTTTCTCTATAGAATGGCATAACAGATATAATTAACTAAATTTACTATTGATCACTGCAAACCATGCGAAAGAGCATGTTTGGATAGGATTATTTAGTGTGATGCCAGTTACTGTGAAGCAGTGCTCACATAATGCAGGTTCCTTTCTTTCATTTTTTGTGTTTTTGCCGCACCCCTAAATTTGTCGTCCCAGACGGCTGCCTAGTTTGCCTAGGCCTTCCTCTGGGCCTGTGGACAGAAAACACATTGTTCTAGCTATGACTAATCTAAAGGGTTTGCTGACCCCGAAGATGAATATTAACACCATTGAAAGTAAGCTAGGCCAAGATTAGACCTGTGAAAAACCAGCTGTACTACCCATCCAAAATGAACCACACTTTGGAATCGTGGCCATATTGCTAATGACAGAAGAGATATGTTCTTTCACAACAATCTTATTCCTTTTAGTAATGTATACATGATATCAATGAATTATATTTGAATGTGTTTTACTTTTGCAACCATTTAGTCAAGTCATGTCATTCCTATTAGAAATGCATGCACAATTCAAGAATTGTTAGAAACATCTTTATGCCACTCCTGTGAGAAATAAAAGTTCTTCTGGTATTGTATGTTATCACACTCATTCAAACACTAGACCAGAAGATTAACTGTATTATTAACTTAAGCTTTTAATCAAGCTCAGAAAAAAAAAATAATAATCTTGTGACAGGGATGGCTGTGTGGTGACGTCAGGCCAGATGCAGGAAGAAAACAAAGAAGCAAGTACTGCAGGGCAAAAGACCATTTATTTAAATAACAAACACAAAAATAAAAGGTTTTAACACAACAAATACTGCTTCCAGAGCAAAATAAAGGTTTTAAATAAACAAATATCGAACCCAAAAACCATATAGGTCAGGCTGGGCAATCGCCTTCACTGTTCCTATATTTAGTTTGATTTTTAATTCTTAATTCTTACACTCCCCTCTCGCTCTTGTTCACTCGTCCGAACACCCACCCCGAGTGCAGAGAGCTGCAGGCTTATATGCAGGTGACCATCTCCTGATTAACAACAATTAATGAACTCAGGAGATGGTCACCTTCTGCACAAGGTTTTTAATGTGGATGGGGCTTCCCATCCATGCTGCAAAACAATACAAAATATACAGCTTTGCTGTCATAGTTATAAATAAATAAATCATAACAATAACAATACTACTACAACAACAACAACAGCAAAACAAATACAAAATAATAAATTGCACGGGGGGCGGAGGTGTACCCCGTTCTAAAATAAACAAATACAAAAAAAAAAACATTTTATGGCTTTGCCCCGCCCCTTTTCAAGTACAAGTCTCCTGGCCCTGTTACAAAGGCCAAAAGCATATCTGTGGTAACTCTGCATAATAACCAAACACGGTTTTCTGAACCTAATGTCCCACCAAAACCAAATATAATCATTTGCAGCTTCAGAAAGTCTCTTTTTGGATTGTTAGCTTGCTGTTTATCTCTCCCCTGTAGCCTGACCCCAGAGGTCCAAGGCCTGTCCCAGGTCCCCCAGGTCCCCCGGGCCCTCAGGGGCCCCCAGGAGACCCTGGAGAAGATGGGATGGATGGGAAGAATGTAAGTATGTCTGTGGCGTTGTAAGTTGTGCATTATTATAAAAACAATTGTAAATCAACTTTTAGGATTGCAATATGCTGTTAATCTTTTTTTTCTACACAATATTATACAATAAAGTGTTGAGTGCACTGATATCATAAAGCATTGAGTGTGCACTAAAATAATTAATTTTTCTTCACCTCACCTAATACTTGCTGGCTTTTTGTGGAACTACTGTTCCAAGGAAATGCAGAAACAACATTATGTAAGAAAACGACATTGTGCAACAATGCATCTGAAACAGACAACTTTCATTCATAGAATGTTATTCATGATTTCTGGTAAGTGAGTAATTACAAGGGCAGTACGTTTACCAGAACACTTCCAAGCTTTGGAATATGTGTCTAGACTGTATGTTGCATCTGCATTTTCCCAATGCACCCGACTGCTTATGCCAGCACAGTTTGAGTAACCTACGCTTTCAAAAGGTTCTTGGAGGCAGCATTTGGGCTGTTTGCCAATACTTTACTTGAAGGGTGTTCTTCCCACATCCTCAATAACCTTGTTTCTAAGTAACATCAGGAATTACTGTAGTATCATTTTATAGTTTATAGTTTTCAGCAGAATCTGGCAGACCAAACTTTGCTCCCTTGTTTTCTAACAAAGCTTATTTTCATCCTGACAAACTAAATAGAGTAAACATTTTAAAGCTGGCAGTTTATTTTTGATTTTTTATGTACCGTATATTAATCGTATGTGTTTTACAGGGTGTCCCTGGCCTTCCTGGATCACCTGGTCTACCTGTAAGTATCACTAGTTATACACTGTACAGGTTAATTTAAGGGGGGGAGGGGGTCATGCATTTTCAAAGTTTAACTATGAATATAGGCAAACTGATTTTAATCTAATACTCCTTTCATCCAACTTCAAACACTGTGTTGCACTTATTAGAAATGTGGTTTTTAATACATAGATGTTTTTTTTAATGAGGTCTGTAATAACATGAATGAAACCTCATAACCAAAGATAAAAAAATAGTTTCTATGCACACACTCACTAAGCTGGTTCTTACTAAATGGCAAGCCCCTTTGTGACCTTTTTGCAAATCTGTGTTTACAGGAACTTTTGGCACCCAGAACGGAACATTCTTTTTCTTTAAATATTGATATCATCATACTGTTATCATACTTTAGTTTTCTAGATTTTGAAAATGCACGTTCTGAGCGTGAAATGCCTGGAGGGGGTGGTCCAGTGTCAGTTTGGTATGATTGACATTGTTCCATGGGGCAAAATGCATCAGGTTGAAGGGACAAACTGGAGAATCATTATCATACTGAGACTGAAGTTCACTTCCTTATCTCCTGTAACCCTGTTACAAGTCTCATGTAAAGAAATGCTTATCGTACAACTACAGAACCAATAACGCAAGCGCTAATTCAACTCAGTATAAAAAAAAAGTATGCCAACCAGGGAAAGGGCACAGAGCCACATCGATTTCACAACAGACTCTCAAAACAGGTTCATCTGTTTATGGTGTACATTTGTATTGATATAAATCCAATATATATTCAAGATATGCACACCTCCAGACTGTTGCTGATAAAGCAGCAAACCAAACTCCATGTAGCTCATAAAATAAATCTTTAAGGTACAGTCCTTAAGATCCTAACTGTGAATCCCACTGCTGGAAACTTTTTTAATATGAAGGTACTTCTTACAATATATTTGAAATGCACTTCTTTTATCATAATTACACTAGTTATAACCTCTCTTTGAACATTGAATTGATTTAGAGTTGAAATTCATATTACAGTGAAGCTACTGATTCTGAGGATTGCATTGCTGGGGAGGTAACAGCATGAAACACATATAAATAGTACATTGTAAAAATATATAAACTTCAATGGGATTAGTAGAAGTGGATACATTTAACAAACAATTGCATTTAACCATCCTTGGAACTAGAAAAATAAGCAAGGATGACAAGCAGAACGAACCAGGTACACCTGTTATAAAGCCGAGTGGCCACGATCAGGCTGGTGAAATTCGAATATTTCTGTAACAGCATTCTAACATCTTACAAGGTTGTTGTAAACACCATTTTAAATTCAATGCGCATTTAATTCATGTTACGGTTCTTCTAATGAGCAACACCAGGAATATTAGCTTAGCTCCTCCCACTTGCAGGGCACTTGGAAGTTTGTTAAGTGGAGTTTCTTTTAGGTCAAGTGGGGTTTTTTTAGGAATAGTAACACTGCAATCATAGCATGCTTCCTCTATTTTTGTTATATACATTGACATACCATTATAATTCCATTGTATTATCCTGGAGAAACCCTAGCAAAACCATGAACAGGTCACATTACCAACAATGGCAACATAGGACTGGTACACAGTGATCCTTATATGGTACAGCACGAGATTACAATTGCAATAACATAGATCAACATGTGAAATCTTATGGACATGTTATCATGTATATGTGTCCTCTGGCTTTATTGACTTGGGAGTGTCAATATTACCTTGTAACATGCCACAGCAATGCCATTGTCCCTGGAGTCTAAACCAATTAAAATAAACACTAAAATGTTTTTTATAATCTGTTCCATAAGATGTACTTTCTGTGTTGGTTGTATTCTACCAATGTGCTACCATTGCTCTTTAGATCAGAATCATGGCATCGTCATTGCAGTGCTGGCCATTTCACAGGTTAATGGCAGAACAATAAGTGCTACTTTAATGATACATATTCTTCAACTCAGGGTCTGAAAGGAGAAAGAGGAGAGGTTGGACTCCCTGGACTGAGAGGATTGCCAGGTCTTCCTGGAGTTAATGTAAGTGCCTGACTGTGAATTGCACTTTTCCTGCTCACTATCCCAAGAGCCATGACTCCATAGTAAACCCCAGCATTTGACATATTCTCATCAGCCATTCATGTCATTTAGTTTGTGTTACATTGTTTACCACATTCGTAACAACAGGAGTTCTTTACTCTCGGAAAACATGATGTAGTTTGTAGAGCAGTGTCCCTGCACCATGTTAAAAGCTGTAGCTCAAGCCCAGCACAAAAGTGCACAGTTTTCTTTCTTTGTAAATGGAATTAAAAACTGCTTTTATTAAAAAAAAAAAACAATAACAACTTTCTGTGTTCATTTTGGGTGCCTGCTGTCCATAATTGATAAGATGTGTTTCTTCACTTGAGTATTATTCCCCTGATGCTAATAGAACAATTACATCAAATTAAGTTGTATACCACATTATTGTCTAATACTACATCTTTAAATTAATTTGTTCAATTTTTGTTTATTTATTGAATCATTAGGGAATGCAAGGGTTCTTGGGCCCAAGAGGTCCTGTCGGAGAACGGGTATGTTTATTTCCTTTTTAATTTAAGTCTCCCAGTCTGAGGCGCTTCCATATCAGGGGGGCTTGTAATGGTTTCTCTCTTTAATATGCAGCCAGAGTGTTGGGTCCCTACATACTGTGCACCCACCAGCAGAAAGTGATTTCCGCAATTTCAAAAAATTGATAATTCATTGCTTGTAGGCTCACAATGGTGGCCAAACATTGGAAGGTAGAAGTCAGATGTCAAACCAAATGTAAATGTAAAAATAAAGAGTTATGG
Source organism: Acipenser ruthenus (assembly GCF_902713425.1). Classification (NCBI taxonomy): domain Eukaryota; kingdom Metazoa; phylum Chordata; class Actinopteri; order Acipenseriformes; family Acipenseridae; genus Acipenser; species Acipenser ruthenus. The sequence continues at coordinate 1,586,509 of NC_081191.1, forward strand.
AAATTCATGTTTTTTTTTTTTGTTGTTGTTTCTTTTTACAATAAACATAATTATAGTCTAAGACAGTCAATGTCTTCATGAAGAACCTGCACAGATAGCTTGGTAGTTAGATAGTTACTGTAGGTAGCACTGATTTCCATTTAAAAGGCTACATTGGAACCAGTATAGACTCCGGTGCCAGTAAAATACAAGACCCAAATAACTCATTGCATTTGCATTGCACACATTTGTCCCAGGGTTTTTAACTTCAAGGGTTCATTATGTTTTTCTCCATTGACCCCAGGGATTACCTGGATCTCCTGGTCCCCCAGGCCCTCCTGTAAGTATTGACCTGTTAAAAGGGTTTATTTCCATTACAAGCATTTATAACATGTTGTATACAGCATAGCCATACAGTATGTTAAAAACGTTTGTCAATTCAGAAGCTTTATCTTCTATGGAAATGACTGACTTGAATGCAATGCATATGGTTAAAAAGATCTGTTGTAAAATGTTAAGAGATATTTAAGTTACAAAGAGAATGCACAGAGGAGGTTTTCTGAAGGTAAACATTTGCTTTCTGTTTTTTTTTGTTTTGTAGGGACCTGAATCAGTAGGACCTGCAGTAAGTGTGGATCTCCTTTTACTTCATTGTCTACTGTTGAATGTACTGGACCTATCGCCTTAATATCAGATGACACTCGACTCTGCCTCATTGAGGGAAATAGAAAGGCTGAAATGACCTAAAGCTTGTTCAGAAGTACTTTCGGTATTTACTATATTCTGTCTGGAAAACTTCGTTATAAATTATGAATTCACCATAAAACATTTAACTGATGTCTTTTTAGTCTAAACATATGTTATCCCACCCCAACTGACATCTCTGAAAATACTGCTACTGTGTACTGTCAAAGAGGTACACCACCTGGGAGAGAAAGCACCTCAAAAGCTGTAGCTTCTGTAGGACTATATGCTGCTTGCTCAATGGGACCAAAATACTGCAAAACACACAGGTAGTCAAAAGAGAGAATCATGCACAACATATCTCATTGTAATTGCATATGCATTTATTTAGATGCATACTGATTTTGTATTCACTTTAGGCATTTAAAAACCTCATCGTTTGACGTTAGTCAAATCCAGTCTTTACATTCTATTTAAAACAATGCTTACCTTAAGTAGCGATACCCATGACTGAATGGAAGGAAGAATCAGCCTGGCTTTCATTGGGTTTTCAGGGACCTCCTGGGAAACCTGGTGAAGCTGGGGATCCTGGCAATCTTGGACCTGAGGTAAGAAAGTGGGAAGAATAACTGAAGGTTAAATGTTACTAAATATCTTCTGTGTACATTCTATCTTCTATGTACATTAGTTTTTCATGTTTTTTTTTTTATGTATTTCATCTGAATATATACTAAATTAATTTCCAATTAAATATACATGTTAAAATGTGGAAATCCACCGCTGTTCATGGCATGGCAGGATAGAGTGTAACAAATGTCTCCGTTGAAAATAAATACAAATACAAAATAAATAAATACATCTAAGCCATTGGTGCAAGCAAAAGTCATCTCAAGTTATGTCTTGAGAATAAATGGCTTGAACTGCAGGTATACACTTGAAGTTCAGATGGTGCTCTTTGCTTTCAGAAAAGTAAGTACTGTACTTTCACTAGACTTGTGTACTGTGTGGGGGTGCCCCTCTGTCCCGCCAGGAGAGAGAATACTCACACAAGAGTATAAGAGAGGGAATGCTCACACAAGGGTATAAAGTGGTGCGGTTAACCAGAGATATTGCCAAAACCTTACACTTTGGGTTAGAAGCATGAAACTTGGTACCGGTATGAATAATCATTAATATGCTCTAAACATTTTCTGATATGAAACCACCCTCTCAGATCTTCCTAAGTGGAAAAATGTTAAGCTTTTATTTTTGTGTGTAGTACATAGCTGAAAACTGCAACCGCACTAAAACTATTTACCCAATTAATCATACACTGTTGTTAAAACAGGTTATAACAAAAATATAATACATTTAAAACCTATATCTGTTACAAAAGACATAAATGTTTACAGTACACCACAAAATATTCACTTATTACCATATTTTCTATTATCATATCAACAGTAACCTGGCAGAACAAAATTAGCACAATCGCACTGTCAAGCAAGGATTCTCCATTTAACTAATCATGGAAGCAGTTTCCTGAACAGTTACAGAGAGCAGCACATTTGAGGCTGGCTTGTAGCATTTGCACTGGCCTCTGCATGCCTTCTTACAGTTACAGTGTCTTAGCTCATAGCATGCGTCATGAGCGTGACGAAGGGTTGTCCACATTGGTTTCCATCCAGAAATGTCACTCTTCTACCCACCCCAGTCTGCAGGACTGGGTATCTTGGGATCCCTTTGTAGTGCCTGTCCCCATATACGTCCTGCCTGGTAGGCTGCATGCATGGTGTGCTGTTTCAGAGCTGCCTGTGTTGGTGGGATGTTGTCCAAGGCCCGTGACCTTCCTGAAAATAACTGCTGCCTAGCCTCATTGACCTTACTCAGTCCACTGGTTCTATCATACATAAATACAACACATTTGTCTATGATAACCATAACATTGTCTGGAATGTGTGGTGAGGCTACAGCTAATGTCAGAAAAGCATCTGTCACATCGGGAAAGGCATTCCATGTGTCCCATGCTGTCTTCTTGCCTTTTCCAGCAAAGAACGAGACTGTGTCAATGCATGAAACATTGGCAGGGCCTTTGCTTTCCATGAACCTAATGCTGCTGCAATGTCATGTGCAGCAATGTACCTGAAGTGTTTTCCTGCACCAAAGAATATCCTTACTTCAGCTACTGGAATGTGTTGCATGTGAGCCACTATGATTGCAATCGCAACTGTGTCTGCTGTCCTGACCATGATCCGTTGATGTGCATGGTGCAACATTATGCGCGGGTCTGCTTCTTCGTGCATACATGGCTCTATGGTACCTTTGTCCTCCCTAATGGGTGAACTCAGGACTACTTCACCAAGAGTACTGTACACTTCTTTGCCATCCACATGAATCAAGTCAACTTGTTCTGCTAGGAGATGGAACAGTTCTGTTTTGTTTTCATTCACATGCAGAAAGCTTTGCCAATTTCCTGGCACATGTGAAGAGGGAACCACCCTTCTTCTCATGCCTGTAACTCTCTTCTCTCGCATAGCTGCCTTCAGACTGTCGGGTTTATACACATCCCAAACAATGTCCAACCTGTCCACTGACTGGAGCTGTCTTATGATGTATGGCATGAATACAGTATCTATGTAATCCTGGAATGTCTTCGATGTGCCAGCATTTGAGCTACTACAGCACCGTCCAATACAGCTGCATTCACTTGTGGGGTGCCTTCTGGAGCTTGGGAAAGAGCCTCTAGTGACACAAGAAGATCTGCTTTTGTGCCAGATCGCATTTCACCCAGCTTAGACAGTGATGGGGGTGAAGGTTGATTTTCATGTGTGAAAAACTGCTCCAGATTACCATCCCAGGACTGGCATGCAAGGTACAGCCGTGAGAATAAAGCACAGGCATCCTTCAGAGCTGCTACCTGCCTTTTCTGTTTTGAAGGAGCTATTTTTCGGTAAACAGTGGTAACTTGTTTCTGTGCAGTGGTTCTGTAATTGGTTTGGATTTCTCCATAAATCTCTCCTTGACAAAAAGGTCATATTGTGCCTGGCCCACTTTGAGCACATCTTTGACTGTTTGCACTATACCAGTGTCCATGATGTCTTTGGTGTCCAATGTCAGAAGACAACCACTATCCTCTTTGAAAGGATTCCCCATTTCTTTGAAGACAGTGACCAGAGATATAATCTCCTTTGCACAGGGCTTACCTGTACACTGGTACTTGTTCATGGTGTTTTGTGGATTTTGGTGTCCTCAAATTCTTGGATAAGCCGGGATACCTCTGGTCCTGCAATCATCCGTCTAAGTGCTATTGGATTCTCAGTCAGCCCTACTGTACCTCCATCTGCTTTCGCTAGGGCGTTGACTTGTTCATGTGCCTGATCCAGTGCAACTGCAGAGAATGGATGCTTTGTCTTGTGTGCCACAAACCCCCCTAAGCAAAACTGCTCATAGATTGTCTGGTGCCTGGCTGATACCTCTGATGTGGACTGAGAGCCATCTTGTCAATAAAGTTGATTCAACAGAGGCCACTGCCAATTGAGTTCCATATCCAGAAATGTTCAGCATGGGTCAATATATAACTGTACCAAATGTCATGCTTCTAACCCAAAGTGCAAGGTTTTGTGCTGAACCGCACCACTAATAAGAGCAGGAATGCTCACACAGCGGTACAACAGGGAATGTTCACACAAGGGTATAAGAGAGAGAACTGCCACAAAATTAAGGATTCTTTTTTGTTGCATCTCCATGCTCGAGCATTGTTTTTTTGCCTTTCCAGTAAGAAAACAAACAAGAAAAGAGGGTTCTGCTCTACTTCTCCAGAAAAGCCCATACAATCTCCCTATATGACTGGCTATCCTCCCTATGTCACTGGCTGCTGAATGAACTTCCTTCCCACCCCACTCCACACACACACAGTATTCCTGAACGGTTTTATGAGCGTTACCAATGTCTCTATCTTTAGCACACGCAAAACTCATAGAATGGATAAAACTGTGTTGAGAATTTTAAGAAAATAGTGGTGCATTATATTATGCTTGACTGAAAATGCGAAATTCTCAGTATGAGAATTAGTATGAGAATTTTAACTTTAATAACAGAAGAGGAGACCTGGCACACATTAAGCGCTGGTTTCACTCCTCCTCCTGAACCAAGGCTGAACTTGAACCCACAGCAGTTAGGTTTCCTGTTTGGATAAAAGCTGGCTTGTAATAAACTCTTTTTAAATATTAACCACCATTGTTGTTCGTTATTAACAGGGACCGATGGGACCAAAAGGCAGTGCTGGTCCCCCGGGTCCACCTGGGCCTGCGGTAAGTCATTTCTCAAATATGCATTATTATATATTAAGCAGTGCTATTCAACACAGCGAATATTGCATTCCGAATAATTGGTTAACATTTTCAGTTGCAGGCCACTTAATCAATATTAACGATCAATTAGTAATTGTTTGGAAACTATTGTGTAATTATATGTCCCCTTGAAATGATCATTAAAATGTGGTTGGTAGTAGTAATTACATGGTTACTACTGATATATGTTTATGTGTGCGTATGCCCAATAAATATATGAAAGTCCAAATCCTACCTTTACAAAAAATGAAAAACAATGCCCATGTTTGTTATTTCTTATTTTAGGGACCCCCTGGAGTTTTCACAGGAGATGGGAGTGGAGATTTTGTAAGTCATTATAAGCTAACCTACAAAAGTGTTTATATATTTATTTATTTATATGTATTCCTTAACCACAAAAATACTAATTGTGAAAGACTCGCACCTCTCACGTTCGTTGCCCCTTTAAAAACACTGACCCAACACACAGAAATTGATTTTTTTAAGCGCGGTTGCGCAATTTTTAATAAACACACAAGCAAAAATAAACAAAACAAACACCTAGCTCTTCTTTGAGCAATAACTAAAACAAAACAGGAACCTAAACTGAAAACAGGACAGCTAAGCTGTTTACCTGTACAAAAACAAACAAACAAAACAGCACACACACAAAAAGGCTTCACTCTACCTTTTTCTTTTTTAAATTACGGCTGTACCCACACACCAGCACAGTCGGGCCTCTGCCCTCTTCAGCAGCCGCCCAGAGCAGACTGACTGCTCTCCTTTTAAACCCTGCACCTGGCTCCAATTTTCAATAATAGCCAGGTGCAGGTAATGATTAATAATAAAACAATTAACAAAAACAATTAAACAATTAAACAATTAAACAAAACAAAACCAAAATGTGCCTTACGCACATGTTTTCCTATAGGGAGGAATTAACCCCCTCCCTGCTGTCTCACATAATATATTTCATATATTGTTTGATTTAATTACCAAACTATGTAAAACAATGCTTGTTTTTGCTTCTTCTTGACGAAAGTGTCCAACAGCTTGTCCCGCTGGTCCTCAAGGCAATCCTGGAGTAGCAGGCCTGAAGGTAACTCATAATATAATTATTTTATGAACCTTTGATCATGCAGGTTTATACTTTTAAGAGACTGCCCCTAAAGCTGTAGAGCCTTTCTGGAGGATACAAGTCTATGGGTTTATCTCATATACTGTAAGATGGTAGAACCGTAACATTCCCAGATCTCCAACATGTTGAATTGAGTAAGCTGTCAAAAACAGAAACACTGGCTCCTGAATGGTGCATCCGGTAAAGGCACTCCGCGTCGAGTGCAGGTCGCCGGTTTGAGTCCAGCCTATTCCACTGCTGACAGTGGATGGGTGTTCCCAGGGGGCGGTGCACAATTGGCCTGGGGGGGGGGGCTTAGGTCGGGCAGGGTGTCCTTGGCTCACCACGCACTAGCGACCCCTGTAGACTGGCTGCGGGCCTATGGGCCTGCCTGTAAGATGCCCAGAGCTGCGTGGTCCTCCGACGCTGTAGCTCTGAGGTAGCTGCATGGCGGGCCTTCAGAGTGAAAAAGAACGGATGACTGACAGCACACATTTCAGAGGACGCTTGTGTCTGTCTGACGGCACACATTTCAGAGGATGCGTGTGTCTGTCTTCGTCTCTCCCGAGTCAGCGCAGGGGTGGCAGCGGTGGGCCGGGTTGAAATAAACAATAATTGGGATTACCAAATTGGGGAGGAAATAAGAAAAATAATTGGGCGATTCCAAATTAAAAAAAAAAAAAAAAAAAAAAGAAACACTGTTTATCACACTTTTCTTATTAAAATTCAGTTTGCAGTATGATCCTCCTCTTACCCTGTTCCTAGTTTTGGAGCTGGACTGGAGTGCACATCATATTTATGATGTGCAAACCTAGTGGCTATTAGTATTATTATTATTTTCTATTTTGCTAATATATTGAGCAGTACAGTCAAAACATTTGACATTGTATTTCATTTGTTGTGTTTTTCTAATTTCCAAGTTAATACGTTTAGAGAGCACTTTGGAGTGAACCAGACCTGATCGTTGTGCATTCATGTACTGTATAATGCAAACCCCATGCTAATGCTCAATGTGTCACATAACAAACTGGTGTTTTTCTTATTAGGGCCACAAAGGTCAGATGGGTGAACCAGGGAAGCCAGGAAAGGATGGCCAAAAGGTACAAGATTTTGCTTGTACTTGATCTCTTGTACTTACAGCTTACTTTGTGAAAAGTTTAAGAACATAAGAACATAAAAACATAAGAAAGTTTACAAACGAGAGGAGGCCATTCAGCTCATCTTGCTCGTTTGGTTGTTAGTAGCTTATTGATCCCAGAACCTCATCAAGCAGCTTCTTGAAGGATCCCAGGTGTCAGCTTCAACAACATTACTGGGGAGTTGGTTCATGGTTGTTAAAGCACCAGTATTACAGGGATCCTGTGACGGGCATCTTCACTGGAAAAGAAATGCTGATAATTACAGAAGATTCTGACGTGTAAGGAACATGTCTGCACGAACACTTTGTAATTTCTTCTGCTTCTTCACCTCAGGGGAATTCTGGGTTACCTGGTCCACAGGGCCTGACTGGTGCTAGTGGGAGCGAGGTATGGATATATATCAAATTAACCTTACATTATACATGTTTAGATATGACATGAACAATCGAAATCTGCCCACTACAATTATGGAACAAACATTCCTAATAAAAAGTCCAAGCCCCCCAAATAAATATTTTTTTTTTACTAGAAGTGATTCTAAGATTCCTCGCTAATTCCGTTTGTAATGCCACACCAGCATGTCGTGCATAGAACAAAGACCTTCAACACATTTAGATTCTGTCTGTGAGTGCAAGGTCACAAATAATGAGTTGTTCAAACTAATTTGTGGTAATTGTATTGCTTAGGGAACTAGAGGGTTGAGAGGATTTCCTGGTAGTGCTGGAGACAAAGGAGACAGGGTAAGTAGGCCAAACAAGGAAGTAATCCACCATAAATCTGTTTTATGTTACTTCTTTCTTTCTTTCTTTTTAGAAAAAAAATCTAAATAGTTGTGTGCTGTGTGTATTAATATTATGCATTTACCCAGGGTCCTCCAGGCTTTAATGGGATCCCAGGACCTACTGGACCATCAGGCCCAGTTGTAAGTATTGTCAAGTGAATGATATGCTGTTCTCATTGTGGTTCAGCTGTGTACACTAAGCTTTATCAATAGTCATGATGATAACTCCAAACCATTGTGCATTCCAGATCTGAACAATTAAAAACCCCTGTAGAGTCGACACACTATTTCCTCTTTGGTGTAGCTAAAACATATTCCAGAACCATGTGAAAGTATCTTCAGACTTACTTGCCCACCTAGAATTTACAAGACGAATATATTGTACAATAAAATGTTGTCACAAAGGCCTAACTAAATGACTTTAGTCTACATATCTGGACATCCATTGATTCAGTCGGATGGACTTTGATAAATCCGTAGCTGTCCCTGTGAAAACAAAGACCTTCAACAACTTTTTTGCCGATCAGTCATAAAACAATAGTAAGGCACTGATAAAATGTTGTTAGTTGGCTGCTGAAATGGGAGGTAATGTGGATTCTACATTTCTAGGGACAACAAGGACCAAGAGGAACCCAGGGTTTAGAAGGCCCCAAAGGAGATGAAGTAAGAGATTCTCTTTTCATTCCATTCTGTTTAGACTGCTCACAGATAGTAATTTACACACTGGAGATATCATGGCTGACATTGTATAAACTTTCATTTGTAGGGTCCAGCGGGTCGCAATGGAGAAGATGGTGCTCCAGGGCGCAAGGGGGAAGTTGTAAGTAATGAGGTTCTTTATAAAATGTTTAGCACAAACAGAGCCTCCCTTTGGCAATTGTGAACAATATTCAGGTAAGTAAAGTCTGCCTGGTTTTAATAAAATGGCCCCATAGATGAAGAGCGTGGTTGCCACTGTTGATTGTCTACATCAGTCGTTGTCTTTAACACTAGAACTGCCATGGCAGTCATTTTGACAGTTTTCACTTTTAAAATGTAAATTACTCTGCGTGTGTGAAAGATACGCAGTTGTCCGTTCTTGACTTTTCCTAAATACGTGTATTAAATACCCTGATGGCGTTTGAAAGGCAGGATCACAAAAATAAAAAAAAGTTATAATCCCCTTGTGACAGGGTGCTCCTGTCACGTGCGTGGGTAACAGCTGATATGCATGACAGAGAGACATGAGAGTTGGAGTGGAAACGCCGCTCAGGCACGCAGGATTTATTAACACAAAAGAACAGAAAGTAAACAAACAGGTCATGTGACGCTACCAACAATGGTAGCGCACAGAGAACACATACAGCAGGCTATACAAAAGGCAAAATAAACACAGTACAAAAACTACAAATAAAAGGTGCCACACAGGACGAGCGCTAGCCTTATTAAATGAGGCGTCCCGCTCCAGGAACCGGCTACACTACGTAACCCTCGCTATACATCACATGGGATCACTATCCCCTAAACTAACCTACTGATGAGCCGGTATTCATACGACAACTCCTGCTGCTTCATACGGCCTTGGCTGGGCATTGCTTTCACAAGCACCGCTTGCAGTCTCAGGGTTGCGTAGCTCTAGTTCCTGCAGAGCAGATGCTCTCCTCCTGAGTGTACGCAGCTCCCCTCTGTAGCATGGCAGTGCAGTCGCCCAGAGCGATCCCCACCGGATGACACTCAGTCGAGACCCGCCCACCTGCTGATTGAGGACCGGCACAGCCAATCACTCGCTGCCCTTCCCCTCAACCAAGCCTAGCAGGCAGCAAATCTCAATCAAGTGCCTGTCTGTAAACAGTAATTTAATCACACACAACTCCAAAAAGCACACAAAACAAACCCGTTTCCCCATATTAATTACCAACACTAATTTCCCCATGTGCAGGGCAATCCTCCTGCCACACCCCACTACCTAGAACCGCCACAGCAGTCATTTTGACTGCGTTTTACGATACATGTTTTTATTTTCAGTATAACCTACAATATTCTATTATATTTTTTATATACAAGCCTGTTGATATCTACTGGACCTGGCAGCCATCAATTCCTTCGTTTTGTACAAGGAATGCACCAGGGAAAATATCACTAGGAGAGATTTCATCTTGAAGCTAGCCACAACGCTTCGGCAGAAACATTTCAATCAGTAAATTACAAAGCAGCTGGCAAGCAAGAGAAAACACATGTTACTTTTGTTTTAAATTAAAAAACTACTTTCGTTTTTACAGTTTTGTATGTACATGAACCTGTTTACACACTTGTTTCTTTTGAAATGTTTCTTTTATTTTTTCATTTTTTGAAGTAGTGCTTTATATGTGGTAAGTTAGAAAATAAACCCTTTTATGTTTAATTGTTCATTTAAATACGGCGTTTCGGCTGTGCAGATGTTTGATATGATGTGCTTGAATAAAACTTTTGAGTTGTATCCTATAGTTTGTCTTTCATTTTAATAGTGATGTTGTTTAAAATGTAACTGTCTTAATGACTGCCAGCGACGGTTTTAGGTATGCGTATAACCTCGTGGTTCTAGTGTTAATAGCGATAGATAATGATTCTCTGTGCTAATTGGAGTTATTCTGTTCTTAAGGGTCCCCCTGGAAAAGATGGAAATGATGGAGAGCCTGGAGATGATGGGAAGAGGGTATATGAAACTTCTTTAGTATGATTTTAAGTTCATCTGTTACTGAACTATTTTACAAAAATGTTATTCGTTCTGGGATTTCCTTGCTTTTTTTCCAGGGAGAACCTGGGATGCCAGGCCTCGTGGGTCCTAGGGGTCTTCTTGGAATCCAAGTGAGTATAAATAGGCAGATCATAGCAGCAGAGTTGGGAGATCTTTTTTTTTTTTTTGGTTGGTTGCAAAACATTTGAGGAACAATTAGCTTTTCTAGTATAAAATCTGCTCAGAAAGGAACAAACAAATGTTAATACTGTCAATATATATATATATATATATATATATATATATATATATATATATATATATATATATATATATATATATATATATACTGTATATATATAGATAGATAGATAGATACAGTTGCCACTGCTTAGAACAGGCGCGTTTGTGTTTATGTGATTCGCCCACAGTAAGCGATGTACAGTATAAGCTGCCACACAATAACCTGACAAAATATCCCCCATCACCAGCACAGTAAACTGCAAACTGTTTCCAGAGAAGAACTCTGTGATATGCAGGTGGACAGTCTGTTTTTGCAAGTATGGACGGCAAACTTTGTCAGCATTTTCAAAAAAATCCCAATTCGGCTTTATATGCGGATGCTGCTCCATAGCACGCCGCAGTGTTACAAGCGCAGCACGCTAGCTTACGGTGTCTGTTTCAGACAGAGCGTCTTGGTCGTCAAGGTGACACAGCTGAGAATTCTTCCTTTGACATCCCCTCTGGTGTTGTAGAGTCTAGGAAATCGGGACTGTCCCGACCATATAGGGATTGTTGGCATGTTTGCGAATGAAAATGTAATTGCATCTCACCTCCATTTATATTACGTTTTGTTACCCTTGAAAATATGTAATAATTTCCCTTTGTTTACATGTTTTTAATTGAAAATACAGTTAATCTGACTTAAATGTTAATGGAAAGTAACAAGGAATAATTGAACGTAAATTTAAAATCAATTGCATATCTATTATATATATATTAATTTAACGTTAATTTAATATGCAATTGCATATATATTTAATATTAATTTATGCCACGCAATACAAAGCATTACCCTTTTCTTTCCAGCCATGCTTACTGTTGCAGTCAGTGCTGTTTTTTCAAACTGCGTACAGGGATTAAATAGCCAAGGTACTGCACAAGGGTCATTGCTCAGTAACAAGGTGCAAACAGCTGAATCTTTTACTACAGTAAAATGCTGCATTTTTTATTGAAGTCTATGTGAATGGCAAGGTAACAAGGTGGAAACAGCTGGTTGGTGGATTCGTAAGAGCGATTATTACAGTATAAGCAGTGCATTTGTTATTTAAATCTATGTGAATGGCACATAGAGATACAAACAGATGAGTTTGCCCAAAATATAAGTCGTGCTTAACACGGTATAAACAATGCCTTTGTTACTGAAATTAATGGGAATGGCAAACGCTATTTGCCCAATATAAACGGCTGCCCGAAATAACCCTGGATGGTGTAAGTGGTGGATACTGTGTATATATATATATATATATATATATACACACACACACAGTCAAACCTGCTCATGCGACCACCTTTATTTAGCCACCACCTGGTCTAAGTGACCACTTTAAATTCCTCCCAATGATATTTGTGCTTTTATTTAACTGTATTAAGCGATCACCTGTCTAATGCAACCAGCGACCACAATTCTCTTACCCAGCAACGGACTCAAACCTGTATTAAGCACCCTTACACAGGGCTGCTGTTATAAGAAAAATATGGTGGTATGTCCTAAATTCAAAGGAATGCGGTAACAATTTTAGCAGTCTTTAACTGGGTCCACACCTGAGCGATCAGTTGCGCAACTTAGTTGCATGCAACCGAGTCGCTTATATGTGGACGTCCCTGCAACCAATTGCGAGCAGTTGTGCAACCAGTTGCTTGAAGTAGAGCAGTGCAGCAGTGCTCTACTTTCCAAGCAACCAGCTGAGCGACTTCTGTAGACACAGGCGATCACGTGGCAATTCGCCAACTCTGATTGGTTCTTATAATGCTGACTGCACGGCTTGCGTATAAGAAGTTCTAATTTTAAAAATGTTGGCGGTAAAAAAAAATAAATGAAACGGTTTCCTCCAGCTTTTACGCGGCTTTGTTTTTTTCTTTAGGGAATATGGCATTTAAAATAACAGTTGAAAAAATAATAACATCCAACTCTTCCTCGTTAATTACTGGACACATTACGACCTGTGTCACCACGGTTGTCAAAAAGTAAATTAAATAAATCCGATTCTAAACTTGTAGACACGGGAGAAAAAAAAAAAAAACGTGTCAACTCGGTTATCAAAACCAAAAAAAAACTACTTCACCTTGTAGATAGAATAAAAATGTAAAAAAATAAAATAAAAAAAAATACCTGTCACCTCAGTTATCATAAAAAATGAATTTTGTAGACGCGGGAACCTTGTGGCACAAGTAATTGCTCAGATGTGGACACTGCAATTGCTCGTAACTGAGTTGCGCGATTTCTGGAGCAATTGGGGTGCGCAACTGATCGCTCAGGTGTGGACCCTGCTTTTGTCTGTAATCAATAAAACAACAGTGCTCTCTTGTAAAGGAAGAGAGAAAACGTAGAGAAACAAAAGGTCCTCCCTAGATGACAGAACTAAAGTTATTAAACTTGTGAAGACAGTAAGTGCCAGAAAAAATGCTGAAAAATTCAATACTAGAAAGATGCAGATACAGCCATTTGAAACGGAAAGAACTAGCTTGAAGTTTTAGGTTTTTATTTTTGTTCACGTGACCGTGTTTTGAGGCGATTCAATATCTTAATTAAATTGTTAATTACTAAACAAAGTCGCTTCTTTTTACCTTGATGTCCTGATTGACTTGCTGATTCTGTTTCACCTTCTTCATTATTTGAACACAAGAGCAAGCAATGACATTAATCACTTCCCCCAGATGCTACTGTAACTTGCATTTCGTTCTCATACTTGCCTGGGAACTAGGTAGCTTCCAATGTGTGCGTTTCGTGTTGTGTTGTTCTTTCCCGCATAATTAGGATGTAGCGGCTTAAGACTTAAAGGTAAACCGTTAAAAGGAAAATAAACACTGAAAAATTCAAGCCATACTTATATGAGTATGAAAACAATGTGCGCGGTAATCGAAAAAGATCTTGTGCTTATGCTGGCGTTGGTTTCAAGATGCAATGAATCAACACGTACCTGAAAGGCAGAGACAGGCATTGAAATGTGCAAAGGACTTAAAACATTTTGTGTGACCGGAGACAGGCAAGCATTCATTACTTTAACAAAATAATTTGTTTTGTAAATGCATTATCTAAATGAATGTTATTAAATTACATACTTCCTTGTGTTCATATTACATCTGCTGGCTTTTACAGTGTATGTAAGACATACATAATTACAGGAAAGCATTTCAGAGACAAAGAGACAATTCATAAGTTAAGGGCCCTCTTTGAAGAGACCACCCGTGTTAAGAGGCCACTATTAGACTCTCCCTTGAGTGGTCTCTTAATACAGGTTTGACTGCATATATATAATGTATGTGGCTATTAACATGCACCTTTGCCAAACACAAAGGAAATACACATTTTATATGTATGGTATTTTATCTATAAATTGTTTTTATTCCATGGAAATTTTTCTAAATCATCACACAATATTATTGAGCTTCAATTAAGCCTGTTCATGAGCTCTATCAGACTTTAGAGAATCCTATTCAGGTTTGCGCGAGGTAAACTAAAAACGTTTGTGCAGCACTTATGAATATCCTCCTGTCCTGCCCAGTTCCTATACCTCTGCTTCTGGCATGCTTTTAATAATGTCTGTTTCATGGTCGTTCCTTCTGGTTTTAGGGGCTGCCTGGAGAACCAGGACAGAAGGGCCATGCTGGTGAAAAGGTACTGTGTCAGCTCTGCCTTTCTTGAAGAATATGGAATACTAAATTCTGACCGGATCCAGCATTGCTCACAGACTTGTTGAATAGCCTTTATCTTATGCATTATAGTATAGTTTATTATAGGTATACCATAGGTTTTCAACCAGGGGTACAAGTACCCCTGGTGTACTTCGAAGGGTCGTAGGGGTTACGCAGGACGACTCCGAAATGCAAAAATAAAAAGAAAAGAAAATAATAGTCTTGAATGTTTTTAACATTATTATATATAAAACTGTGAAACTACTGTGCATGAATACTACATTTTTGTTTAGCAGCTCAAAGTTTACAATCTGACTGAATACTTTCAAGATGATCCTTCATCCGTATGCATGTGTGATTTCCATTGCGCTGGTTTCCACTCTGACGTGCGGATGCATTTTAGTAACAGCAATAGCGGTTGGTTGAAGAGTGTTGTTTGATAGAGTACATCCAGATTATGCCTTGTATCATTTCTCGAGTCAAAAATGGATACATTTCTCAGTTGCAAAAGAAAAATGAAGGAAGAAAACACAAAAGAGTCTCCAGAAACTACAACGTGACAGAAAGTTTGTAAGTACAGTGACGTCTACATGCAGTTAGGATTTACATGTGTGGGCCAGGAAGATAAACCCATACCCAAGCGCACTGTTTGTTTGGAGGAACTCTCCAATGATTGTATGAAACCATCATTATTAAAAAGGCACATGGAAACAAAGTATGCAAGCTGAGCTGGAAAACCCACGAAAGACGGCTGGAAAATTTCAAGTGTCAGAAGGAAGTGTTCACTCGTAACATCAACGTTAGTAAAAGTGCTCTGAAAGCCTCCTATCTGATAACACTCCGAATTGCAAAACGCAGGAAAGCACATACGATTGGTGAATCTTTGCTTTGCTGCAGTGGACATTTGTAAAGTAATGTTTTGCAGCGAGCAAGCAAATCAAGTTAACCAGCCCCTCACAGACAATTTCCGCCTGGGGGGCTGTGCCCTTAAATAAATCACAATATCTTCCAAAGTATAGACAGCACAGGCATGGTTCAGGGCTTGAATTCAAGGTAACCCCCTGGGCATCAAGACTAAAACCTCAGGTGTGATAAAAGTCTTACTCAGTACCACACTGGAAGGAGATATCCAGAAAAAATACATAAAAAAAACAACAAACGCTTTTCATTTTTTTATGTTCTGTAGTCATTTTTTCAACTTGTAGCATATGAAAAGAGCCTTCACCAACATGTCTACTATACTGGGTAAAAATTTGGAACTGTTTGAACAAAGGGATCAAATTCTACAGGAGTTTTTACAAAGCTAAGCCCAAGGGTCCCCAAACCTCTCCAAAAATAAACATTGTGTAAATCTTTATGTCCAGTGATACACTAAGTTCTAAAGGGATGTTATCTTCTGGCACCTCACATGCTATCCATTGCCACACGCATTAGCCTTTGTAAGGCTTTTTTTTCCCCCTTATCTCATTCAAGAGGTGGGCGTGTTTGTTTGCACATCGATTACTCTGTGATGGATTGGGCTACAAACAAAGTAAAGGTATGAATGGAAAGCTTGTGACCTCCCCTACAACGTGATCATGGAGACTTCACCGTCATCAAGGTTGTAAGACCAGAGCAGCAAAACGCAAGCCTTTGTTTTGGAAGCATGGGGGTACTAGACACATTGTGAATGGGATATCTCAGCGGTGAAATGACGGATTCGAAAAATTCCTTCGCTGTTTGACGGTAGGAAAACAACGATTTTGATATCGAGTCAGCTTTTTTTCTCTTTTGCTTTTGTAATAATATTACAAATGAGTTATGAAATATAATTTTTACGTGCAGTACCGTGTTCCGCCCGCGGGACTAGAGGGCGTAAGAAGTTGAAAAGATACCTCTTTTGGATAACACTGTTTCTTGAAGAATTTGTGAACTGGCACATGATATGGAGACGCAACGCATATGCACACTCGATTGATGAATCCACAGACGTGGGAAATCAGACTCAGCTGTTAGTATTGGTTCGCTACGTTTGGGAAAAAAACCTGGTTGAAGACTGTTTTTGTTGTCTTACACTGCCAACATGAACAACAGCAGCGGATATTTTTGAAATACTTAACCAGTACGTAACCACAAAAGGCATTTCGTGGGAAAGCTGTATCAGCATTTGCAAAGACAGGGCTATGACTGGAAATAAGAGTAGTTTGATCACGAGAATAAAACGCTGTTTCAACGCATTGTCTTTTACACAGAGAGGCATTGGCATCGAAAAAACTGAGCCCAGACTTGAATAATGTTTTATTCTCTGCTGTAAAAATTGTGAATTTCATTAAGGCCAGACTAATGTCATAGGTCTATGTGACAAAATCAAAGGGTTCACAGCGAAAGCAGAACGGTGGAATGAACGAGTGAGAATGGGAATAACAATGATGTTCACCTGCCTAAATGGCTTCTATGATGGAGAATCTGAAGTGTGTGGACTTCTCGGAGATAGTCTGCAGACATCTCACAGGGCTTGTTTCTCAGTTCAACATGGACTTCAGTGAAATGGACAAACTGACTGAATTGAGCAATGACAGTTTTTTACATCAGAAGCATCAGAGCTGTGAATGTAACATCTCAGAGTTTTGGTTGGATATCTCAACTGAATATCCAGAGCTTACTGGGAAAGCGATGAAAGAACTGCTACGTTTGCAACTACATATTTACGTGAGTCAAGATTTTCTGCCTTGGCTGCTATTAAAAAAAAAAAAAAAAAAAAAAAAAACTGAGCAAAATTAGAGGTGAAGGATGAGATAAGAGTTTGTGTTTCTGAAATTGTACCAGGTACTGACAAGTGTCCCATTGAAATGGTAAGTTTTAATGGTTTATTCAGGGTTCATTTTTATGTTGACTTGAACAAAAAGTTTATCATTGTTAGATATGATATTTCTGGGGCTCCCGAGTGGCGCATCCAGTAAAGGCGCTCTGTGCGGAGTTCAGGATGTGCCCTATAGCCTGGAGATCGCAGGTTCGAATCCAGGCTATGTCACAGCTGATCGTGACCGAGAGTTCCTAGGGGGCGGCGCACAATTGGCTGAGCGCTGTCCGGGTAGGGAGGGCTTAGGTCGGCAGGGGAATCCACGGCTCACCGCGCATCAGCGACCCCTGTGGCCGCCAGATCTGTGTTGTCCTCCGGCACTATAGGTCTGGTGGCATTGCTGTGGATCTGCAGTGCGAAAAATGACGGCTTGGCAGGAGCACGTTTCGGAGGACGCGTATTCCAGCCTCCGTATTCGCGTATTCCAGTCGGCGGGGGGGTTGCGAGCGGTGAGCCGGGGATACAGATAATAATTGGGCATGCTAAATTGGGGTGAAAACCGGGGTAAAATAATTGGCGACGACTAAATTTAAAAAAAAAAAAAAAAAGAAATGATATTTTTATCTTGAGGTTAATGTTTTTGATGTTGTAAATATTTTAAAAGCTACTCATTTTGATGGGAAGTAAATGGTAGGCTAACGTGAAAAGCATTTATAGTGCAGACTATTTGGGATTATTTATAATAACTTTGCCGAATAGAAACGTGTGCATCCAAAGACTTAATTCAAAGTTTTAAGAACTACTGTTTGGCATTCTGTTCTAACCCAGCAGTGTGTCAGTCCCAAACTGTTGTGACATAAATTATATATTAAATAAACATCAAAAATGTTAATTAGGCTATTCTGCCTTTTATTACAACTGTGATAACATTCAGTAGAGTGAAAACTATAAAGGGGTACTTCAGCTGAAATGTTGAGACAGAAGGGGTACAGTTTTTAAAAAAAGGCTGAAAACCCTGATATATATTATCATACTTATGCAAACTAGTCCACGTGTAAATTAAGTACTACCAAATTTCCCCAATTTGTTGCTTTAAATTTAGTCAGAATACCAGTACATACAATTAGCAAAGTTAGTGATGAGTCCATAATTCGGCATATAACAAATCATATCATATCACAAGGAACCCCTGAAACGTTATAAGGGATTTAGTAAAAAATAAATAAGGGGGGTGGGAGTATTTGATGTACTGTATATACATCAAGTGGTAAAATTGAAGAATTCACAAGCATCATTAAGGGAAATTTTTCTCTTGTCGAATGTATTCTAATGCTACAGGGTGGAATTGGACCTCTCGGAGGAACAGGACCAGCTGGTCCTCCTGGTAAACCAGTAAGTATCATCTAAGGCAATCGATTGCTGGAGTGAGGTCTGGTTGTATAACTCTTTCAACACTATCTTTACAGAAAGGCATCCCTATGATAACTAATTCAAGTTCAGTATCTCATATGTTCAAATAGTACCGCTAATCAGGCAGTCGTTTGTGAAATGCAGGTTTGCTTTGTAGAAACATCCAATCCTTATTACGGGAGGAAGAATAACATTGGTAGGGGTTTTGTTGGGACAGTGGGTCCAAAAACTACTCATTATTAGTAGTAGTAGTATAGTTATTGTTATTGTCATTATTATTAATGTTTCCATTCCATTTGAGTCTGATTTCTTCAAAATAGTAGTTAATTGTATATTGCGTAATTTTGGTATGGTCTAATTATTATTCTATACCCTAGTATTTGACAGTTTGTTATTTAATGTAATCACAATCATTTTCTGTTTACTCCAGTTGTAATGTATATGCAAGTATTTTACTGAATTGCAAATACAACTATTGCAACAAACTATTAACACCCTGATTTGATTGTTTAAGGGAGACGCAGGAGTGGCTGGTGAAAATGGATTACCAGGACCAAAAGGACCTCCTGTGAGTAACTGTCCTCTAGTTATGCAATTTCAAAATACTCAGGTATAGACTGCAATGGTGCACCTAGCCATAATGTTACAGAAATAAACCATCACTCAACATAGGAATAAACTCTGTAGTATAGATTCACAATGTATGTGAGAATCTCTATGTTAATCAGACTAACGAACTAAAAACCTTTCTCTTTGTTTCAGGGTGAAACTGGAAAACAAGGACCAGGTGGTGCAACTGGGCTTCCTGGACCTGATGTGGGTTTAATATGTCTTTGATATTACTTCAGAGCACATGCATTTACTGTAGACACAGGGGTGCTGTTGTTAAACATTTAGATACACAAGTAAAGGATTCAGGAGTTAATTTAAAATTATGATTTTTTTCTTGACCAACAGGGTGAAAAAGGTGGCAAAGGGGAAGCTGGTTCCCGTGGTATAAAAGGCCATACTGGAGAGAAAGGCGAAAGGGTACAGAATTGGCACAGCTGATTTTTTCTTTATGTGTACCATAGCAGTGTTGACTAAGCTAGGCATGCTAGGCCTGCTGTTTGATTTCTTTCTGTATTTATTTGTGTATCTTTCAGTGGTATCCGGTTTCAGTTCAGTTTTTAGGTTGGCGGGCATGAAGAGACCCTGTACAATGGCAAGTCTTCTTTGTCTGCGCATGTACAGTATTTATGTATTTCTCAATCTCTTTTTAGGGCCCCATAGGACCCGCTGGCCCACAAGGGAGTAAGGTAAATTACCATTTAATTTGTGTCCTGTGTATTCCAAAGTTCAACTGTAAAATACATAACAAACCTTTCAGTGGGTTTGTAAGCAGAAGGAAGGCGGATATGAGCTCAATGAAACCATCATGATGCTGTTTCTGAAGTGAGGTTGCCAGTGATTTGAGGCCCAATTCAAACTGTATACAAAATCATGCTTAATTCTTGATTTCTACATTAAAATTAATTTTACAGTAAGACCACAAACACAGAGAGGTAAGGTGAACTTATTTCTGTAGCACAGAAATAAGACAACACAACAAAGGACAGCAGATTCCACAATAACCAAAGTGTAGCCGTGATTACAATTAGCAGATTCTACAATAACCAACGTGTAGCAATGGTTACAATGAGCAGATTCACTACACTGAATAATCTATTCAATATATAACAGACTGCTCATGAGAAAATGAAAACAAAATGGTGGACTTCTTTTGGGGAATAAAGGCCTTTTGTGATTATTTCTCTGGCTTTAATGTGCTCAGACCTTATTGATTTATGGGATGTTTTCATTCACATGGATGACTGTAACCCTGAAATAAGTCATAATCTTTAATGAGACTATATATATATATATATAAAAAAAATGTTCATTTAACTCTGCTGTTTACACTGTAGGGCAACCCAGGTGCACCTGGAGGAAATGGGAATAAAGGAGACATGGTATGTGTTTGTTCTCTCTAACGGGATGTTTAAGGGGCAGGGTTCCCTCGCTTTGCATATTCTGTGGCCCATGGCATCTTCCATTCTGCAGTAACTACAACCCAACGTGTTGAGAAGACAGAAGCTCACAGCAAGCCCCCTCTTCCTGGAATCGATTATTATAAACCTTTGCCAAACAGCAGTTGTTGAAACATTTGTCTATTTCTTGTTTTTGTTTTTGGTGCTGCTACATTACTCCCATTTAATGATCAAACACAAGCTACTCTCTAATTTTACTGTTAAGATATGGGTTTTTTTCTGTTTGAATAAATACATGAATGAATAAATATATAAATAATAAAAATAATATTCTTAAAAGTAATGATATTCATGCTGGAACCTCAACTTAGTCAGCTGCTTGTTTGAACTTGGGCAAGTCACTGAAAAAACTTTCTCTATTAATTTTTCTTCCAAAAAGTAATCTTATTTGTGAATCACTTATGTTAATACGACAACAATTGTTTTTTAACTTATTAATGCCGTGGTAACAGTGTAGTTTAAAGATCTGTTACAAACAGTCATGTATACATGTTATACAGAATGTTATACACTATAGTACACAGCTATTGGTAATGCATGTATAGCAATGCAATGCATAAGCACCAAGAAGCCTTACAGTGTAATTGCTTTCATAATCGTCTGGTTTCACAGACCCTGATTAGCACTAATCTCATAGTACCTAATGTTACCTTTACAATAATGTGTCAATTACATTTTATTATATAAAAAAATGTGCTTCCTATTAATTACCCTCAAAATGTTTAGTAACACATTACATTACACTTCTTTTTTTATTACTGTGATGTATTGATGACTTGATTTGTATAAACTGACTTTAGTTAATATGTGTTTTATAGGGTCCTCCTGGTATTCCGGGGATTAAGGGAGAGGTATGCTTTTTATATCTATTTTGGTTTAGTTTGTTTTAGTTGCTCCATACAACAGCCTGATCATGTTCTGAAGACTTACCTTTACTAACCTGCCAATATGTATTATCGGAGGAGACTACAGTATACCTGTCTGGGCAACAGGGTTTTTTCATGACATACTGCATGCTACATTCATTAACAAACAGGACAACTAGGGGCTCCCGAGTGGCGCATCCTGTAAAGGCACTCCGCCCTATAGCTTGGAGATTGCTGGTTCGAATCTAAGCTATGCCACAGCCGACCGTGGCCAGGGGTTCCCGGGGGGGGTGCACAATTGGCCAAGTGCTGTCTGGGCGGGGAGGGGTTAGGTTGGCTGGGGAGTCCCTTGTGGCTGGCCGGGCGCCTGCAGGCCTGCCTGTATGCAATTCAGAACTGCGTGGTCCTCCAATGCTGTAAATTCTGGGATGGCTGCACGGCGGGCTTGCAGAGCGAAACAAAGCAGATGGCTGGTGGCACTCGTTTCTGAGGACTCGAGTGCTCGTCTTTGTCTCTGCCGAGTTAGTGCGGGGGTTGCAGCGGTGAGCCAGGTTGAATAGTAACTGACATTCCAAAATTGGGAGAAAATCGAGAATTAATAAAAATAATTGTCAAAAAAAAAAAGCATACTCAGGTACAACTGAGCATGAGTGGGCCTTTTCAAAACCTAGAGCAGAAAGGCTAGTGTTTTAAACCTCAACCATCTCTTTAGAGAATAATACACTTGTGAACGCTATCTGTATGAACTGAGGCACTTCTAATTTCAGATAGGCACCAAAGGAGACAAGGGACCAAAGGGGCCAGAAGGCCACCGTGGACAACCAGGCCACATGGGACCTTCTGGCCCCCCAGGTCCTCGTGGGATGGATGGGGACAGGGGTATATCTGGACCGCCTGGGCCGCAAGGTCTTCCTGTAAGTACCATTAAATCACTACATTCTTACTTGCTACCGTTTAGTCCAAAACCTGTAATTTGTTATATTTCACACTAAGGCTTGTGTCTCACTGTGGTTGATCCCCGAGGCCAGCATCGCAACCGTTGTGTGTGCTGATGCGCCAGGGAGGCAAAATAAGCTGATCCCTGGAGCCAGCATTACACTTCAGCCATCAACACCAGACAGAAGGACATCTACATCATCATATGGAAGGAAACGTAAATGGATGGAGACACATATGGATCACATTAGTTTACTGTAAAGCTACGTCTTAGTTGGTGCTTATCTTGGCGAGAGCCGAGTTCAAATCAGCATGAAGTTTTAACATCTACTCTCGTGTAATAGAAATCATACCTCTTATAAAAGAGGTTTAAAAAAAAACCAAAAGCGACGTCGTTGGTGCATCCGTCCTCTCAACCAACAGAGAACCCGAAAGGGAGAATTTCAAACATTATTCTGTTTACCCCACCCTCTCGTTCCACCTCTGAACAGACTAACCCCGTTCAGCCAAGGCTGCAGGTTTTTATACATGTGACCGTCTCCAGATTAGTAATAAATTAATCAATCTGGGGACAGTCACAGTCTGCACGAGTTTAGCATGGATGGGGAATTTTAACCCCACCCATGCTGTAAAACAGCAATCACAAAACATTGTGTATTTAACCATCAAATAATACATTTAAATGCTAATAATACAAAATAAACATGGGGTGGGGTACCCCGTCACAGACAGTGAGAGATATTTGAGGTATTTTAGAATGACAGGTGAAAGGTTTGACGATCTGTTGAGGCTGTATACCTTTCCATAAAAGACACACCTCTCAAGGTTGTAGATGATGTCACTACAACTTGTCGCACAGGGTCAGAGACCTGAAGTATGTACTGTAAGTTGTGTACTCTAAAGTAACATTTAAACTTAACAGTAGTCAAAAATAATAGTCTTTATATTATTGTTTTTGGTGTACTATTTAGAAGCTCTTGTGTATGTTGATGTGGCTAAAACCACATTGTTTGGTGACCTTTCCATGAATTCTTGTTTTTTTTGCCGCACCTCGCCTATGAAATGTACTAAAAATGGCTGTGCCAAAATTGTAGCCTTAGTTATAGCAATGCAACTGTCTTTAGGGAAAACTCTGCTGGGATGTACTGCTGTAATGTAACTGTTTTACCGTTGGATGCCTTTTCCATTACCCAAATGCTTGTCATATTACCATGCAGGGTCAGGAAACAAGTGAGAAGAGAATCAGGGAAATTTGCAACTCCATGATTCAAGGTTAGTATTTTTAACTCCCTCCTTGTCTAATACCCCAAATCTCATCAGCGCATTTTATTTTCTAAAAAGAATAAATACCACAATTCTTAAGACTCTTAACTAAATGACATGCCTGAGCTGTTTATTTTTCTTTGGAGCATTTATTGGGTGCATTTTTTTCTTTCTGAAAAACAAATTTACTGGACAATTTGAAGTAAAGAGCTTTGAGAATCAAGCCCTATGTGTTCTGTCCACATGCTAGATAATCTGATGTAGTAGTTTTACTTAAGCATTTTTCTTTTGATTCCAAAATAAAATACAGTGCACTCCATTTATAAGAATCACATTCGTCCCGGGTGTTTTGATTCTTCTAAGCGGTAGATTCTTAAAAGCGGACCGATATGATTACTGTGGTGCAGAATCAAACTTAGTATGAGAATGATAAGAGCTTGTTCCCTGGCTGCAGTGTAAAGGGTTGACCACTAGATGTCATGAGTTCCCGCATGTATGCACGCCCACGAAAAATCCATCCTGATAATTTACACTGTCCTCGGTCACAATTAGCAAAAGCGTGCCATCAGCAGTTTAAATACAGTATACAGGTGTCAATGGTGCTCAGTCATTGAGGACAGTACATTAAAACAAGTCCTAGTGGGTAAGCAGCTTGTTATATGATCACGATTATGTTTACTCAAGGCTGCAGAATCCTATTTTACTACAGTATATTTGAGAAGCGATCGTCTCGTGAGAGTGCCTAGTTTAACTGCCGGGCGGTGTTACGTGTAATGGCACAGCACAGTATTTTACTGTCAAGACTGCCACTGTATTTAAGCATCTATGGCTTACTTATGTTCTGTTGCGATACAAATCTCACGGTTTTTCATTAAACGTAGATGCAAAGCGCTGCAATCTCCTCCCCTCCTCACCACGCCACGTCATCTACATGCATATCACACAATAACACCGCTGTACTCGGGATGTATTCAATGAATGTGTATTCACTTTATTGAAACAAATTTTCACTAACAGAGAACACAAAACAGCATACCTGCACAATGCAGTGGTGCAGTCACGTTTTGATTACAAACAATGCAGTGTTTCCTGCATCACTGCATGATCCATTCTGTGTACGTGCCTAATCGCGCGAGATGTGATCAAATTCAAAAACAGCTTTTATTGGCTGTACACGTCATTGCACTTGATACAGTACCGTATTATATGCAGTCAGTTTGCCCTGAAATGATTCTTACAAGCAGATTGCTTGATTCTTACAAGGAGATTATTTTAGCATGGTTAGTATAGGAATGATTTTGTCCCAGTGGTTTTGATCACTATATGCTGTTGATTCTTATATCAGTGATTCTTATAAACGGAGTGCACTATAATTGTCTTTTCTAGAAGCTGCAGTGTACCATAAGGTTTTTAGAATGTTTAATGTTTTAGAAACATAGTACAACTTATGAAACAACATGCACTGAACACCCAATTTTATGACTGTGAGGACTGTAAGGTTTCTGCCGGAATAATGTTGTGGAGAATAACATTTCACTCAATAAGGAGTTCAGACATGTGGTTTTCCAAAGAGGCCTGGATCTATTTTTCATTACACATTCAGTCCTCACGATCGGTTACACAAGCCACGGAGAGTCACATACATGCACAGTACAGTTAGAGTTCATTGTCCAGTATTTAGTTCCAGCTCCAAAATACATTCAGATTACATTTTCTTTTGATAAGTTTCTGTTATCACTGCACAACTGCTACCTGCCATGCGCTTCCCTTACTGAGCGTCCATTCCCTGCAATTACACACCTACAACGCATCTCCTCTGTTGGGAGCTGGGATGAGACGTCAGCCTCCAAAAAGCACTAAACTTAAAGGTAGCGCTAGAATATACAAATAAGGGATCATACAGTGTGGCTCGCCCTACATGAACAACATGTATTGAAAACAGTTATTTCACCAAATAAAAAATGGTGTTGTAGGTTTATGTATTAAATAACAGGGATGGTTCATTTAATGTACCTGTATTTTGAGGTGATTATTATTGTTATACTTATCTGTTTAATTCCAGACCAAATTGCTGCACTTGCTGTCAGTCTCAGGAGTCCAGTAGTTAAAGGAGCCGCGGGCCGTCCTGGAGCCGCTGGTCTCCCAGGACCACCAGGGCCACCTGGGCCTGGAGGACATCCAGGACAGAAAGGCCCTATGGGTCCCAGAGGGCAGCAAGGATTCTATGGAGAGCCAGGACTGAAAGGTACCAACAACTCAGACTTACTGTATGCAGCACCTTCTAATACTGCATCCAAAAGCACAAACGCATTGAAAAGACATGCTCAGCCAACTATTTATTACAAGAAAGGGATCATTAATGTGTCTTGAATTGAAACAGTGGTGATACACCATACCTACAGTAGTGACTACAGGAGCCACCTCCAACAGCGAAGCATCTACTGTAGATGCTGGAAATACAAAGATGACCTTGATAGCCTGAGGTAACGCCAAGTACTGTTATTATTATTATTATTATTATTATTATTATTATTATTATTATTATTATTATTCTTTCTTTCTTTCTTAGCAGACACCCTTATCCAGGGCGACTTACAATTGTTACAAGATATCACATTATTTTTACATACAATTACATTATTTTTTACACATTATTTTTACATACAATTACCCATTTATACAGTTGGGTTTTTACTGGAGCAATCTAGGTAAAGTACCTTGCTCAAGGGTACAGCAGCAGTGTCCCCCACCTGGGATTGATCCCACGACCCTCCGGTCAACAGTCCAGAGCCCTAACCACTACTCCACACTGCTGCACTTATTGCCTGATAAAATTTAACTTTCTTATATTTAATATACCTTTTTAGTTCCAAGATGCTAATTTCAGTGCTTCAAGTATCAGACAAAAATAAACAGACAAATCTTTGAAAGATAAGCAAATTAATTAGTTTATTCAGAAGTAACAAAAATGCAGTAAAATGTTATATGAGCATCATCAGAACTAGCATTCAAAGTATATTCGAACATGTACAATAACACATTTCATCAGAAACATTCAAACAAAATGAATTCCTATATCATGCATTGTTTTCTGTAAGGAGAATGTTTGTACACGAGTCTCGGATGCACAAACAAATCCAGTGATAAACGTTGTTTCTCAGTCTGATCCTTGCTGGATTTTGTCCTTTGTCCTTCTGAAGCAAGGTGATTTCGTAGACACTGCTTAGTAGTTTTGAAGAAGTTAACTTGAAAAAAGTTACATTTTTTACAAGTTACACAAACCCTCATGGTGGGCTTCCAAAGGAAAGTAGCACTTGCCAAATAATTTTTATTTATTGAGAAGGTTTGTTATATTTTCCAGAAGAAATTTTAATCTTTACATGCTACATGTCTGACAGTGCGTTCAAGTCTTGAAGTTCAAACAATTGTCTTTAAAAAGAAGTAGTTTTATTCATTTAAGTTTGCTTAATTGTCGCTGAATATAATAGTAAACTTCTCATGTTTAGTTCCATATGTGGGGGTTTCGTAGACAGAATGTCTATAAGCAGTGGGTTCTTTTGTCTTGTGAGATAACAAACTTTGCAATCACTTTGGATAGAAGAAAATACATTGCCCTGTTAGAAGATACCTTTATATTTAAACATATTCTACACAGTTTATCCTTCCACAGCTGACAAGGGCTAGTGAACACTTAGGTGACTGTTGTAGGTTTTACTAAATATGTGTAAAAGATTCTGATTTAAAAAGGCATATTTAATGTTTTGATCTACTCCCCTCTTAACAGGTGACACAGGGGAGAAGGGAGAACGTGGAGAAGCTGGAATTGGAAAGCGTGGGAGTCAGGGACCACCAGGACCTCCAGGTACGGAGAACTGGGTGTTAATGTATATATTAAGATGTGAATCTAAGAAACCCAAATGTTTAGACCATTTTTTTTTGTTTAGATGTACACAAAAGGTTTAAATGATTACAAAAATTATTTCAGGACATTTTGGAGGAAAGCCCTTCAATTGTGTGGAAAGAAAGGTAAACACAATGCAGTACAATGCACTGTGTTTACTTTTCTTACTATTGTAAGCTTCTGTTCACTTTTCTTCAATTGCTTTAGTCCTCCAGAAATACAGTAACTTTGCAGAAGCATTCCAGCAAGGTTACTGGCAGAAGATGGATTTTACCATCATGAGCATGTGGGCAGGATATGGGATTTAACTTCCTGGTTGAACTTCGAATGCACATTCACATGATTACTACATTTGCTGCTCGGTCATATTAAAGTGCTCTACATTCTCAATTCATTCTGTATATATGTATAAAAACAAACAAAATGAAAGGTGGAATTTTCAGAATCTATTTCCCTGTTTTCAATAAAGTAAATGGTTTCTGTTGCATTTCTGACCAGGAGGTCGTCTGACGTTCGGTCGCCTAGTTGATAGCATTTGTTGTGTTTTCACATGTAACAGGAGACCATGTTAAGGTTACCATCCTCTTCCCCAACGACACATGAGATGGAAAATGAAGGATACAAATTGTGACCGCCAAACACTTTTGCCTTACTGTATGCCTTCACAGGAGGTATACTTGAAATCCATTTAGTGGCACATAAGGCCATTACATGGCTTTCAAACCCCAACATAGAACTTTAGTTGGTGCATTTCTATACGCCGTACATGAAGAAGAAAGAATACAATAAATATTGGTGTTCTCAAATGTCCCGCTCTGTTTGCAGGAGAACCTGGTCTAGATGGCGTTGGCAAAGCTGGCCGTGATGGTGCTCACGGGGAGCAGGGGGTTCCAGGGGAAACTGGTTTTCCAGGCTCTCGAGGTCCCAGAGGCCCACCTGGGGTGTGTGATCCCACAAGCTGCATGGGGCCCCCACCGATGTTCATGCCAGTGAGTGGGAAAAAATCCTCCAGTATGAAGGGCCCATGAAAAAAGAAGACATCTAAATATAAGTTATACAGTATGAGAGCTCAGAAACAAGGAGTTAATGCCCTGGTCATGTCCAAGATGAACTTGAACTCAACCTGTTTCCATTTCACAAAAGCTATGAAGACTGGTGAGCTGTGCTTGTCAACCCTTGATCTTTGAGCTTTCACCTGGCAGCGATGCCTTGTATGTTTGTATAAATCAATCTACCCTGTTAACAAAGAGATGTCCTTGAAATATGAATGAATACAGAGACAAAAAAAGATGTTTGAGTTGATCCCATTGATTTATTTTTCACCCATTACTAAAATAGCATTGGGCTAATAAGCAATAAAGCTGGTTCTTGTTTTTTGTGTAGTCCAATACATTATAAGAGAGCAATATAGAGCCTTATTTATGCAAACTACTTTTAAAACCCTCAGGAGAGCTTGGCAGGTTAAAGTGTGACACCATGTCTACCATTTAAAATGAAATTCTTCATAAGCAGTTCCATTTTCAATCTGTGGGCCATATTCACAACGCTTTTACCAACAACTAAAGCATTTGCCCACGACTAAATAAAAATAAATACATAAATAAATAAATGTTGATGTATAAAGCTTGAGACAAATAACCCAGTATTTGTCTCAAGCTTTATTAGCAGTTTTATTTTCATTCACAATAAAATGTTGCAAAGCGTGGTGGTAAATGCTTTGTGAATATAGTCCTGTATATGGAATAGATCTAATTACCACACACAGACAAACATAACAGTGGGGAATTCTGAGAAATATAAATAATGCACTATTTGAAGGAACTGTGGTAGGAAACACAGTAAATCAGGGGAAACTGAAGGCATAGTGAAAAAGGCCTTGTATTGCAAACTTTATATGGGTAGGGAATCATACTAAATCACAATCCCTACTGATTGCATTGATTGGAAGAAAAAGTGTTGGTGATTATGGATAGCTTGACTTTGATTGAGAAAATGTTTCTTTGCAAGAAGGGACTGTTCTTTCATGCTTATTCTCAAAAGATCATTAAGTTCATAAGAACTCACAGGGTAGGGTATTCATTCAGCCATGACAATATTCTGAAGACACTGGTGATACCATAAGAACTGGCAGGAGAAAGGGTTTAATCATCAATACTCAATCTCATAAAACACAGTCCAATTGTTAAATACACAGACATACTGCATCGTCAAACCGTAAATAAAATCCATACTTATTCCATGTGTCTAATGCATGCCTTTGCCAGCAAGTATCAGATTTGAAAATCTCACATTGACACATCCATTTTAAACTGACCTTGTTAACTGTCTAGCTGTAATTATCTGCTAGATCAAAAACGAATCAAAATCCCAAACCGATTGTTTCAGGGGGGATTCTTTTAGCTGTGGGCTTAGGCATAGATTATATCTGAGGAAACTATGTGAACTATGGAAACAATGCAGACTTGCTCAGGCCCATCTGTATTGATCAGGGATTAACATTGTGTGACTGTATTCAAATCATGATCAGGAGACTGAAAGAATGCATTAAGGACTCAAGAAATTGACTTTTTCTTATTTGTGTGTTTTCAAGTTTAGAGTTCTACCAACAAATTATTTTTGGATAATTTTACAGACCCCGAATATCACTAATCTTGGACTGCCTAAAAGCTGCTAATAAAGCCAGTTAAGTAAGCTGCTTGCTTAGCTTCACTGTTTTCCATTAGCGCTGAGATATTATTTTATATTATATATTTGCACCATAATGGCAACTACCAAAGATAATGCACACCTGTAATAGTGTGACTGAGATAGTAAATCTTCTGATAAAGCTGACTAGCACAGATGCTATACACTAACGTTTAACAAAAATCTGCATTTTTAAAAGCAGCATCATAAGAAATCAAATAACCTTCATCACTCCAGGCTGCAAAATATTGTTTGATCCCCAGAGGGCCTCCTCTGCATATCTCTAGCGGAGGGTTTTCAAGTGGGTTCCCTTCGAAGTTTGAGGAACACTGATTGTCCCCCCATTCCAAGTTCACAAGGTCCCCAAACCTCCTATGAAGGGTCCTCAGCTTGTTTTTGCCCAGCCACAAAGTGTGAAGGCTCCTCAGATTACTGAAAGTCTCAGGCAGGCTTTCCAACCTGTTGAAGAACAAGAGCATGGTCACTAGCTTTGCCAGGTTCTCAACGCTGGGAGGGATTGTCCTGATCTTGTTACACTGGCATCCAAAAACGTAAGGTTTCTCATCTGGCAAGTCTGAAGCAGAAACTCCCTGAAGGCATTATTGGCCAGGTGTAAGCTGGTAAGCTTCTGGAGCCTCCCAAACTCTTTGGAAAGGAAACTCAAGAAGTTGTTGCTGAGGGTCAGCCTCTCCAAGTTATCCAAGACTCCTATATCAGCAGGGATGACTCTCAGCTCATTGGTGTATAGATTAAAAATAGACCGGTTCCTTAGCTGCCTGATTTCTCTAGGGACCAAATCCATCCTGTACATCAGGCAGCTCCCTCGCTCTGGGCTCAAGGACTTGCAGTTCCTCCAGATCAAAGACCTCTGAGGGTACAGATACTAGATCTTTCCCTTCCAATTCAGCCTCCATTAGCCACCCTCAGTGGGATTTTTTTCCAACCTGTATTTCCAAAACTTGTCCCCATTCGGGACCAGTGACAGGAGAGACTGTGTTGATTTCACCCTGCTACACTCTCCTTCTCTGTGTGCTATTGTAGAAAATAAGGATCTCCTTACACTGAACACATAGTTTCTAAGATGCCTTATATTTGGCTAAATACATACAACAATAATATACACCTCTTTACAGAGGAAAGGCAAAAGCTGTTTAAATGTGTCCACTTCACCTTATTATTAATATTTTATTTGTTCTTCACTGCTTTGCATTAGGGGTGGTTGCATAGCGTCTCTAGGCTGCCTAGCTACCAAAGTAAACACAGTGCCCTCTATGCTGCTCCTAATATGTAAAATACAAAGCTCACAGCAGTTCCTTTGTTGATTAAACATGTTTATACATAATTGACAAAAGATTAAATACTAGTCCTGAAACAGACAGTACAGTAACCTGTGTAATCCAGCATCGATTGGGATCAGAATCATATATGGCGGATTACAGTGTGCTGGATGACAGAGGTACTGTACAATCTAGTATTGTACCCCCAAAAAAGTAAGTATCAATGACAAACTATTTGAACTCAATTACAGTACATACAGTAGAAGTCTTGTTCAGGTACACCCAGTAATTAAAGGATTGTAGTAACTTTAATTTTACTTCTATTATGTACACAAGGATTATTTTTTAAAACACTATTTAGAAAAAAAAAAAAAACTGAAAAAAAACCCGAGCTGTACTGCTGAACCTCGTCTTCTTTAATATTAGCATCACAAGGGTATCCATGTATTATAAAAAATAATTTATGACGTCACAGAAACCCTGAATTATTTTCCTGTAACTCACTGAAGCACTTCTATTATTATATGTGTGTGTGTGTGTGTGTATATATATATATATATATATATATATATATATATATATATATATATATATATATATATAGATGGATATAGTGCCTATAGTAAGTATTCACCCCCCCCCCTTGGCTGTTTTCTTGATGCATTTAAATGGGATTTTTTCCCCTTTGATTTACACAACCAATTGCCTTCAGAATTCACACAATAAGTTAATGGAGTCCATCTGTGTGCAATAAAAGTGGTTGACATGATTTCAGATTAAATACACCTGTCTCTGTAAGGTACCACAGTTGGGTAGTGCATTCAAAGCAAAGATACTACCATGAAAACCAAGGAGCTTTCAAAACAACTCTGGGATAAAGTTGTGGAAAGGCATAGATCAGGGGAGGGGTGTAAAAAGATTTCAAAGGCATTGAATATCCCTTGGAGCACAGTCAAGTCGATCATTAAGAATTGGAAGGTATATGGCACCACCCAGAATCTGCTTAGAGCAGACCGTCCTCCCAAACTGAGCAGCCGGGTAAGAAGGGCATTGGTCAGAGAAGCCAGCAAGAGGCCAATGACAACTCTGAAAGACCTCCAGCGTTCTATGGCTGAGATGGAAGAAACTGTCCATGTGTCAACAATAGCTCAGGTACTCCACAAATCTGGCCTGTATGGAAGAGTGGAAAGAAGGAAGCCATTTCTGAAAAAAGCCCATTAAAATCCTGATTGGAATTTGCGAAAAGGCATGCGGGAAACTCTGAAAAGCTGTGGCAAAAGATTCTGTTCTCCGATTAAACAAAAATTGAACTATTCGGACTAAATACAAAGCATTATGTCTGGCGCAAACCCAACACAGCACATCACCCAGGTAACACCATCTCTACTGTGAAGCATGGTGGTGGCAGCGTCATGCTATGGGGATGCTTTTCATCAGCAGGGACTGGGAAGCTTGTCAGGGCAGAGGGCAAAATTGATGGAGCTAAATACAGGCAAATCCTTGAGGAAAACCTGCTTCAGTCTGCAAAAGACCTAAGACTGGGACGGAGATTCACCTTTCAGCAGGACAATGACCCCGAGTACACAGCCAAAGCGACACTGGAGTGGCTTAAAAACAAGAAAGTGAATGTCCTAGAGCGGCCCAGTCAAAGCCCGGACTTGAATCCGATTGAGAATCTGTGGCAAGACTTGAAGATTGCTGTCCACCAACCATCCCCATCCAACTTGACACAACTTGAACAATTTTGCCAAGAAGAATGGGCGAATATTGCATGATCCAGATGTGCAAACCTGGTAGAGACTTACCCCAAAAGACTCACAGCTGTAATTGCTGCCAAAGGTGCTTCTACCAAGTATTGACTCAGGGGGGTGAATACTTATCTAACCAAGACATTGCAGTCTTTTTATTTTTCATTAATTGTTGTTAAACTGTTGTAAATCAAAGGAAAAAAAACATTTAAATGCATCAAGATTTCAGGTTGTAACACAACAAACTGTGAAAAAGTCCAAGGGGGGTGAATACTTACTATAGGCACTGTTTTGCCCAAAACATCCTGAAAATAAAAGATTTTTTAATCTTTTAAACTTTGTGCACATTTTGTAAAAACCTTTTCTTACCACACGCACCCCTATTTGTGGATTAACTTTCCTCTCAGCCAATCTGAGATCAGGTTTCCCTTTTTTAGTGACATTTATTACCTGCCCCTGTGAAGTAAACATGTAAACAAAGATTTTAGTATGATATGCATGTTGACAAAAAAAATAGATGAAAACAAAGGGTCTTTTATGTAAAATGAACCTGTACCAAACTTTATTAGAGATTAGATTGAAGTTTAGCATTTTCATAAGGAAGAGGAGAAATCAGAGTAAAATAGCACCATTCTATACGTGCAACACATGGTACAGCTCAACTTGAAACCATTTCAAACCAGCATATAGAGTCCTTTAAAATAATTGAACAAATCCTCATAGTTAAATATGAATAATGAATTACATTTCATTGGACAAATATATATATATATATATATATATATATATATATATATATATATATATATATATATATATATATATATAATTCTCATTATTACAATTTGCCAAAAAACAAAACAAACAGAATCTTCATTGTTTGATAAATAGTGTTGTGATAAAAGTGCTTTTCTGTATCCCATATTGCATTGAAAAGGCATGGGCTGCAATGTATTAAAATAAACTCAAGTGGGTGAGTCTTTTCTTTGGGAGTTGAATACGTATTCTTCATGTAATATTTAGGACAAGCAATGTTCTTAAAAATTCATACAGGAAAAAATGTATTCTTTCCACAACAAGACTTCAATTTCTTTTATATTAGGATCATAGACTAACACATTCTTGACATTTACTGCATATGCCCTGGCTGTAGTCAATATAATTTTTTTTATATATATGAAGATTGCGTAAATAACCAGAGGACCAAAGTAACCCATTAAGCAACTTTCCTCCTGTTGCTCATTTAACAGGCAACACCAGGCACTATTACGTATTAGCATTTAGAAACAAAGCTTTTTACTGAGGTGAGATCAAACAATGCCCTCTGCAGTATGTGCTAGTAAGAGCAGAGGCGGAGTTAGACATTCCCACAAATAGGTATAAACAAGTACTGAAGGGATGCGGAGAGAAAACACAGTTCTTTCCTCACACCAGGTATTCAGTCTTGGAAACATTCTGGGACTAGTCCCGATATATCATGTAAAGTTTGTTGATTTCCAAATTACTCATGGTAGAAGGTATGGGAAAACAAAACAAAACAAAAAAACTGAGCAACAGCTGACAACCCAAAAGAAAAAAAAAACACATTTTCAAGTCAAACAAAATATGAAGAATCCAGACATTTTACAGTCACGTAGAGGGCCTATTATGGCTTTCCAATGTCATCCACGCTTGTGGTGACCCCACAAAATACTAAACATGTAATGGCTGCGTGGTGGTCTAATACTTTTTTCAGGACAATTCAGCAAAGCAGTGGTTAAGGCAGATAAAATCATAATCATCAAGCATATTAGGAGCCATTACCAAAACATTCATAGGTCAAATGGTTGGTATCTCATTCGTCATTTGATAAACAACATGTTCAATAATCAGCTAGAAAGGGCTTTATATCTTACCTCAATCCATTCTCCCCTGTTGTGTGTCTGACTTCACCTCCTCCTCCCTAGCCTCCACCTGTTTTCTGGCTTCCTCTAAGGGGGAGGGCAGCTATCCTGCCCCCCTGCCCATGGCTTCCCTGCAGCCAGACTCTCCACTATCAGCAAACTAAATTATGGACAGGGGTACTTCAAAGGGCTAGGTCAAAGGCCAAATCTATAATGAAAATATGTATAACGTAGTATTGTCTTGTCTAAGCATTAATAAATATTGTTCTTTCTATCGCATGTTTTCCTGAGTGAACTGTATCTATGGTCTACTCTAACATGAATACTGACAGGTATGCTGTCTGTCTGGGTTTTGAGAATAAAGCAACAATCCACCAGGGACTACATAAGGGACAACAACTTCACGTTTATCGTGAACCATTGGCACAAAGGCAGTCATATCAGCACAAATCCCAGGGTTCAGAAGCCACATATTATCAGCTGAACAGGCACAGGGCAACTGAAACCCTGAGCAGTAAAGCAGCTGTGAAGAACACCCTCTAGTTTCACTAGTAGACTTTGTGAAGGCAGTAATAGTATGACTGTGTCATGCTAGATGTGCCAACTTATAATAAAAAAGCTGATAATAGCGTGTAAGAAAAAACGGTGATCTAATTTCTGAGATGAATTACTTTGTGTCACAAAACCACTTACCGGTTTCAGGTGGAGCATTTTCAATTGGTCAAGAAAGCTTTAGAGTTTGCATTTTACAATATTCTCCATTAGCACAACACCACAGTCAATATTTTCTATTGGTTATTGGGCATTTCCTTCTTATTTTACAAAGATTGGCAAAACATTTGTATATGTCTGTGTTATATATGAATATAAAGAAGAAATTGATCTTTTTTTGTTGTTGGCACGCTGAGCTCACAACCAGAGCAGCCATTGCAGCTATTATAAGATGTATTACTTTAGTCTAAGTCAAGGTCTGCTAGACAAATTATTTCATTACCCAAGGTCAAATACTCCATCCCCACAGAGTCCAAATACCTGAACTTAAACTTATGGCACACATGCACAGTTTTAGACCAATTCTCAGACCTCTTAATAAAATTGAAAACAGTGGTATTTGCCAAAGATAGCAAAACACTAGGAGGCTAAGAGACGATTATGTTAGTTAAAGTCATGACACAAGCAAAGAATGCAACAGCAACAACGATGGACATTTTCTCTAGCCACTGCTCACCCTTTGAACACAACAGCACCAGTATCATTGTTACATTATATTAATAACAATTCCCAGACAAGAAAGACATACATCCCAAATATCGCACAGAACAAAAAACAATTCTGACCAGCAGCAACTGTTGCTAGTAAATACCAAATTGGGTATTGAAAACAGTTTGTTTGTTAAAAGTCCTAGTTCATAAATTACAATATCCTTTGCAGTTTATGTATGTGGTTTACTGGTTTAACGTCCCTTGACATTGGGAGGCCTGGCTGCCAGACTTGCATAGTAAGCACACTGAGAGGGGTCACACTGTCCAGTGGGCCCTGGAGGTCCAACTGGGCCGGGAGA
Organism: Acipenser ruthenus; assembly: GCF_902713425.1. Lineage (NCBI taxonomy): Eukaryota > Metazoa > Chordata > Actinopteri > Acipenseriformes > Acipenseridae > Acipenser > Acipenser ruthenus. The sequence continues at coordinate 1,623,501 of NC_081191.1, forward strand.
GCCAGGGTTTCCTGGCTCTCCCTGGACCCCCGCTGTTCCAGGCATTCCATCCTTTCCATAGCCAGGGGTGCCTGGGATACCTATTGAGAGAAGGAAATGAAAGAGTCACGCTTCTCTCCTGGGGCAATTCAATCATAACTAGGAGCGAGCTGAATTGTGCCCTTCACTTGGACTCGTTTATAGTGACATGGATGGAGCACAAGTGTGTTTGCAAACTCGTCTGAGAACAATAAAAAAAGACAAAACTAATGAAAGTATTACACTGTAAACCGTGAGGACATACCCGCAGCCCCAGTGGGACCGATTTCTCCTCTTTGTCCAATTCCAGGTTCTCCCCTCTCACCCTTAGCTCCTCTTTCGCCTGCAAATGTAGAGAAATGTGTAAAAGCATGACATGCTAAATAAATGAGTTGTATTGAATGTCAAGTGTCCTTTCATTACTGTATTTTCTAATAAAGAATTTTCTGATGCACTTCCTATATCAACATAGAAAAAAAGATGCCTGATGTAATCTACCGTGAATATCCGGATCACATTGGAAAGCTTTGTGCATGTGCTACCCTACTGCAGTGGAATTGCATGTACAGTTACCCTGTAAATATAGAGTGAGGTATAGACTTACCCTTTGGACCCATTGGTCCTTGGGGACCCTCTCCCCCGTTCAGCCCCGGGCTTCCAGGCTCTCCTGGGGGACCTGGTCTTCCTGGACGCCCCTCTTTGCCTTCAGGCCCAGGAGGACCGGGCCGGCCCGGAGAAGATTTCACATGTTCTGGCTGCATCTGAGCCATGAGGTAGGCCACTTTAGCTGGAGAGCAAAAATAAATCCATTTCTGAGGTGAACCTCCATTTTAAACTTTATTTTTAGTCTTCTCCTTATACTTAAGCTTGTTTCATCCTATAGTTTCAGTAATCTTTATCAATCTGCTTCATAATTTGGCTAAGTGCTGACTACAGTGGGTCTCTGAAAAGTCTCTTTTTGCCCCCAGTGACAAGTGAAAATTGGATGGTATTCTTGTAAAGGGAATTGTGTTGTTCCTATGATATGGTGAACTAGGTGAGGACTAACTAGCGCCTTATATACAGTACATTACAAGCATTGTATATTTAACCTCTCCAGCAATGCTGCACCTCTGTCCTATTATGAACAGTTACTTACCATCCAGCTGCTTTGCAAGCTCCTCCTGAATAAGTCTGCGCAGTTCTTCCATCGCTACGGATTCCCCCTATAGTCAGCATACAGCACAACATAAAAAAATGTAAAGGTATACAACACAGGAAAGCTGTCAGGGTAGACCTATCTTACCATCTACTAAAATGATAATACTTTGTTACAATGCAGTAATAGCACTGTAACTACATAATGGAATGTACTACTGTCATAACAAATGTCATATGTCTAACTACATAGTTATTTTCAAATTACACATGTGTGCAATACAACAGTAACTACTATGTAACCACAATGTAAGTCATTGTGGTTACATAGTAAGTCATGTAAGTCATTGTACATTATTCATTGAAATTGCAATGTTCCTGAAGTTAGGTTTCTAGGACATACATATAGAGGTGCTGAAGTGGTATTCTTTTCAAGTCACAAAGTTCTTATCAAGCCTTAGGAACGGAGGGTTTATAAGTAACTTTGTTTTTCGTTGCTTCATTATATCTCATGAGTCAGACAGTGTCACATTCAAAAGCTTGAGACCCCCTCTGATAACAGGCAGTTTAATAAGCAATTTCTCCAAGAATTTACAATAATAATAATACAATAAAAATAGTAGAACAAATACTGTAGCCTGTAACAGTAATGCAAGGTCCCCAGAAGTGACTTGTTCCTGGTCTGCTGCTTTTTAAAAATGATTTCCTGTCACGTCCTTATCTGACCGTGGCTGTAGAACACTAGCTGCTCAAGAGAAGCTGCTTTACTCACCCGAGGCCCAGGGAAGCCAGGCTGACCAGGAGTACCTGGAAGCCCAGGGGGGCCATGTTCTCCAGCAGGCCCCGTCATTCCCATCATCCCTGTGTGTCCTTTGTGACCCTTCATTCCAGGAGCTCCGTCTAGCCCTTTATCTCCGTGCGGCCCTTTGTCTCCTTTCACACCAGAATCCCCCTGCACAATACAACAAAACCAGCAAGCTGTTAGACATCAGAATACTGACTAACATAGAAAAACAAGGGTATATTTAAACTGATGGGCAGAGGTGTACGGCCAGCAAAACATTGTGATTAATACTTCTGAAGCACTATTTAGATGAAGTAAAACTAAACAGTCTAGTTTAAGATGACTGCCTTTCTACCTGCACTCAGTTGAGCTCCTCAGCTTTGCATGAATTGTTGTTTTTTGTTGCAAAGCTCATTTGTAGGAGAGTGTCATAGTTTTACTGCTGTGAAAGCTCAGTGGCTGAAGCTGTTGATATACTCGCTAACCAAACGGTTATGTTTTATAATATTGAGCCTGTTAGCTGATGAATTAAGTCCATTATACATTGGGCATCCTTTTTTGAACTGCAGGTCTCAAGTCAGGAGGCTATCCTGACATCAATGGGCCTGGTTTCTTTGTTTTTTACTTCAACGTACCCTTTCTCCTTTGGATCCATGCTCTCCTTGTTTGCCTGGCAGCCCCTACAAAAGAATACAGTTGTACAGTAATTAGATGCAAGAGTAAGCATGAGCAAAATAAACTAGAAAGTTAGTAAGAAACGCCCCCTGTATGTTCAGTATCACGCACAACTGGACCCCCAAGAACTTCATCCAAAGTGTCTACTTTACTGTACATGTAAATATGCAAGTGTGACATACAGGTGGTCCAACTGGTTCCCCATACATTTCCAGATTCTGTTGAAAGGACTTAGAGTATGTTGTCTTAAAAGCTATTATATTTTCAATTTGTATGTTGATCCAACAAAAGGAATCAACTACGCTTCGTTCTTTCTTTTACATCTCTGGACCAATATGGGTAACATAGCAAATGTTTCATTCTATATACAGTATACGTAAAACATGTGACATTAGATTGACGTACACAAGGATGCACCCCATTACATTGATTTAAATAATGAAATACTCATGACTTACATCTTTTCCTTGAGGCCCAAACTCTCCAGGTGGTCCCTGGATAATTAATAGAAATAAACAGAATTATTATGATCTGTATAACTATACAGGTACCATATCGAAAAGTCCTGGAAGTGAGAATTGTATTTGTTAAATGAATGTCTACTGAATACATTGATCACAACTAAACCTGCACAACAGTTTGTCCTACTGACCATTGTAAGTTTATAGTACAAGTATAGAGAGAAAAGCAAGCTGTGGGGCTACTGGCATTCATGTTCCTTCATGAGTGTGCTCCATAGATTGCAAAAAAAGGATAATTGCATTGATTTTATTATTTTAAAACTCCATACAAATCTAAATATCTTCATATAAATAAAATATACTCACCGGGGGTCCTTTTGGTCCTGAAAAGCCTGGTAATCCTGGGATCCCCGAATCTCCTTTGTCTCCCTTAGGACCCTAAAAAAATAATAATAATAATAATAATAATAATAATAATAATTATAATAATAATAATAATAATAATAATAATAATAATAATAATAATAATAATAATAATAAATGCTCATATACAGTATTGGTAATAACAGTGGTTTTAGATAGCGGATAGAACTGCTGAATATAAGTAAAGTAGGAACAAGTGAAAGTCTTGCTTGGAGGAAAAGCAAGACAAACAGTAGTCTATCTCAATTGTTCTCTTTTGTCAAACCTTGTTAACAAAACAAAAACAAAAAAACAAAATACCTTCAAAACTTCAACAGGGGAGGGGCTTCAGCAACATATGATACTCTTCACTCAAATGGGGTTTGATTAACAATGCAAAAGGAAATGACTTTAAATCCAAATACACATTTTTTAAAATAGACCTGAATAAAGTAATGCAAAAAAGAAAATGCAGACATTTCCAGTCTGTTCCTTACCAGAGCACCTGCAATGCCTGCTTTTCCTTGAGCACCAGGAGGTCCAGCTCTACCCTGCAGAGACACATGGTCATTGTCAATGTGTGGAGTGACTAAGCTACTGCTTCACTGTATCACCATCTCCTGTGTGCTATAACATTAGCACACTGTAACATGACCTGGTGTGGCGTTATAGTGTGTGGAGTGACTTAGCTACTGCTTCACTGTATCACCACCTACTGTGTGTTATAACATTATCACACTGTAACATGACCTTGTTATAGTATGTGGTAGAACACTGACATGCTGAGCACTGCAGAATGTCACCTGCTGTGTGGTATGATATTGATGTGCAATATAAGGTAATACGCATCAGTGTGGTTTAATCTTTTGCTATTGTATGTGACAGCTTTGACTTGCTCTGTGATTTAACCAGCTCAGTTGTGCATTATATACATTTTTATTAGGCTCCTTGGTACTCAAACGATTTTCGTCCCAGAATACCGGAATTCTAATGAAAGTCAAAACAAGAAATAAAGCTGACCCAGCCTAAAGCAGGTTGAAATTCAGTGAACCTGAGGTCTCTCACCTGCTCCCCTCTTGGCCCTTGGAGACCATGTGGACCTGGTGGACCAGGGTCACCCTAAAAAACAGAATTTGCATAATTAAAAAAATATATAATAATCATATTCAGCATGCTATGAGTTGTCATATACCATAATTATGAGACTGACTGACTGAGTTGCTGTGGCAATGCGCCCCGCCCCTGTGTGCATTTATGAGTTATGTGTTGTATGTTGCGTGTGTTAAATGTTGGTGTATAGTCATTGGTACATGGGATATAAACGGGTCTGTGTTTCACGTGTATTTAAAAAGTGTAGATTTATATTTAGGCACGAGGAGGGCACAAATCACTTCACGTGCTGGTTAAATGTAATATGTGAGCACGGGGTTGCACAGAATTAATTCACGTGCTGGGATTCAAGTGAATAATTAATTAGTAATTGAATCCCAGCACAACAGTATATATAGACGCACATTTCATTCAGTCAGGGTTAGGTGTTCAGAGAGTGGAGAACGGGTGAGAGAGAAGGAGTAAAAGCGTAATTATAAATATAATAAGTGTATTCTCACCGTGTTTGTTCGTCTCCGTTTCACCTGTGTGTTAGTGTCTAGTCGTTTTGTTTGTCTTTTTATTTTGGCGTGTAGTGCCGTGTCCCGTGTTTTTGTCTGTTCAAACCTTTTATTTTCTGTTTAATTATTAAATGCTGAGCGCAATCACGCGCTCAGCTTTACCAAAACCCCAAATCTCTGTGTGTTACTTCCTGATTCTGGTCTGACGCCACCCACTCCGGCTGTCTTTGTGACACGTGGTGTCATCGTGGGATAATAGCGCCTCCAAGCGTCAGACCAGGAGAGGGGGTTTTGTGAAAAAAATAAAAAATAAAATAGTAAAGCGAGGATGGGAAGAAAGAGCTGCAGGAAGAAGCAGCAGCAGCAACAACAACAGCTGCAGCCCTCATCCTGCATGCCGAGCTGGGAGGAGGACAGCCACAACGGGGCAGTAGCCACCCCTCTACCCCCACTGCCACCGGGTTCCCCACCGTCCCGGGAAATATGGGACTGGCTGGTGCACCCCGAGGGGAACTTCGCCAGTGACCTCCCCTGGGTTATTCACGCGCTGCAGATGCGAGATGGGAAACGATGGGAGGACTGGGAGCAACAGCACAACCCGGCATCCGTTCGTGACCTCACCATGGTGGTGCTGGGTTACCTAGCTGCAGACATGGGAGGGATGCCTTCCAGTGAGCAAGAGGGAGAGGAGCAGTCGCTGCCCTCTCCAGTACCTGAGTGGGAGGAGCCTGAGCGTCCACAGCCTGAGTGGGAGGAGCCTGAGCGTCCACAGCCTGAGTGGGAGGAGCCTGAGCGTCCACAGCCTGAGTGGGAGGAGCCTGAGTGTCCACAGCCCGAGTGGGAGGAGCCTGAGCGTCTACAGCCCGAGTGGGAGGAGCCTGAGCGTCCACAGCCCGAGTGGGAGGAGCCTGAGCGTCCACAGCCCGAATGGGAGGAGCCCGAGCGTCCACAGCCCGAGTGGGAGGAGCCCGAGCGTCCACAGCCCGAGTGGGAGGAGCCCGAGCGTCCACAGCCCGAGTGGGAGGAGCCCGAGCGTCCACAGCCCGAGTGGGAGGAGCCCGAACGTCCTACGCCTGAGTGGGGGGAACCCGAGTGTCCACAGCCCAAAAGGGAGGAGTCGGGGCGTCCACAGCCCAAAAGGGAGGAGGTCGGGGATGATGGCTGGGAGGTTTTTTTAAAGAACCTCGCAGCAGAGTTATGCCCTGGCTGTGGGGCTTATGGGCACACGTTAGCCATATGCCCCACCCAGTATGAAGAGGAGGAACTAGCGCCCAGACGGGGGGACTGCGAGCGTCCAGCGCCCAGACGGGGGGACTGCGAGCGTCCAGCGCCCAGACGGGGCGACCGCGGGAATCCGAAGCCTGAGAGGCAGCTGTTCCCACCTTCACCAGCAGAGGAAGAATGCCTGCTGGTTTCCCCAGCACAACCAGCAGAGGAAGAATGCCTGCTGGTTTCCCCAGCACAACCAGCAGAGGAAGAATGCCTGTTGGTTTCCCCAGCACAACCAGCAGGGGAAGAATGCCTGTTGGTTTCCCCAGCACAACCAGCAGGGGAAGAATGCCTGCTGGTTTCCCCAGCACAACCAGCAGAGGAAGAATGCCTGTTGGTTTCCCCAGCACAACCAGCAGAGGAAGAATGCCTGCTGGTTTCCCCAGCACAACCAGCAGAGGAAGAATGCCTGCTGGTTTCCCCTTCAGAGGCAGAGCCGCACCAGTCCCCTGCAAGAGAGGCAGAGCCGCACCAGTCCGCTGCAAGAGAGGCAGAGCAGCACCAGTCCCCTGAAAAAGGGGGAGACTACACGCTGCTCCCACCTCAGTCGCCAGGAGACTACACGCTGCTCCCACCTCAGTCGCCAGGAGACTAGACGCTGCTCCCACCTTCACCGGCAGGAGCAGAGCAGCCGGAGCTGCCTCTGCCTCCGCCACCTACACCGAAAGGAGCAGAGCAGCAGGAGCTGCCTCTGCCTTCGCCACCACCACCGCCAGGAGCAGAGGAGCAGGAGCTGCCTCTGCCACTTCCAGGAGCAGAGGAGCAGGAGCTGCCTCCGCCACTGCCAGAAGCAGAACAGCAGGAGCTGTCTCTGCTTCCCGTACCTCCACCACGGGGAGTACGGTGGCCGGAGCCCCAGAAAGGGGAGCTGTCGGCCACGAAGAAGGGGGAGGAGGTCTGGAGACCACCAACCCCAGCAGCAGTTTCGCTGCCGGAGATCGTGGGGGAGGTCAGGAGACCTGCTCCCACTGCAGCAGTTTCGCTGCCGGAGATCGTGGGGGAGGTCTGGAGACCTGCTCCCACTGCAGCAGTTTCGCTGCCGGAGATCGTGGGGGAGGTCCGGAGACCTGCTCCCACTGCAGCTTCTTCGCTGCCGGCAGTACTGTGGTCGGAGCCCCACCAAAGGGAGCTACCGGCTACAAAGACAGGGGGAGAGGTCAGGAGACCACTTTCCCCAGCAGCAGTTTCGCTGCAGGAGTGGACCAACAGGCTGTCAGCCGTGCCACTACTGGCAGGGGTGATGACAGCATGGCCAGCCATGGGCCCACTGAAGCCTCCCTTCCCAGCCCGAGACTTTGTCCTGGACTGCTGGATTTTTAAGGGGGGAGGTGGCCGTTGAGGCCATGTGTGCTGCGCACAAGGGGGGGTATATGTGGCAATGCGCCCCACCCCTGTGTGCATTTATGAGTTATGTGTTGTATGTTGCGTGTGTTAAATGTTGGTGTATAGTCATTGGTACACGGGATATAAACGGGTCTGTGTTTCACGTGTATTTAAAAAGTGTAGATTTATATTTAGGCACGAGGAGGGCACAAATCACTTCACATGCTGGTTAAATGTAATATGTGAGCACGGGGTTGCACAGAATTAATTCACGTGCTGGGATTCAAGTGAATAATTAATTAGTAATTGAATCCCAGCACAACAGTATATATAGACGCACATTTCATTCAGTCAGGGTTAGGTGTTCAGAGAGTGGAGAATGGGTGAGAGAGAAGGAGTAAAAGCGTAATTATAAATATAATAAGTGTATTCTCACCGTGTTTGTTCGTCTCCGTTTCACCTGTGTGTTAGTGTCTAGTCGTTTTGTTTGTCTTTTTATTTTGGCGTGTAGTGCCGTGTCCCGTGTTTTTGTCTGTTCAAACCTTTTATTTTCTGTTTAATTATTAAATGCTGAGCGCATCAAGTTGCTAAATTATTGGAAAATAAATCCTTTCCTTGTTTACCAGTGCAATAGATAAGAGCTGTGTCCTGCATCAAGTTAAAAGGATTAACGTGCTTTGTGGTCAGGTTAGCATTCTGTGTGTTCTGTGTCATGTCTTTTGTTCCCTCTGAAGAGAAGCTGGTGTAAAATAGAGGACTTCCACTCACATCTTTCCCTGGAGGCCCTTCTCGTCCTACTGCTCCCATCATGCCTGCTTCCCCCTGATCGGAAACATGGGAGCAAAAGAAAATAGGCGTTGCTTCAAGTGCTGATCATGGAATTCCATTAGAGCTACAGGCAAAAAATACCTGTGAACATTTTTTTCTAGGCACTATAGAGAATTACAGAGCAAAGAAAGACAAAAGCATGTGTTTATGCTGCTGTTTTTTTTTTTTTTTTAACGGAACCTTGTGAATTTCTTTGTTTCAATTTACTGGCCGTTTTCCTTGAAGAAGACCAATCTTGATTACAGAACACAACCTTTCTTTGAAGTTTTAACTTATATCATATCTGTATATACGAGTACGGCCAGGACTTCAGTGTAACAATTATAGCCTTGGTAAATATTTGCTTCAAGGTTAGTCCTGTGCAGATTCCCAAACCCAGCTGTACTGCTGACATGTCTGTGAATGAAATAGAAATAACAAGGACTCACTCTGGAACCTGGGGGACCCGGCTCCCCTCTGTGTCCCTTAAAACCCTGCAGGAAAAGAACACAACACTTAGTACAATCAGCCGGTAAACACATGTTTCAAATCAATAACACCTAAGCATCAATTACAGTGGCTCTTAAAAGTATTCACCCCCCTTGGACTTTTCCACATTTTATTGTGTTACAACATGGAATCAAAATGGATTTAATTAGGAGTTTTTGCCACTGATCAACACAAAAAAAGTCCATAATGTCAAAGTGAAAAATATGCATGCAATCCAGTTCATTCTGAATGGTTTTCGATGTATTTTTAGACAGCGTTGCATTTGCAAGGTGTTCAGCGAACTGACTGTCTAATACAGAGAACTGATCAACTAAATCCAGAAATACTCCCCAATTCAATGAAGACCTCTAAGTGGTAAATCATGACTTCCACAAAACTTGATGCAATCAGTTATCCAAGACAAAACATGCCTGTTCTTAAACACAAGCTCATTATGCCTAAGAATTGAAATACGGTAACCTTCATCAACCTGAGTGGCTGTATTAACGCTTCCCATCATTTTTAGTTTAACACAATTCCCCATGTGTACAGCACAGCACTCGTGTTTCTTAGCCCTCTCTGACAGGTGTTTTAAATCTTTGATTCCGTTTTTAGTCCATGCTGCATCCTCTCCAAATAAAACGCATGGGAAACAGAACAAAGTTCATTTCTCTTCACTCACAGTAAGCCAGCCCTTCGTGTCCATGAAGTACAGAAGCTTTGGTTTTGTTTCAAGTCACTTTGCTTGATTTTAGTCTCCAACTTCTCTTCAATTGACATAGAAACAAAATATTTCTTGAGCAAATTGTCAATGTGATTCATTGTGGTCTTTCCATGTATGAAGTTTGAAATCTCTCTTTCCTTCGCTCTTTATTATGGCGGACTCTAGTGCATGTCAGCAATTTCCGTAACTAGTCAGATAAACTGGGGCTGCCGAAGATCAGCCCCACCTGAGAACCATCAAGCTTCGCAAACTGTATGAAATCTCCACGGCCCAAGTGCATACTGACAATAGGAATACATAGAAACCCGAACAAAGCCGAGGGGCTGCCGAAGATCAGCCCCACCTGAGAACCGTCAAGCTTTGCGAACTGTATGAAATCTCTGCGGCCCAAGTGCATACTGACAATCAGTGCTTAATTTGAGCTGGATCCTGCCGGAACAGGATCCGGCACCTCTCAGATGTGACTTTTTTCGTTCCAGCGCCTAATTTGCCCGGATCCGGTACCTCTTGCGACATGATTTATTATTTTTTCCACTGTTTGCACTGTAAACATTCTAATAAAAGCAATCAGTTAAAGTTGCCCCGCCCCCCGTAAAAGCGCATCCTATCCTGCCACACCGATTCCAGACCTGCTCTCTTATTTGTACATAAACAATGTCTCCTTCTTGCTGCAGACAAGTCTCCCACATCACCTTGCCTTTTATACAACCTACTGTCTGACTGCGGCAAATAAACGCCTGCTTTTCAGGTTTCTTAAAATAATCAAGCAAATATGAAGACCGCAATTACCGGCAGCCTTAATAAATTAGATGGAATATTTAATATTGCAATATCCACTCCCAATTTTAGCAGTTTCATTCAGAAACTCCAGAATTGCATATGCATATACAGAATTACATATGCATCAAGGGCTAAAGCGCATAGAGACATTGACCCGGCAAATCACATCTTAATTGCGTATTTATGCCATTGCGTGTGTTTTATAATTGCCATCCAAGAATTCAGAACCCTCAGCGCCCATTTTATGGTCATAAAACATGCGCAATCCTTTTATAAATCTGGGCCTCAGCGTGGATGTTAAACATAGGATTCAATAAACCAAGGTAAGGAACTGACAGTAAATTACGTGTTAGAAATATATAACAGGTGGAGCTGAGCCCTGTTAGCCCCTAATGACCTAATACCTTTTAAATAATGTTTCTTAAAGCAAACGACTTTCCCTTGGTTATTTAAGAATGTTCAATATTGTAATGTTTTTTTTTTAAAAAAGGACTGAGCAATACCAGACAAGTAGTAAAACGTTTACCCATTTTCTAAGCATTTACAGCATAAGCAAAATATTAGCTTTAGAAAAATGACCAGATTTTAATAATGCAAGTTTCAACTAGCAATGAAATGACAGTATGGTATAGTAGTACGCACGTTTATAATGCCTGAAAAAAATCAGACACTTTTCGTTGTTTAAGATAAGAGGCTCTCTTTGCCATTGCAGGATCACGTAGCCACTTCATCAACAGCAGCTCATTGGGTCCTGTATCAGACTGCTGCATAGGCACTTCATCAACAGCAGCTCATTGGGGTCTGTATTGGACTGCTGCATAGGCACTTCATCAACAGCAGCTCGTTGGGTTCTGTATCAGACTGCTGCGTAGCCACTTCATCAACAGCAGCTCGTTGTTGTCTGTATCAGACTGCTGCATAGCCACTTCATCAACAGCAGCTTGTTGGGGTCTGTATCAGACTGCTGTGTAGCCACTTCATCAACAGCAGCTCGTTGGGGTCTGTATCAGACTGCTGTGTAGCCACTTCATCAACAGCAGCTTGTTGGGGTCTGTATCAGTAACTGATGTCCAGGGTACACTGCATTGTTTCATTTTTTAGCCAATTTGCATCATCTTCATCAACTTCTGTGCAGCCAGGGATCTTGTGGAGATCAACAAATGAACATGCCTCTTCTTCAGCTGCCAATGCTGTTGTGGCAGCTGCAACTTTACTCTCCCAAGTCTAATAGATAATTTCTGGCCATGGATTTGTCCGTGATCTTCTCAGATGCTTTATCTGACATCAGTAGGCAATTAAGAAGATGTCATTTATAGTGTCATTTTAGACTCTCCAGCACTCCTTGGTCCATAGGCTGCACAAGGGACGTTACATTTGAGGCAGAAATAAACCAAAGATCATACCTTCTTGTGATGTAAGCGATCTGTCATCAGTAAGATAGCTTTTGCTGGGATGTTGTTTTAATTTAGATGACTCCTACATTCGGTATAAACGTATTAAAAAACATTTGGTTAAACGCACGTGGATTCTTTGCTTTGCCAATGACTGTTAAAGGGAGCTTGTGTGTGCCACTGGCACTGGCACATGCCAAGACAGTCAAACATTCTTTGCTGTGTTTGTAGCCATGTGCTGACCTCTCCATTCCCGCAACAAGTGACTTAGACGACAACATCTTCCAGTACAAACCTGTCTCATCACAATTATAAACTTGTTTCAGTGACAAGTTGTGCTCATCTATAATATGTTTTTTTAAATATTTTTTTTATAGGTCAGCAATAACCCCCAAATCGGCAGACAGCTTTTCCCCGGTGATTGTAAGCTGTCGAATGTTGTGATGTTTTTTAAAACGGTCTAGCAGTGCCCTCCCAAAGCTTGATTAGCCTTCTCACAGAGCAAAGGGCCGCTGATTGCTATACCTTCCCCTCTCGCCTGGGTGGTTCAGTTAATAGGGCGACCTGGATAATGGGGGTTCGGATAATGGGGGTTCAACTGTATATGTAATTATTAAAATAGTGAGTTTTTTTAGTTTATCAATTACTTTTCTTCTTCATTTTGTTAAGTAGCTATTTAAATCTGGCACTTACAGGAACTCCTCTGAATCCGTCTCTGCCTGGTAGCCCTGGCTCACCCTGTTTACCCTGGAAATAACAATAAAAAAAAAAAAAAAAAAAAAAAGATTACCTTCCAAGGAACGCAAACATGTCATCTGAATTTAAATATATGTGCTATCAACCACAGTTTTTGTTATATAGTAAACATAGTATTTTACACCAAGTGTCACATAAAGACTTACGCCCTAAAAACCTTGGTAACTGCATTACTGCCAAACCCCAACAAACTGTTAGTACAATGTAAAAACAAGACAGCCGAGATACACTGTATTTAATCAGGCAGATTCCTACCGATTCCCCAGTCTCCCCTGGTTTCCCATCCTTTCCATTCTTTCCTGTCATTCCCTTAAAAAAAAAAACAACATAAAACAAAACTTTTGGTTGCTTGTATATATTTATAGTTATTTACAATGAAAAATACAGCCTGAATGCAACGTCACTCCATTGTCAAAAAAAGCTACTGTGACTACTTCTAAATATCTGCTTTGCACAGTAGCTCCCCAACAATTGTATAATAACTAATGTGAATGGCATCTCTTAATAGTTCAGGTATGAAACTAACACATCAAGATAGACCACAATTAATCTGCTAATACATATTGGCTGTATACCGCATGGTGGGTGACTTAATTTACTGCAAGTGGTCCTTTCCATAAAAAGGAGCACCTCTGTTTCAATTAAACCGAAGTCTTACAAAGCATGGATTTTCTCTACCTACCATCAGCCCGGGTAGTCCTGGCGGACCCTGTGTTCCTCGTAAACCCTCTTTACCCTGTCAAACAGAACCATTAGTTATTCCATTGTTTGTTTTTTAATTGTTTAGCAAAGCATTAATGCAAACTACTCAACAGCTTCTTTGATCTTATTGACCTCTGAGTACGTAATGAACAACAACACCAATCTACATCAGCAGAGCAGAGATACTGCTGGACAAGACAACCACTAGGCTATCGTCTGACCCACTCAGGATTGTTTGTCATGGGGACAGATTGAGAAAACAGCTCCTTCACTTGTACCTTTTCAGAAGGTAGGCGACAGATGCATCCAAGCCATCTGAAACAATAGGTATAAAGATGATACCTGACATCTTCTAGACAAATGTACAGAAATCTATTCGCCCTACCTTCTCTCCTGGGGCTCCGGGTGGACCTACAGCCCCTGGGATTCCATCTAACCCCTAAAGGAAAAAAAGTGACAGTCACATTTCATTGTTTTATTTTAAAATACTCATCTTAAGACGGACACATCTTGAATTGACTCATTCGACAGGGGTCGTTGGAGATACAGAAAGACAATAAATCTCAGAATTCAATGGTTCTGAGTTTAGGTTAATTCAGACTATCAGGGTTATAAGAACATAAGAACATAAGAAAGTTTACAAATGAGAGGAGGCCATTCGGCCCATCTTGCTCGTTTGGTTGTTAGTAGCTTATTGATCCCAGGATCTCATCAAGCAGCTTCTTGAAGGATCCCAGGGTGTCAGCTTCAACAACATATGATACGTGAGTGTTAAAAGTACATTCATCTGTACTTGCTCCAGTACTTACTGCCATCACTGTATTAAACTGTGCTGTCAATCTATGCATGCAATGTATCTAATATCAACTACAAAGCTCCTTCAGCCTCACTTGAAATAAGATTTGATACTCGACTCTTATTGTATGTACTGTTAAGCAAGCACATAAGAAATGCTTGTAACAAGAAGAGGCAGCATGGCTCATTGAGTTTGTGTCACTTGCCAGCACGCTGTGAGCCTCAGGGCAGTACTTACTGTAATAACAAAAGCAGAATAACAAAATGGAACAGAACTGAAGTCTGCACTAAATGTCTAAAAAAACAGAAACAAAGCTTATGTACCTTGTTTCATGTATTCCTTTTCAATCTAGTGAACAAACGCCATATCAGCATCTTAACCATCTCACACTGCTTTATTTCTTGTCCTATTATTGCCGTGATCCACATGAACTGAACGTTCATTTACTCATTCAACACTTTAAGTGTGGAATGAATGAATTATATTTGTGATTCAATTGTTATTAATAAAGCTTCAGATTATTACCTGGTGGTTTAAAGATGTCAGGGCAATAGTTCAATCCACTTTTTCTCCAATGATGAGGTCTTAACCAATCAGGCCAGGACTCCCAACTACCGATTCATATATGGCTCCCAATTGCCCCATAATGCCATTACATTAACAGTAGTATTCTCGTTATAGGCGGAAAACAAATACCACTCTCTCTCTCTCTCTCTCACTCTCTATATACACTTATATAGTGGCAGACCAGAGCCCTGCCTGTAAATAAAGTATTGGTGTTATGTGTTTTGCTGGTGGTTGGCAGGGATGGGGTTAACACCTATCCCTGCAAAATACATGTGAGAATGTGGCTGTTCCCAAACTGGATAATTGGTGTTAATAGGGAACAGCCACAGGAAATAAAAGGAGATCTTGAAGCTCCATTAGGGGGAGACTAGCAGGGAGCAGGGAGCAGGGAGCAGGGAGCAGGGAGCAGGGAGCAGGGAGCAGGGAGCAGGGAGCAGAGAGCAGAGAACAGAGAACAGAGAACAGAGAACAGAGAACAGAGAACATGTTTTGGTGACGGGTAAACAGCTTAGCTGCCAGTGATAGTTAAAACTTGCAAAGTTTAGTTAGAGCTCCTGGAAGAGTTAGGTTTTCTTTGATTTACTTTGTGTAAATAAATAAATGCACAGGCACTGTTTTTCCTGTGTCAATACTTACAGGCTGCCCTGCTAAGCCGGCTGCTCCAGGATAGCCAGGTGCTCCTGGGATTCCCTAAAAAATAATTAAAATAAAACGTCAACAACAAAAATAAAGCATCTTAGATTTAGAAAAAAATCACAAGACTTTACCTTTTGAAACACAATTTTATTGGTAGATAAAAGTATAAAACTTCCAACTATTGTATTGATCTCAACAAATATTGTATATAAGTGTACAGTATATCACATAACTTTAGCTACTGAAACACATTTGCTTGGTAGATGAACATGTCCAACTCTAAACTACCAATCTTAACATGGATTGTACATATATAAATGTACAGTATTAGTGTAAAATGCTGTGTAAACAAGCATAGTGCCTTGTGGAATTAAACGATACACCTTGTGAAATGAAATGGCATACATTTGCATTTACATGGACACATCCAGAATAGCAAGGCTTATTCACTTTACTGTACATGATTGCAGTAACCTGTTTATATCCTGCAGTAGCAATTGGTGCTCTGGGAACAAATAAAGCAATGTGTACAAAAGCTGAGTGTTCAGCAGGAACCCAGTCCAGGCATGTGTGTGCATCTACCATTCCTCAACTTAATAATAATAATAATAATAATAATAATAATAATAATAATAATAATATATTTGTTATTATTGTGTTCTGTTTACCTTCTCGCCTTTTTCTCCAGTTTCACCTGCAGCCCCTCGGTCTCCTCTGCTTCCCTGTTGAGAAACACATTGTAAAATTCTTCCATCCTCTCGTGTGTGCTGCTTACATTGAACCAGCATGCAGACATTACAGTGTACAACTAGAATGGATACACAACCGTCATAACTGAATGAGCGGTGGAGTGAAGATGTGTTGATGTAGGACTGGGAACTCGTACATGCCGGAGGGGATGAATGAATTGGGTTCTGGAGGTCTTAGACCATTTCATACTGAAGTAAAACTGCCATTAAACTGGATTGAATACAACTGCAACTGTTTGTAAATTACAGTCCCTGCACCTATACTTTAACGTTCTGATGCATTTAGAAGTGATGTGATACACGTCAATGGAAAGTTATTATAAAATTAGAATTATCATTAGTATGATATACTGTATAGAGATCCTGGTTTCTTATTTCAATGCCTTATGTTGTTATTGTTTCCTGAGTTCTTGCTTTCTTCTGTCCTCTGGCACACAAAATGGTTCTCATTACCTCACTAACTGCCATAGTTAAAACAATATGCGATTGCAAAGTCACAACCCTCTCAGTATGTGTCATTAATAGGCTTGTATGAACCTATAAACGATCTACTGCAGAAGCGTGCATGACCTCTCTGACACTGCTCCCTGTTTAATTTGTATGTGAAGTTCATGATCACAACACCTAACTTTGTATCTATTGTATTGTAGATATAAAGACTTACCTTCATCCCGTCCATCCCAGGTGGGCCTATAGGACCAGGAGGCCCAGATGGCCCCTGCAATTAGAAGACAATAAATATGTTAAAGCATTGAGAAGAAAGCGTTTGTACACTAGCTTGTTGTGAGTACGGCACATGCTTTATAGAACTGTAAAGAGCACAGAATGTGTAGTAACATTCCATTTTTCTTTCCTGTGTATATTGAACAAGCTTGAAATAAAGCACAGATCAATAAGGGAAAAGCATGGAGGCTCTTGAATTGTACAGTATAACTTGTTTTAATGGATGGCAAATATATAGCCACCGACATGGTATAAAAGCCAACAGACCAAGCAGTACAGAAAAACTGAAAGATGCTAAGAATATGAAACACAGCTTAAACAACAATGTAATTATGATTAGAGGGGCCTGGTGTTGATACACAGTTACAGGCCTTGACATAAAACAAACAATAATACATAAAGGTAATGGCAGACAGTTGGAATACTGCAGCAATAGAGAGTTATTATACAAAATACAAAATATACTTTATTGCATGACATGAAACTCTCCACTAGCAGTGTAATCCTGATCAGTCATTGATTGTGTCGATTGAAAGTCGTTAGAGCAAACATGCATGTGTCATTCATACCTGGTTCCCATTATTCCCATCTTTTCCGGGTGGACCTGTCAATCCTTTATCACCTTTGAACCCTGGGAGACCTGGCATCCCGGAAGGACCAGGTGGGCAATCAGTGCACACATCCTGGAAGAGAGGAGCAACATCACTGCAGGAAGCAGAACACATGGCACTGCATCACACAGTGCATACTAGCTATACAGTGCATGTGTTTTTTGAGAATTCATTTGTTGATTATTATGCCAAATAATCACTGAAATAAAGAACATTTTGTGTTTTTCTAATTCACTACTCCTAACACCCAATACAAACAACCAAGCATTAAATAAACCCCTACAGAAAAAGCCATTTATTATTATTATTTATTTCTTAGCAGACGCCCTTATCCAGGGCGACTTACAATTGTTACAAGATATCACATTATTTTTACATACAATTACCCCTTTATACTGTGTTGGGTTTTTACTGGAGCAATCTAGGTAAAGTACCTTGCTAAAGGGTACAGCAGCAGTGTCCCCCACCTGGGATTGAACCCACAACCCTCCGGTCAAGAGCCCAGAGCCCTAACCACTACTCCACACTGCTGCCCTATCATTCTACTGATAGACTGTAGTGGTAAGCACTAATATAAAACACAGTCAAAATACTAAAAAACAAAATCAAAAGCATAATTGATACAAGAATACATTACTTATAATTGATCAACTGGCTCACAAACATAATTGAATTGGGCTACTCAAAAGGTAAACATACATTCAATGGTAAGAAAAAAAAACTGCAGCAACAAATATTAAATGTAATAAAAACTTCAACAAAAACAAACATGTTACAAAACAGCATTAGCTGCACTATAGTAATTATCTGTGTATATATATACTAACTTCATACTGTATGTTCCTTACCTTAAGAAGGCTTTTAAGTTCCTTTTGAGAGATCTGAGCTGTTGAACCCTGTGATAAAAGAACACTAGAAGTTATCACTGTGCTCCACTAGACACAGATTCAAGAACACTAGAAGTTATCACTGTGCTCCACTAGACACAGATTCAAGAACACTAGAAGTTATCACTCTGTTCCACTAGACACCACTAGGCACATATTTCCATAAGGTTTTGGGTTTATCAAAGTCCCACACTGAATATTGGGACATGGTGCTAAAATATATAATGAACTGATGTTAAATCATTCAAAGTGACACATACCGGCTCCCCAGGAACTCCTCTGTCACCTGGCCTTCCAGGTAAACCCTGTTACACAAAAGAGAAGTTCTTTAAACAGGGGTTTGCACCGACATACAGGACATACTGTGTCCTTGCCTTGCCCACTCCATCTTGTTGCAAGGTGAGGTATTGTTTCTGTATAGTGTTTCTATTTGTTATGTTGTATTTTCTAACTCAATGTAAAGGCAAGCTTGTGGAAAGTTACCGATAAGGTGCGTGTGTGCGTGTGCATGTGCATGCGTGCGCATGCATGCGTGTGTGTCAAATGCATGGATTGTGAGTATCTTTATCTTAGAATAGTAGAAGTGACCAAGAGAGAGAAGATACAAACAGAAGGAAATGTTGAAGAATGATGTAACCACAGGTTAGGTATAAAAAGGCTTATTTAGAGCTCTTTTGTTAGACCAGAGTATAAAGAGATGACTGCTGCACTTGTATTGCATGCTGTTCTGTAAGTCTAATAAAGTATCAGTATTAAACTGATTGTCGTATTGTGTGAATCAATCTGGGTTAATCCACACAATAAGACACACCAGCGAGCTTGTTAACAGCCTCAAGGCATTTGACTAGGATAAATAAAGGAATACTGCACTGAAATGCTCCCGTATATGTTAATTGCTTCATAGTTTGTACTTACATTATGCCCAGGCGGACCTTGGGGACCAGCTACGCCAGGTACACCTCTTGGGCCCTGAAAGGCACAATCACAGTATATCAGCACACACACCGAGGTGTGTTACATAATAGGAAGGGACTGTAAACAATAATAAAAAAGAATTGTGTGAAGAGAAGAGTCTGTACAGATAGTGTTAAAATCCTTGCACAGAGAAGAGTCTGAAACACATAAAAACGAATATATTAATACATAATCAAATATTTACTTTTTTTTTTTTTTTTAATTAAATTAAATAACCAACAACAGCAATTTACAAATAAATAATTAAAATCCCACCATCTGTCTCACATAGTGCACCAGCAATACACCAATTCGATGAAAACATTTCCAAATCATTTACCATTCTGTAATATTTAAAATCCAGTTTAATCCTACTGATAACCAGCATTCTAAAAACAATAACTGCATTGGTTTCACCAACACCAGCAATATGAGCTTTTCTAGTTTTTAAAATAGAGAGCTTGGCTTGTCCTAGCAGGAAATTTGCTAGCTGACACACATATTTTTCCTTTTTTGTGTAAGCTACATCAAAGATAAAAACACACTCAGAAAAATCCAAGCCCAGGTCAATAAACAGGCGCCTTATGAGAACAAACAAAGGGGCTAAACGGTTACAGAAAACAAAACCATGAAAAACAGTCTCTCTTTCTATACAAAAGGGACATTTATCTGTTATTCCTGGGTCTATGATGCACAGGTAAGCATTGACAGCGAGGATGGGGTGCAGGAGTCGCCACTGCAAGTCCCCTGATCTCTTGGGTAGAGGAGGTTTATACAGGCTCCTCCAGGCCGGTCTGGCCTGCTCTCCCACCTCCAACCGCTCCCTCCAATGTGTGTCTGGAAGTTCTTTTAACTGTCTTTCATGACACAATTTAACACACAATTCATATAATTTTTTTCCTTCTGTATTTGCCAGGGGGAGATCTGTCAACTTTTTCAGTTTTAGCAGGCGACCTTCATCTTCCCCACTCAAGAGCCCAATGGGGAAATCAATAAGGAGGGAAAAGGGGTCTCAAGTAAGGCCTGGTTCTTTGCTGAGAACCCATTTTTCATCCTGCTCTAGACAGGGCTGTTTGAATCTGACAAAGTAACCTGCCACCTACTCTCGCAGAGTGTAAACCCAGAGCTAAGGACAACTGTAATGGACTTTTCCATTTTGCTCTATTCACATCCACAACATGTCGAAGCTTTATAACCCCAGCTTTCATCATTGACTTTGTAAACGACTGAGACTCTGTTAATTTTATTCTAAACCCAGGATTAAAAATGACAGGTTCTTCTAGCAGCCAATAGAAGTCAAGAGTTCCCTCACCTCTTTGAATCCTCAGACTGCCAAGCCCTAAGCAAACTCTGGTAAAACGGTGGCAGATTGGGCGAGTTGAACAGGGCACTATCTAGGAGGAAAAGCTGTTTGTCCAGCCCCAGCCCTCCAGCTTGATGCAGTAAAAACTGAGCTACATCAGTCCAGGGAAGTTTCTCGCTGCTATACAGCAGTTTTTTTAAACTGTTTGCAGCCTGAAAGCTCTGAGTCTACTAGACAAGTCCATCAAACCTTGCCCTCCTTCTTCCAGAGGCAAAAACAACACACACTGCCTCAACCAATGTAACCCGTCCCAGAAGAAACTCAAAAACTCTCTCTGAATTTCTTTAAAAGATCTTTCGGAGGTTCCATACATATAAGCCTATGCCAGAGCATAGAAGCAGCTAAATTATTTACAATTAAGACCCTTCCCCGGTAAGAGATCTTTTGCAAAATCCAATGCCATTTCTGCAGGCGCCCTTTTACTTTCTCCAAACACCCCTCCCAGTTCTTCCTGACTGCCCTCTCATTCCCTAAGTATACTCCCAAATACTTTATCTCCTCTTGACTCCACTGCAAGCCACCTGGCAGAACTGGGATCCCACATCCCTTCCAATCCCCTATTAACAACCCTTCACTTTTTTGCCAGTTTATTTTGGCTGAAGAAATTGCTTCAAAACATTTCTGACTTTCATACAATTTGTCAACATCTGCTTGACTCTGAATAAAAACAGAAACATCATCTGCATAAGCGGAGACCTTAATTGGTTGAGCTGGGCTACCTGGGATAGTGAGTCCTGTTAAAACCTGTCTAAGTCTATAGATAAGCGGCTCAATAGAAAGAGAATACAGCATTCCTGAGAGAGGACAACCTTGTCTTATACCCCGGTGGACTGGGAAAGGTGCACTTAGCTCCCCATTGATCTTCAGCAAACTAAAAATGTCACAGTATAGGGACTGTATTTGAGATATAAATCTCGGGCCAAATCCGAAGGCTTCAAATACCTTCCATAAATAACTGTGGTCGACTCTGTCAAAGGCTTTTTCTTGATCAAGACAGCCCACCAGGGAAACTAAAGAGCTTAGAGGCAGCCAGTATGTCTCGAATTAAAAAAATGTTGTCAAAGATGCATCGGTTGGGCACCCAGTATGTTTGGTCAGGGTGTATAACAAGACCCAAAACAGTGCTTAGTCTTCTGGCCAGGGCTTTGGACATTATTTTGTAATCTGTGCATAAAAAGGACACAAGTTTCCAGTTCTTTATACTACACAAATCCCCTTTCTTGGGTAATAGTGTTATCACTGCCCTCCTGCAGCTCATAGGCAGCACTCCTTTCTCCGTGCATTCATTTAGAACTGTGTACAGGTCATCCTTCAATAATGTCCAAAAAGTTTTAAAAAATTCAACAGGCAGCCCATCCATTCCTGGAGTCTTTCCCCCTTTTAGCCCCTGGAGGGCATCAGAGAGCTCTTGCAACGTTAGGGGAAACTCAAGTGCTTTCTTTTCCTCTTCAGCGAGCCTTGGCAGAGCCTCCAGGAACCACTGTGTTGCTTCAGCCTGTTCCCCAACCTCCATTGTGAACAGTTCCGAATAGAATTTCACAGCGTGTCGCCGAATCTCCCCAGGCTCCCTCAGCTCTTCCCCTTTCAAAGTTTTTAAACAGTGAATGACTTTC
Source organism: Acipenser ruthenus (assembly GCF_902713425.1). Lineage (NCBI taxonomy): Eukaryota > Metazoa > Chordata > Actinopteri > Acipenseriformes > Acipenseridae > Acipenser > Acipenser ruthenus. The sequence continues at coordinate 1,645,728 of NC_081191.1, forward strand.
CGGTCTGCTCTCTTTTTTTCCAATCCAAAAAAAAAACTGTGTGGGTGCATCGATCTCAGCTATATGCTGCATTCGGGACCTCACCAGCGCCCCCTGCATTTTGACATTCAACAGTTCAGCCATCTGCTGTTTTTTGTTCTTGAGGTCTTGAATCGACCTACTATTGGGATTGGACTGTAGAGCTCCCTGAAGCTCTAACATATCCCTCTCCAGCTCTTCCAGAGCCGCAGTCATCCTCTTTGTGACATTAATAGTGTACTGCTGAGAGAACAATCTGATCTGCACCTTCCCCACATCCCACCACTCAGCCAGGGAAGTAAAAGCAGTCTTCTGCTCTCTCCACCTTTCCCATAGAAAACTCATGCATTCTTTAAAATGGGTATCTTTTAAAAGCTGAGTGTTAAAATGCCAGTAAGACTTTCCTGGCTTTTGAAAGGGAACCATTACACTTAAAGTTAAAAGAGAATGATCGGATAACCCAGTTGGAGAAATAAAACACTTGGTGACCAGATTAAAATGCTGTTTAAAAATATAAAAGCGATCTAACCTGGCCAAGGAAACATTATTATTGCAGTATTTGACCCATGTATACTGTCTCATTGAATTGTTAAATTGTTTCCACACATCAGTCAAATCATGCTTTTTTAAAATCAAATTAAGTTCTGAAGCTGACTGAAGGTGTGGCTCAGGATGATTACGGTCCTCCATGTGGTTAACTGTGCAATTAAAATCACCAGCTAAAACAACCCTATCTCTGCCACTGCAGCCATTTAAAACTTGATCTAACGTCTTAAAAAGCCGGACCCGCTCTCGTCCATCATTCGGGGCATATATGTTTATAAAAACAAACATGTTTTCCCCTATCTTTATGTCAACTTTTAACAATCTCCCTTTCACCACTTCAGTAACAACAGGGGGAGACTGAATAAAACCTTTTGAAAACAGCACGGCCACCCCAGCGCTTACATTGGAGCCGTGACTAAGAAACACGTCCCCCTTCCAGTCACCAACCCAGTCGACTTGGTTATTAAAATCAGTGTGTGTTTCTTGTAAAAAAACAACATTACATTTTTTCTGATCAAGGTATTCAAATAAAGCAGCTCTCTTCAGCTCATCTCTGCACCCATTAATATTTAAAGACCCAATTGTGAACGAATTCATTTTAGTATGAAAAGGAAGGAAGGAAACTGGAAAAAGAAGAACCAGACACACTGACAAGAAGGTAAAGAAGAAAAAAAATCCAATTCATTTAATCACTAGGGTTTTTTTTTAACTGTTTACTGACTCTAGAGATCAGGTTTTTCAAACGCCAACGATCTTGCTCAGTGAGGTCGGAGCCTGACGCTTTCTGTGAGGTAAAACGTGCCGCTAATAAAAACAGAGAGATATTTGGGAAATGGTTCTCAATATTGATCCCTCTTCTACCCTTTGTGATTTCCAAAAAATCTTTTATGTTACTGACACTGTAGCCAGTTCCAGAGAGAACCGAGTCTGATGTTTGGGAACAGTCAGTCAGACTTGCCTCCTCTTCACTGTCTATCTCTGGGCTCTCTTCGGGAGTTTTGCTGGCAACTCTAACACTCCACGGCACTGTTGTTTTACTCTTCCCAGGCTCCGCTTCACTTTCCTCAATAACATTAGCTCTTTTCTTTGCAGTTTCATCATCTTCCCGTTTCCTCTGTCTTTTCTTTTTCGGAGTTTTGAACTTAAACTTTTCCCCTACCGTTTCTACATCCATTTTTTCTAATACTGAATTTATTTTACTTTCTTCACCTGCTGTTGGATTTAACTCTACTGCCTCAACCACACTCTCTGTTTGTTTGACCTCTACATTTAACAATATTCTCAGTTTGTTTGAGCTCTACAGACTCAGACGTATTCTGTATTTTTTTTACTGCAACCTGCTTCCACAGTGCTGTCTACATCAAGAGCTGACGGTTTTTCAACGCTATTTGTTGCTTCCACAGCGCTGCCTGCAGCAAGAGCTGACGGTTTTTCAGCGCTAGTTGTTGCCTTCTCTCTGCTCTGTTTTCCATTCACTGCCAGCTCTCCTACGTTCACCTCAGTACTAGCTTCTTGTTCCAGTCTCTCATCCCCCTGAGTTTCTGTCTGTCGGCTACTTTCATTACCTGCACCCGCAGAATTATTAGAGCCGTTCCCAATTTCTTTCCCCTTCTCTCTCCTCTGTTTCTTTATACTCACTCTTTTTCCCCCTGTCCTGTTCTGCCGTGCTAGCCTCATTTTCGGGACAGTTTTTAACAACATGCCCCTCTTTCCCACAACCAAAACACCTCATGACATCTGTAGTCGCAAAGATAATATAACTATTCTCCTCTATTTTAAATTTGAGGGCTACGTTTAACTCCTGACTCATGTCATTTAGAATCATGTTAACTTGCCTGCGGAAAGAAACGATGTGTTTCAGCTTCGGAGATTTACACCCCAGGGGGATTCTCTTCGGACTCGAAACAATTTTCCCGTGTCTAGAAAGTGCATTCTCTAACACGTCATTCTTTAGAAAAGGGGGAACATTTGAAAGGATTACTTTTCTGGATGGTAAAACCAGAGGTAACACGGTAATAAATGTCTCATTTACCACAATTCCCTTCTCAACAGCTTTGGTAACGAGATTGATTTCATTCAGAAAAGCAACAATTAAACCATTCATTCGAGATGCAGATTTTATATTCTCACCTTCACCTAACGCCAAAACACATTGCTCCAATGACACAAACCCCTCCGTTACGATTTTTACTCCATGACGACGGCTTAACTTTTCAAAAGAAAAGTTTGTGGGAGCTCCCCTCCCCCCGGAACTGGCCATACTGGCCTATTCAAGCTGACAAAGTCAGCTAAATTTTTGAAAACACCCAAATAAATGAACCTAAATAACACTTATATCCCCCCCCCCCCAAAAAAAGAAAGAAAAAACACATAGTACAAAAGGCAAGCACTCACCTACTCTTTCCACAACCCCTCCTGCAGCAGCACACACCCCTCACACTCCCAGCATGCACCAACAGACAGAAATAGTAGATAGATAGATAGATAGATATAGATAGATAGATAGATAGATAGATAGATAGATAGACTGTATATATAGGCTCAGAAAGAGTAATTGTATAAAACAAGTAAAAATTGTGAACTCCCAGAAGCAACTCAATTATTTCCAATGTCACCTACGTTTTCTGATGGCAAGTGCAGTGTTGAAAAGACTGCGCTGAAAAGATGGTCACCATTTTTTTTTATTTATTAAAAAAACATCTTTTTGAAAGAAAAATATGAGATCTACTAGACGATAGTAATGCATGTTAGGTGAGAGTTACTGGAATTGTTCTGTTTTCTGTACTATAATCTTATTATCTAAATATGAATGTTATTTCACACATTCTGATGAACAAAAGATTGATACCAGAATGTGATGCATTTTTATAATAGTCTTATAACAAGCAGGTGTTGGTTTGCATATTTATTAAGATATAATTCAGGTTGGAGCTGTGATTAATCGAGGCTGGGTATACAGTATATATTATTATTATTATTATTATTTATTTCTTAGCAGACACTCTTATCCAGGGCGACTTACAATCGTAAGCAAATACATTTCAAGTGTTACAATACAAGTAATACAATAAGAGCAAGAAATACAATAACTTTTGTTCAAGCAAAGTACAAGTGTGACAAACCACAATTCAATAATACAGCAGATAATAGTGATAGTTACATCAGGATGTGATTAAATAGCGATAGTTACATATTTATTCATATTTCATAAACTAACTTGACATCAGATTTCTTACCTGGGGTCCTTTTTCTCCTGCAGCTCCTGGTGTTCCCTAAAGCAGTAGAATGTTTATTTATTATTATTATTATTATTATTATTATTATTATTATTATTATTATTATTATTATTATTATTATTATTATTATTACATATTAAATGCAAATATTAAATATAAAAAAACATACTAGGTCATATAACCTAATCTATCTTGTTCTGGTTGAATTGAAAGAGAAATCAAAAGTGTTTGCTTCAGCGCTTATCAAAATAAAGAGGTGCCATCACTAATATACTTTAAAAAAACACTTGAACATCCAAATAAGAGGTCCCAACACTGTTCATGAGGAATTCTTGTTAAGTGTGAAGGCCATCAGAAATGATTATTTCCTTCACATGACTTCAATATAATTACAAAGTATCTCCAAAGTAATTACATTGCAATTAATGAAATGTGAAATAAAGTGCTACCAAATTTGTATATTTTACTACAATGTCAATTGCATGATCACATATTGCATTGCAGTTATACCTGAGGTTGAAGTTGAGGGTATACGTTTATGTTTTGTGCGTTTGGTTTCAATGTGCCGTTAAAACTTACGTATCTGTTTGCAATTTGACTGAAAGTTGTCAGTCTGTTAAAACTTGGTGACTTGGATAAAGGATGCATTGCTAACTGATTACATTTCATTGGTGTTGCCAGAGGCAACAGGAAATCAATACATTGTATAAACTACAGGAATCATCCCTGGTGTGGCAGAATTGTAGTGTGTCATGACATTTAGCTAAACATTGAAATCCAATCAAACTTGTGCTCTGTTTAAAATCTTCAAAACAATCATCTGTACAATTGTGACTTATTCTATCATAACATTATGTAAAGAGCAATGTTGTGTGATGCACTGCCCCCTGTCAGTGAAATAAGATGAGGGTAAAAGCTCTAAAACCATGAATGCCGAGCCTGGCTCTTTTGCATAGTGCTTAAGTTTGAGGTGTGCAGGGTTGCCAGTTCGCACCCAGCATCCGCCCTGTTACAAGTACAATACCTGGCTTCCCCTCTCCAGTACATTCACTGCAGGTGTTCTAGGTAATAGAACCCCACCTGACTCAAAATACTTTTCTGAATGAAACATAGAGCACAGACAGTTTTAATGCAAGAATATGTTTTTTGACAAATTCACACCTTCAAATTGACAAGCCACTGAAGTCTCAAGCAGATTATAATATTTGTTTATTTAGCAGACACCTTTATCCAAGGTGACTTACAGAGACTAGGGTGTGTGAACTATGCATCAGCTGCAGAGTCACTTACAACAACGTCTCACCCAAAAGATAATAGAGTTCTTACCTGTTGCCCAGGTAACCCAGTCCCAGGTGGACCTCTATCTCCAGGAAGTCCACGCATCCCATGGGATCCGGAATCCCCCTAAAGGACAGTTAGACTTAACTCTATTGAAATGGCAAGATTTGTATCCTGTGGTTGCCCTGGTGATACACACTCAAACATTCCAAACAGGTGTGTATGTTTTACACCACCTCATTTTCTAAAAGGTTCATTGTTTTAACCACTACATCTGAGTTGCTACGAAAAATTACCATAAAAAACACTTAATCTAGTATAAGTACAAAAGACCACTGTCAAAAGCTAAATATAGATGCCTTCCAGCCAGTAATAATTTAGGAGTATGTCTGCTTCTGCAGGTTTTAATGGTCTTACCTTCGGCCCCTGGGGTCCAGGCAATCCAGGTGTTCCAGGCTTTCCCTGTTATTCCAAAAAGTATACAATAATGAATACCGTTTCTGCAGACACAGCATACACCCTCCTAATAAAATGAGACTTTAAAGATTCTCTGCACCAAAAAAACAAATAACCTGTGCGTTACTGCAGTGGAAAATATTTCCGAGTGAAAATTGAATGCAGAAGTTTGGCAAGAAACTCAAACTGATGCCGTGTGCAGACACATGAAAGCCAGACATTGAACATGCAAGCCCCTTCACAGTACATTGTACCTGGTAAATATACAGTACAAGCATGTAGTCTTTGAGGGAAGTGCTATAGTGATGTCTTACTGGCTTTTCCTTCAATGGAAGCGAACATTATCAATTTGATCTGACCTGGCCCTCGGAATGCCACAGAAATCTTTACTGGTACTGCACAGTAGTTAAGGTTGTGTATTTTAAATGATTTGAAATGGAAATAAACAAAGAACAGAGAGCTCTCTTGGGCCCTTTAACATGGTATGCTTTGAGTGGATGGCATTTTGCTGCAGACAGAAGCAAACAGAGAACTCGTTTCAAGCTGAAAAGTTACTATGCCAAGGTTATTTTTCACAGCTAGATTACTATGGGTGTTTAACTTATTTTTCTATGTGCCCTTGTGCTTTTGGGGCATTCCTACGCAACATTCATTATAATACAGTAGCTCCAATACTGTACCCTGACATACTGTGCACTTAAGCTGAGGGATCACTAAGGCACTTTGTGGCTTGGAACTTGATTTCAGGAGACTAGGTTTCAGGCCACTGCAAGGCACACCAGGAGAGACTTGGGGTTTGATACAGCAAAGTTGACTCAAACTAGGTCTCTCGGTCTCCTGGAACCAGGTTTCAAGCCACTGTTCCTGAAAAAAGTGGCTTTGTGTTCCCTCAGCTTTATAATCCACAGGGTTGAATAAAGCAGCTTGTGCACCAGTAATAACTAAGTGATGACTCACCGGCTCCCCATCCTTCCCCTTGCCTGGTAAACCTGGGATTCCAGCAGGTCCGGGCTCCCCTGGAGCTCCTGCTGAGCCTTGCCTGCCTTCCTTACCAGCCTCTCCCTGCAGAAGCACACCACAGATTAACCCTATTATCAGAGTTTCATCTTACAGTAATACTTGAAATGTATTTGCTTACGATTGTAAGTCGCCCTGGATAAGGGTGTCTGCTAAGAAATAAATAATAATAATAATAATAATAATAATAATAATAATAAGGGCTGGAAGAAAAGCAACTTCATCAGAATTAGGAATAATGACGAATTATGATGATAATCACACTTACTGTCGCTTATTTTAAAGTATCACTAAGTTAAGGTTGTGATAAACCACAAACATATCTTTATTCTTGTAAGACTAACAGGAGGAAAGGTCTTTTTTTGCCTCAGCCTATGTATACAACAGGTTTGTAGGCTAAATGTCTGAACATTTGAGGCCTGTATGTAATTGCTGATTGTGTGTTTTCTTTTATGAAATGTATACATTGTATAGTGTGCTGCCTTTGTGTTTTATACAGGACACTTTTACAATGACAGGTTACTGTGCATCTCAATTGTATGTTCCTGATTAAATACCTTTAAATAAATATGTACATTCCATACATACACAGGTAAATACGTACATTCTTTAGAAGTGAGGAAAACACAGACCACCGAGTGAAACACATTTGAGTATTTCTTACCTTTTCCCCTTTTTGTCCATTTACTCCAGATTGACCATCTTTCCCTGGTACACCCTAAAGAACAGAACATATGGGAAACTATAACAGTAATTTATTGAATGGGCATTAGATCTTGTGACTTGGGGGCTGGCAGTATAAGCCCACCAGTAAAAAAGCTCATGGATTAAGAACATAGGAACATAAGAAAGTTTACAAACGGGAGGAGGCCATTAGGCCCTTCTTGCTCGTTTGGTTGTTAGTAGCTTATTGATCCCAGAATCTCATCAAACAGCTTCTTGAAGGATCCCAGGGTGCCGGCTTCAACAACATTACTGGGGAGCTGGTTCCAGACTGTAATCCACAATTCTCTATGTAAAAAAGTGCCTCCTATTTTCTGTTCTGAATGCCCCTTTATCTAATCTCCATTTGTGACCCCTTGGTCAACATTGTCAATACCTTTAATGATTTTGAATGCTTGAATCAGGTTGCCGGATAGTCTTTGTTGTTCAAGACTGAATAGATTCAATTTTTTTAGCCTGTCTGCATATGACATGCCTTTTAAACCAGGAATAATTCTGGTCGTTCTTCTTTGCACTCTTTCTAGAGCAGCATATCCTTTTTGTAGCGAGGTGACCAGAACTGAACACAATATTCTAGGTGAGGTCTTACTAATGCATTGTAAAGTTTTAACATTACTTCCCTTGATTTAAATTCAACACTTTTCACTATATATCCGAGCATCTTGTTGGCCTTTTTTATAGCTTCCCCACATGAAGATATGTCTGAGTCAACATAAACTCCTAGATCTTATTCATAGATTCCTTCTTTAATTTCAGTATCTCGCATATGGTATTTATAATGGACATTTTTATTGCCTTTGTCAGTACCTTACACTTTTCTCTATTAAATGTAATTTGCCATGTGTCTGCCCAGTTCTTAATGCTGTCTAGATCATTTTGAATGACCTTTGCTGCTGCAACGGTGTTTGCCACTTCTCCTATTTTTGTCTGCAAATTTAACACATTTGTATACTATACTAGAATAAGTCATTAATGTAGATTAGGAAGAGCAGAGGACCTAATACTGTTCCCTGTGGTACACCACATCGCTCCATTTTGAGAAGTCCTTTGATTGATTTTTGATGGTGTTTATGAATCAACTTGTTCATAAAGGGTACTGGAGAGGGTCTAATGATTTTAACTGTTTATTTTTTTTAAAGAAAAACTGTCATTGATCCTCTGACATCGATTATTTTTTACCTGGGCACATTTGTTAACAGACAGTACTCCATTTTACAAAGAATGGATCCACATTTTACCCTAACAACATTTATTTATCATTTCCAACTGGAGACAATAGTGATTTTTAGAAGTGTCATTCAAATTTCCCTTTTCATTTTTTTAAGGGATTTCCTTCTTAAACTCCCAGTTAAAACATTTATTTTACAACAACATAACAGCAAAGAGACATCTGACACCAGCCTTGTGTATTTATTTCATCACCTTACAAGCTGTAATATTATTAGACGTCCAACAGCATGCACACTATCAACAGAACATGTCAATGAGCTACAGTATGCACCTACCGCATTGCCTGGTAAACCACGTGGACCTTGTGGACCTGTTTGGCCAGGTGGTCCCTATTGTGGAAAAGACATCACAGAGCACATTAAAACATTAAATAATGCTGGAACAAAAACAAATTCAGTCCATCCATTTTCTATACAGACAATACTCTCAAATGCATAACTTTTTTTGTATCCATCCATACTGTAACTACTCAAAAAGAGCTTTTGGTTGACACCTTAGTGGTTAATGGAACCGCATTCAAATTGAAGATGAGAATGAGGATTCTATAGTTGAGTTTCCTGCTGTTTTAAAGCATGTCTGCTCCTGTGATTTTAACTTCAGTGTGGAGTAGTGGTTAGGGCACTGGACTCTTGACCGGAGGGTTGTGAGTTCAATCCCCAGTGGGGGACACTGCTGTTGTACCCTTGAGCAAGGTACTTTACCTAGATTGCTCCAGTAAAAACCCAACTGCATAAATGGGTAATTGTATGTAAAATAATGTGATATCTGTATAATGTGAAATAATGTATAATGTGATATCTTGTAACAATTGTAAGTCGCCCTGGATAAGGGCGTCTGCTAAGAAATAAATAATAATAATAATAATAATAACTTACTGCATCTCCGTTCACTCCACGCTCTCCTCTGAGTCCTGCATCCCCTTTTGGACCCTGTTTTGAGGAACAAAACACGAATCACTGAATGTGGGCCATGTGCCTATAATATGCATCATACCATACCAATTACATCTAGGGGTGATTAACAAATGATTTCTTACAGTGCTTGGTAAATAAAAAGATTGACTGAAAAGATATATTTTAGCCCAGTCTTGAATTGCAAAAGAACTGGATTTATACGATAAGTAGATTTGTGAAGTACTGTAAAAGGAGTATTTTCTATCAGCTGAAATCTGTATCGTAAAGCGTCTGGATGGACAGGATTAATTAACCCATGAGGTAACAAATGCATGAATTAAAATCCTGGTGTCATCTTGCAACAGCATTGCCTTTAATCTTAGAGAGTTGTGAGATTAAGCAAAAGTGGCCATGAAATGATAACAAGATATGCTGACAGTGGGGACAAGAAAAGACTGCACCGTGGGTGATTTATTGCTATACTATAGATGGTCAACTGGTAGGAATGCAGTGTCAGCTTGGAGCCAGTTTCCATGCAGTCTAAGGGGGGGGGGACTTTAAACACAGATTTATTTTTTAATAGACAGCAAATCACATCTTTCATAAGGCTTTATCAAAATGTGTGCATAATGTTATTACATTTTCAGTCCTTGCCTATGCACCTAATGTTGTGTGCAGTAACAAGCCATACACTGACAACTACAGTTGTATCCATTATATCCTGGTTATTTATCTAGCCCCCTGCCCCCCATCCGAAATGAGATGACCGCTAAGTAGATTAGAAGTCTTTACTTATCTTCACAGTACAACAGAAAGCGTGGCAGAGAACTTAAAAAATGTAGAGAAAGTACAGAAAGTACTGCATTAAACAACTGTGTTTCACACCCACACCCTGTCATCTAAAGACCCACACATTCTCCCAGCAGATGTGATGACAGGGTTTCCATACCATGCCCATCAAACTGCTGGACGCCTTCAACAAAGGGCTCAATTAATGACAAATGCGTCAGCAAATTTAGAATATGGATACCTGCCGACTATAAATTGGACTGAGACTTCAAGGAACTCTACTTTCATTCTCTACTGGTCATGTTAAGCTGTTTTTTCATCTTGTGTAGATGTTTTGCTCCGTTGTAAACTACAGGGAGAAGGCAAACAGCATGCAGCATGTCTAATAGTGTTGGAGTGGTATCACAGTTGTACAGTAGGTCATTTGTGCACTTGGACTTTTGAAATGTGAATTGTGCTTACCGGGTGTCCTGGTGGCCCCTTCAGTCCTTCTTCACCTGGGACTCCCCTCGGACCCTGTAAAATAGATAGAAAGCAAAAAAGCTCTGAATTCATGCTTACGCATAAACTTGGAGTTTCGAGTTAGGATTTTCTCTCTCTTGAGAAGAATATTCTTAATACCTAGCAGCCAGTCTACAGTATGAACTGCAAAACACACAAAAAAATCAGAGAGCAAAACCAACCCAGAAGTGCTGACTAGTAAAATTAGTTGCACCCACTTTTAACGATAGATTTTATTAATGAATAGCATTTCCGCAGCTTCATATGTTCTCTAATATAACTGAAACTGTATTGAGACATTTATGCTGTATGTCTGATAAGTTTTTTTAGTAAGATTGTGATTTTGGGATGAATACTTCTACAGCAGATAGTGTGTACTGTATCTGTTTTCACAAGAGAAGAAGCCAGTAACAGAGGAACGGTAATACATTTATTTCTTCTTCTGGATCGGTTAACTGGAGACCCATGTTTTTGGAAAAAGGGAACATTTTCTAATCTCAAAAACTGTTTTCCATGAATCTTAGATTTATTTATCTATACCATGCTGTAGTAAAGATCTTATGGAATATATTATTTTAATTTCATGTTTTATACTTTGTTCGCACTCATAAATCACTCACCACCCTGTTAACTAAATAAGAGACAAGTGTTTTACTTTACACTCGACACTTAAATAACAGCCAGTGCTCCAGTCATTCGCACTGTTGGAGACTATTAAAAAGGTGTTGTGGGAGTAATGCTATTATAGGTCATGTATTACACTGAAAAAGCTAAAGAAGAAGAGGCTGTTTTTTAGGAAATCCATCCCTGTCCAACAAATAGCTGTAAGTTTGTTGCTCAGTTTCCAAAACAAGTTTTGGGTTTTCTAAAAGCTTCCATTTACATGAGCATTGGGCATTTTCTTCACTGTGCTATAATGACACAGTAAGGAGTGACTTCGGTCACAGTAAGGAGTAAAATTTTGGTTTAAATTGCACTTTCTATAATTACATCTGTATGTTCTCACATGGCATATCTCTTAAATCTATCTATCTATATATATATATATATATATATATATATATATATATATATATATATATATATATATATATATATAAGGGCAAGAGGTAAAGATACTCAAAACACAAAGAGCTGCATAACAGTTGCATGAGTTTGCTTTGAATACCCATCATTCTATTTGAATAAAGAGGTTTAAGTTTTGTTACATAAAGGATGCCAGAGTTACACATAAGAGTGAGTATCCAATCAGAACAGCCCAGTAGTTGAGTGCAAATAATTGATCTTTGCTGCCACCTCTCGGGCATTTCCCTGAATTGCCTATTTTAAAGTAGGAAAACTATGTAGCGTACTAACTACTTAATGTAGTTTTATTTCATTATGCCTCAGTTCTTTTCCTAAAGACCAACATTACGTACTGGATCTCCTGGTGGTCCTTGATCTCCTTTATCTCCTTGCTGCCCAGGTTCTCCCTGAGATGAAGAAACAACAACAACATGGATATTGTGTAATGTAACTACGAGGTTACCCACAAAACAATCACCTGGAAATACACCAGCATCCTTAACATAATAAGTGTTTGTGATGGAGTGAAGACTGACTCTCTCGTTGGTAACAACAAGCTGTCTACTGTGCTAAGCCAGGCTCTGTCAGCAGAATGTACATATACGTCTCTATGCAGCTTCGGAAGAGAGGTACATTCTTCTAGCTGTTTAATCAATCTAATATTATAAAATGATGCGGGAAAGACATGACAAACATTCTGTACATGAGTAAGAATCAGAGATGCTTTAGTTCAATCCTAGCTGGGTATTTAACTCTGTGGAATCTTTCTCAACAGCAAAAGGGAAGATTATCTTTTGGCACCAAAATATATTCTTCAATCATTAAGAGTTTAATGAAATGACTTCTTACTGGATTTCCAGGCTGTGGAATCACTGTTGCAACCTAAAGAAAGACAGACAAAAATGTATATTTTTCAATCAGCATTACAACATAGCATTCAGGTAAATGCCTACATATAAATTTACTGGATTTGATTGAAGGCTCAAAGAGATGCATTGCTTAAGATGCCTACTCCAAGCAAGTGCATTGATTGCTATAAGCAGATTCTAGGATTTTAAACCCCTTTACTGTCTAAACGCACAGCAGCAAATAACGTGCTACCTTTGGTTAGCTCCATCAGTTTTTGAGATTTGGATCATTTTTCAGCTAACAGTTAAATGGCAGTTAACTGTCCTGTTCAGTTAAGTGTCTACTGTAGTTAGTAGGTTTCTGTTAATAGCTATTTATAAACAAATTGAACGGGCTAGCAGTGTGGTGTTATACACATAAACATTCGTTGACCGTGTAACCTTCTTTTCTTAGTTGTGCATTTTAACTGTATGTTTAAACTGACAAACCAACAGATACATACCATGGCATCCAGTCTGAATGTATAGCTGATAGCATCGAGAGTGTAGGACAGGACTGGGTATCAATTATTAATTGCAGCTAGCTCACTTCACAATCCAGTACTTGTTAAAACTAGATCTCCGAAGTCAATTTGCATGGATTTTTTTATTAACTATAATTAACAGGTATACTTTATTTCTAACTGAAAACTACATTTTCCACAGCTCTTTAGTGCAAAATGCTAAAAATATTGCCATGGTTACAAAAGTTCCTTTGGTTGTGCAATAATAAAGTACCTCAGTCTAAGGCCTATTTTCTAACCTCAACCATAAGTTGCTGCCCAATGTTTTTCACCAAATGTATGCAATACACTATTTTCAAAACAAACTCAGACCGTTGCAAAAAGGTGATAAGCAAGTCATGCTGCCAAATTGACCTTTATGGAGTTTTTATGTTGACTGTGGTAGCCTTGGTAACCCAGCTTCGCTCCTTAGCGACTCGTTATATACAACTCTTTTATGGTTCATTAATTGGTTGTTATTTAGATTTTGCTCAACCAGCTATTCCTTGTGAGCAATAAGAGCTATGTGATGCTAAGTCTTCGGTTATGTGTGTGTGTGAAGTAAAACTTGTTTTACTTACATTTCCTGGGGCCCCAGGAGGACCAGCCTCTCCGACGTCACCCTAAAGAAACCCAGGATGTTAACAGTCTCTACTTCATGGATACTTTATTAAATACAATGTGTTTTATATCATATTTATTTTCTATCTTGCTTAACATCAGTATGTGCGTTATCTGTCATCCTCTGTTGTTTCTGATTAGATCTAGCAGCCTGCTACTGTTTCAGTGTACTGTCGTGTTCCCCCTTACCTTGTCTCCTCTGTCACCTTTTGGACCCAGGGGTCCAACTCGTCCACGGTCACCCTGTTGAAACAGAGATGGGTTAGTTTTAATTTAACACTGCAAAAACTCACACATGCCTGAATCATTAGACTGTTTAGAATTCACCATAATCTGCCATTCACATCAATGGCTAGAATCATTTTTTCAACAGGGATATTTTTCAGTTGAACTGAATGCCTTCTACAGTATGCCATAGTGTACTGTAGGCCTTATGTACAGTGCTTATGTTAATGGTGGTGGGTACTTTCTTCTTTTTTGTTCTTCTTGCAAATAGACGAACGCTATACAGTAAATACAAGCTGGTGAATAGTAAAGCGTTTACTGGTTCTCCTTTCTCTCCTCTCAGCCCTGTTAATCCTGGAACACCTGGAGGACCAGCCTCTCCCTGAAAAGAAGACAGAACGGTCATCTCTAAGACAAGACTCCTACATGCATAAGTAATGTTGCAAGCCATTGGGAATGGCAGTGATGAAGTGTCACAAGTGAACCCACCTTCAATCCCAGGGGACCCTCGGGGCCACCAGAGCCTCTGTCACCCTGCACATGGAGAGACACAAGATCAGAGAAAGAGAAAGAGCTTGGAAAAGCTGCTTACAATTCCCCGACATATTCTTATCCCTGGCTTTGGATTTATTATGCTGAATTTATCAATTTACGAGGACAAGACATTGTTGTTGTTTTCTTTGCTTTTATTTAACAACAGAAAAACAAACAAACTCCTATATAAAGATTAAAAACAAAAATGGGTATTTGTATAGTTGCTGTTAGAACCAACCTGAGGACCAGGCTTTCCAGGCAAACCATCCAGCCCTCTTTCTCCTTGTGAACCCTGCAAAAAAAAACATGTATACAGTATAAAAACATGTTAATAAATACTATACCAATACATATACAATATGTAAGCTTATAACAATAGTCGTGTGCACATTTATTAGAACACCGCTAAATGTGTCATTTATATCCTCTATATACCTACCTGCAACCTCTGGGTGTGAGAATTTACATTTTAAGTAATCAGTGCTATAGAAACAACAGGAGCTCCTGTGTTAAAATGTTAGACCATACTGTGCTTTAATCAGACATTAATCAGACACTTAAACAACTTCTATTTTACCATTTGTGGCTCTATGTTCCTTTTCTTTTACTATTTTAAATAAATTGCATGTGTGGCCTGTTAAATTAGACAATCACTAATTTGCTTATTTTGATGAATTTTCCTGGATTTTCAGTTCCAGTGGTTTGATTTCATACGCACAACAAATCAAAACAACAGAAGCAATGGGGTGCTCTAATAAATGTGCACCCTAGTGTAATATTACGCATCTATTGATTCCAGCACTAACACTGCAAGCTGAAATTAAAAAAGAATGTTTCCTGATTTTGGTTGATTGTCCCCTTGTGCTTTACTAGGCTTTAGCCCTGCTTTCTCACACCTCTCAGTGATTCACTGTGCTTCAGCCCTGCTTTCTCACACCTCTCAGTGATTCACTGTGCTTCAGCCCTGCTTTCTCACACCTCTCAGTGATTAACCGTGCTTCAGCCCTGCTTTCTCACACCTCTCAGTGATTCACCATGCTTCAGCTCTGCTTTCTCACACCTCTCAGTGATTAACCGTGCTTCAGCCCTGCTTTCTCACACCTCTCAGTGATTCACTGTGCTTCAGCCCTGCTTTCTCACACCTCTCAGTGATTAACCGTGCTTCAGCCCTGCTTTCTCACACCTCTCAGTGATTCACCATGCTTCAGCCCTGCTTTCTCACACCTCTCAGTGATTCACTGTGCTTCAGCCCTGCTTTCTCACACCTCTCAGTGATTAACTGTGCTTCAGCCCTCTGCTTTCTCACACCTCTCAGTGATTCACTGTGCTTCAGCCCTGCTTTCTCACACCTCTCAGTGATTCACCATGCTTCAGCTCTGCTTTCTCACACCTCTCAGTGATTAACCGTGCTTCAGCCCTGCTTTCTCACACCTCTCAGTGATTCACCATGCTTCAGCTCTGCTTTCTCACACCTCTCAGTGATTAACCGTGCTTCAGCCCTGCTTTCTCACACCTCTCAGTGATTCACTGTGCTTCAGCCCTGCTTTCTCACACCTCTCAGTGATTAACCGTGCTTCAGCCCTGCTTTCTCACACCTCTCAGTGATTCACCATGCTTCAGCCCTGCTTTCTCACACCTCTCAGTGATTCACTGTGCTTCAGCCCTGCTTTCTCACACCTCTCAGTGATTAACTGTGCTTCAGCCCTCTGCTTTCTCACACCTCTCAGTGATTCACTGTGCTTCAGCCCTCTGCTTTCTCACACCTCTCAGTGATTCACTGTGCTTCAGCCCTGCTTTCTCACACCTCTCAGTGATTAACTGTGCTTCAGCCCTCTGCTTTCTCACACCTCTCAGTGATTCACTGTGCTTCAGCCCTCTGCTTTCTCACACCTCTCAGTGATTCACTGTGCTTCAGCCCTGCTTTCTCACACCTCTCAGTGATTCACTGTGCTTCAGCCCTCTGCTTTCTCACACCTCTCAGTGATTCACTGTGCTTCAGCCCTGCTTTCTCACACCTCTCAGTGATTCACTGTGCTTCAGCCCTGCTTTCTCACACCTCTCAGTGATTCACCATGCTTCAGCCCTGCTTTCTCACACCTCTCAGTGATTCACCATGCTTCAGCCCTGCTTTCTCACACCTCTCAGTGATTCACCATGCTTCAGCCCTGCTTTCTCACACCTCTCAGTGATTAACTGTGCTTCAGCCCTGCTTTCTCACACCTCTCAGTGATTCACCATGCTTCAGCCCTGCTTTCTCACACCTCTCAGTGATTCACTGTGCTTCAGCCCTGCTTTCTCACACCTCTCAGTGATTCACCATGCTTCAGCCCTGCTTTCTCACACCTCTCAGTGATTCACTGTGCTTCAGTCCTGCTTTCTCACACCTCTCAGTGATTAACCGTGCTTCAGCCCTGCTTTCTCACACCTCTCAGTGATTCACTGTGCTTCAGCCCTGCTTTCTCACACCTCTCAGTGATTAACTGTGCTTCAGCCCTGCTTTCTCACACCTCTCAGTGATTCACCATGCTTCTTCAGCCCTGCTTTCTCACACCTCTCAGTGATTCACCATGCTTCAGCCCTGCTTTCTCACACCTCTCAGTGATTCACTGTGCTTCGGTCCTGCTTTCTCACACCTCTCAGTGATTCACTGTGCTTCAGCCCTGCTTTCTCACACCTCTCAGTGATTAACCATGCTTCAGCCCTGCTTTCTCACACCTCTCAGTGATTCACCATGCTTCAGCCCTGCTTTCTCACACCTCTCAGTGATTCACCATGCTTCAGCCCTGCTTTCTCACAGCTCTCAGTGATTAACTGTGCTTCAGCCCTGCTTTCTCACACCTCTCAGTGATTCACCATGCTTCAGTCCTGCTTTCTCACACCTCTCAGTGATTCACCATGCTTCAGCCCTGCTTTCTCACACCTCTCAGTGATTAACTGTGCTTCAGTCCTGCTTTCTCACACCTCTCAGTGATTCACCATGCTTCAGCCCTGCTTTCTCACACCTCTCAGTGATTCACCATGCTTCAGCCCTGCTTTTTCACACCTCTCAGTGATTCACCATGCTTCAGCCCTGCTTTCTCACACCTCTCAGTGATTCACTGTGCTTCAGCCCTGCTTTCTCACACCTCTCAGTGATTAACTGTGCTTCAGCCCTGCTTTCTCACACCTCTCAGTGATTAACCGTGCTTCAGCCCTGCTTTCTCACACCTCTCAGTGATTAACCGTGCTTCAGCCCTGCTTTCTCACACCTCTCAGTGATTCACTGTGCTTCAGCCCTGCTTTCTCACACCTCTCAGTGATTCACTGTGCTTCAGCCCTGCTTTCTCACACCTCTCAGTGATTCACTGTGCTTCAGTCCTGCTTTCTCACACCTCTCAGTGATTCACCATGCTTCAGTCCTGCTTTCTCACACCTCTCAGTGATTCACTGTGCTTCAGCCCTGCTTTCTCACACCTCTCAGTGATTAACCGTGTTTCAGCCCTGCTTTCTCACACCTCTCAGTGATTAACTGTGCTTCAGCCCTCTGCTTTCTCACACCTCTCAGTGATTAACCGTGCTTCAGCCCTACTTTCTCACACCTCTCAGTGATTAACCGTGCTTCAGCCCTGCTTTCTCACACCTCTCAGTGATTAACCGTGCTTCAGCCCTGCTTTCTCACACCTCTCAGTGATTCACCATGCTTCAGCCCTGCTTTCTCACACCTCTCAGTGATTCACCATGCTTCAGCCCTGCTTTCTCACACCTCTCAGTGATTCACCATGCTTCAGCCCTGCTTTCTCACACCTCTCAGTGATTAACTGTGCTTCAGCCCTGCTTTCTCACACCTCTCAGTGATTCACTGTGCTTCAGCCCTGCTTTCTCACACCTCTCAGTGATTAACTGTGCTTCAGCCCTCTGCTTTCTCACACCTCTCAGTGATTCACCATGCTTCAGCCCTGCTTTCTCACACCTCTCAGTGATTCACTGTGCTTCAGCCCTGCTTTCTCACACCTCTCAGTGATTCACCATGCTTCAGCCCTGCTTTCTCACACCTCTCAGTGATTCACTGTGCTTCAGCCCTGCTTTCTCACACCTCTCAGTGATTCACTGTGCTTCAGCCCTGCTTTCTCACACCTCTCAGTGATTCACCATGCTTCAGCCCTGCTTTCTCACACCTCTCAGTGATTCACCATGCTTCAGCCCTGCTTTCTCACACCTCTCAGTGATTCACTGTGCTTCAGCCCTGCTTTCTCACACCTCTCAGTGATTAACTGTGCTTCAGCCCTGCTTTCCACACCTCTCAGTGATTCACCATGCTTCAGCCCTGCTTTCTCACACCTCTCAGTGATTAACCGTGCTTCAGCCCTGCTTTCTCACACCTCTCAGTGATTCACCGTGCTTCAGCCCTGCTTTCTTACACCTCTCAGTGATTAACTGTGCTTCAGCCCTGCTTTCTCACACCTCTCAGTGATTCACTGTGCTTCAGCCCTGTTTTCTCACACCTCTCAGTGATTCACTGTGCTTCAGCCCTGCTTTCTCACACCTCTCAGTGATTAACCGTGCTTCAGCTCTGCTTTCTCACACCTCTCAGTGATTAACTGTGCTTCAGCCCTGCTTTCTCACACCTCTCAGTGATTCACCATGCTTCAGCCCTGCTTTCTCACACCTCTCAGTGATTAACTGTGCTTCAGCCCTGCTTTCTCACACCTCTCAGTGATTCACCATGCTTCAGCCCTGCTTTCTCACACCTCTCAGTGATTAACTGTGCTTCAGCCCTCTGCTTTCTCACACCTCTCAGTGATTAACTGTGCTTCAGCCCTGCTTTCTCACACCTCTCAGTGATTCACTGTGCTTCAGCCCTGCTTTCTCACACCTCTCAGTGATTCACCATGCTTCAGCCCTGCTTTCTCACACCTCTCAGTGATTCACCATGCTTCAGCCCTGCTTTCTCACACCTCTCAGTGATTAACTGTGCTTCAGTCCTGCTTTCTCACACCTCTCAGTGATTAACCATGCTTCAGCCCTGCTTTCTCACACCTCTCAGTGATTAACTGTGCTTCAGCCCTGCTTTCTCACACCTCTCAGTGATTCACTGTGCTTCAGTCCTGCTTTTTCACACCTCTCAGTGATTAACTGTGCTTCAGCCCTGCTTTCTCACACCTCTCAGTGATTAACCGTGCTTCAGCCCTGCTTTCTCACAGCTCTCAGTGATTCACTGTGCTTCAGCCCTACTTTCTCACACCTCTCAGTGATTAACCGTGCTTCAGCCCTGCTTTCTCACAGCTCTCAGTGATTCACTGTGCTTCAGCCCTACTTTCTCAGACCTCTCAGTGATTCACCATGCTTCAGCCCTGCTTTCTCACACCTCTCAGTGATTCACTGTGCTTCAGCCCTGTTTTCTCACACCTCTCAGTGATTAACTGTGCTTCAGCCCTGCTTTCTCACACCTCTCAGTGATTCACCATGCTTCAGCCCTGCTTTCTCACACCTCTCAGTGATTCACTGTGCTTCAGCCCTGCTTTCTCACACCTCTCAGTGATTCACCATGCTTCAGCCCTGCTTTCTCACACCTCTCAGTGATTAACTGTGCTTCAGCCCTCTGCTTTCTCACACCTCTCAGTGATTCACCATGCTTCAGCCCTGCTTTCTCACACCTCTCAGTGATTAACTGTGCTTCAGCCCTGCTTTCTCACACCTCTCAGTGATTCACCATGCTTCAGCCCTGCTTTCTCACACCTCTCAGTGATTCACTGTGCTTCAGCCCTGCTTTCTCACACCTCTCAGTGATTCACCATGCTTCAGCCCTGCTTTCTCACACCTCTCAGTGATTCACTGTGCTTCAGTCCTGCTTTCTCACACCTCTCAGTGATTAACCGTGCTTCAGCCCTGCTTTCTCACACCTCTCAGTGATTCACTGTGCTTCAGCCCTGCTTTCTCACACCTCTCAGTGATTAACTGTGCTTCAGCCCTGCTTTCTCACACCTCTCAGTGATTCACCATGCTTCTTCAGCCCTGCTTTCTCACACCTCTCAGTGATTCACCATGCTTCAGCCCTGCTTTCTCACACCTCTCAGTGATTCACTGTGCTTCAGTCCTGCTTTCTCACACCTCTCAGTGATTCACTGTGCTTCAGCCCTGCTTTCTCACACCTCTCAGTGATTAACCATGCTTCAGCCCTGCTTTCTCACACCTCTCAGTGATTCACCATGCTTCAGCCCTGCTTTCTCACACCTCTCAGTGATTCACCATGCTTCAGCCCTGCTTTCTCACAGCTCTCAGTGATTAACTGTGCTTCAGCCCTGCTTTCTCACACCTCTCAGTGATTCACCATGCTTCAGTCCTGCTTTCTCACACCTCTCAGTGATTCACCATGCTTCAGCCCTGCTTTCTCACACCTCTCAGTGATTAACTGTGCTTCAGTCCTGCTTTCTCACACCTCTCAGTGATTCACCATGCTTCAGCCCTGCTTTCTCACACCTCTCAGTGATTCACCATGCTTCAGCCCTGCTTTTTCACACCTCTCAGTGATTCACCATGCTTCAGCCCTGCTTTCTCACACCTCTCAGTGATTCACTGTGCTTCAGCCCTGCTTTCTCACACCTCTCAGTGATTAACTGTGCTTCAGCCCTGCTTTCTCACACCTCTCAGTGATTAACCGTGCTTCAGCCCTGCTTTCTCACACCTCTCAGTGATTAACCGTGCTTCAGCCCTGCTTTCTCACACCTCTCAGTGATTCACTGTGCTTCAGCCCTGCTTTCTCACACCTCTCAGTGATTCACTGTGCTTCAGCCCTGCTTTCTCACACCTCTCAGTGATTCACTGTGCTTCAGTCCTGCTTTCTCACACCTCTCAGTGATTCACCATGCTTCAGTCCTGCTTTCTCACACCTCTCAGTGATTCACTGTGCTTCAGCCCTGCTTTCTCACACCTCTCAGTGATTAACCGTGTTTCAGCCCTGCTTTCTCACACCTCTCAGTGATTAACTGTGCTTCAGCCCTCTGCTTTCTCACACCTCTCAGTGATTAACCGTGCTTCAGCCCTACTTTCTCACACCTCTCAGTGATTAACCGTGCTTCAGCCCTGCTTTCTCACACCTCTCAGTGATTAACCGTGCTTCAGCCCTGCTTTCTCACACCTCTCAGTGATTCACCATGCTTCAGCCCTGCTTTCTCACACCTCTCAGTGATTCACCATGCTTCAGCCCTGCTTTCTCACACCTCTCAGTGATTCACCATGCTTCAGCCCTGCTTTCTCACACCTCTCAGTGATTCACTGTGCTTCAGCCCTGCTTTCTCACACCTCTCAGTGATTCACTGTGCTTCAGCCCTGCTTTCTCACACCTCTCAGTGATTAACTGTGCTTCAGCCCTCTGCTTTCTCACACCTCTCAGTGATTCACCATGCTTCAGCCCTGCTTTCTCACACCTCTCAGTGATTCACCGTGCTTCAGCCCTGCTTTCTTACACCTCTCAGTGATTAACTGTGCTTCAGCCCTGCTTTCTCACACCTCTCAGTGATTCACTGTGCTTCAGCCCTGTTTTCTCACACCTCTCAGTGATTCACTGTGCTTCAGCCCTGCTTTCTCACACCTCTCAGTGATTAACCGTGCTTCAGCTCTGCTTTCTCACACCTCTCAGTGATTAACTGTGCTTCAGCCCTGCTTTCTCACACCTCTCAGTGATTCACCATGCTTCAGCCCTGCTTTCTCACACCTCTCAGTGATTAACTGTGCTTCAGCCCTGCTTTCTCACACCTCTCAGTGATTCACCATGCTTCAGCCCTGCTTTCTCACACCTCTCAGTGATTAACTGTGCTTCAGCCCTCTGCTTTCTCACACCTCTCAGTGATTAACTGTGCTTCAGCCCTGCTTTCTCACACCTCTCAGTGATTCACTGTGCTTCAGCCCTGCTTTCTCACACCTCTCAGTGATTCACCATGCTTCAGCCCTGCTTTCTCACACCTCTCAGTGATTCACTGTGCTTCAGCCCTGCTTTCTCACACCTCTCAGTGATTAACTGTGCTTCATTCCTGCTTTCTCACACCTCTCAGTGATTAACCATGCTTCAGCCCTGCTTTCTCACACCTCTCAGTGATTAACTGTGCTTCAGCCCTGCTTTCTCACACCTCTCAGTGATTCACTGTGCTTCAGTCCTGCTTTTTCACACCTCTCAGTGATTAACTGTGCTTCAGCCCTGCTTTCTCACACCTCTCAGTGATTAACCGTGCTTCAGCCCTGCTTTCTCACAGCTCTCAGTGATTCACTGTGCTTCAGCCCTACTTTCTCACACCTCTCAGTGATTAACCGTGCTTCAGCCCTGCTTTCTCACAGCTCTCAGTGATTCACTGTGCTTCAGCCCTACTTTCTCACACCTCTCAGTGATTCACCATGCTTCAGCCCTGCTTTCTCACACCTCTCAGTGATTCACTGTGCTTCAGCCCTGTTTTCTCACACCTCTCAGTGATTAACTGTGCTTCAGCCCTGCTTTCTCACACCTCTCAGTGATTCACCATGCTTCAGCCCTGCTTTCTCACACCTCTCAGTGATTCACTGTGCTTCAGCCCTGCTTTCTCACACCTCTCAGTGATTCACCATGCTTCAGCCCTGCTTTCTCACACCTCTCAGTGATTAACTGTGCTTCAGCCCTGCTTTCTCACACCTCTCAGTGATTAACCATGCTTCAGCCCTGCTTTTTCACACCTCTCAGTGACTAACCATGCTTCTTCAACCCATCTTTTCCACATCGCTCATTGACCGTGCTTGTCTATTCTTTACATTAGGTTTGCTCTTAGAGAGGTGTTGATTCATGTCCTCATGCAGAACTTGTTATAATGTGCGGCTTACTCTTAACTTTACTTCTGACTTTGTGACATAATTATATACTTTCTTCTGCTAGTCTGTGTTTGCTGGGAAAAACAATTCCAGACTACAAATCATGCTGACAGCAAAGAGACTAAACTTACCTTTTCTCCATCCTTTCCTGGAAGGCCATCCAACCCATCTTTTCCAGGTATACCCTTAAATGAAGAAATACAAAAATATATATTTCTTTGTTTGTCAAGAAAATAGGGAGAATAACCATCTTCTCACACCAACTAATCAGTAACTACATTATATGCAATTTAACACTGATAATCTGTAGGGAGATTTACTATGACATGCTAATCCCTTTTGTTTCTTGTATCATACAGTTTATACCACAAGTGTGGGTATATCTAGCATGGGATACATTTTTGTTATTCCATTTCAGTGGGTTAACATGTGTGGATAACATGAGTGGAATGACATGAGTGGATAACATGAGTGGAATAACATGAGTGGATCACATGAGTGGGATAACATGACTACCTTACATTCCTGTCCAGTGCTGTGCTGCTGAAATTTAGGATGGGGCTGTGCTTCGGCAGTTCAAACTGTATCGCCACTGATATACGTGTTTTATAACAACTTTAAAATTAACACTGGGAAAGGTAGGAGACAACAGAAACCAGCCTCAAGGTTCTATCTAAACGTTGGCGAAGAGGCCATAAACAGGGATTCGAAATGAATCCACGTCGAAGCATAGTCCGTTGAAAATGTAAGTAAAGATCCCACCTGTCAGGACTCGTGATTTACTGGGACATGCTCCTGTATACCACAAACGATCATTCCACATCCTCTATGTATCACACTCTCCACTTATTGTTATATAAACCAAAGCCAGATATGACTTACATGTTTGCCTGGCTCTCCTGGTTTCCCAGAAAATCCGATTTCACCTGGTAACCCCTAAAGTGAAAAAAAAGCATCAGTGTGAAAGAGATCCGAGGGACATTTACAAAAGGCTGGTGTACAATTATTTCAGGTCAAAAGAATGTCCCACACTATGGTAACAGTCATGATAACATATTTAATGGAACTGTCAGCATATTTAACTGCACAACAGGACAAGACGCTTAGCAAAGTCTGACAGTTGAATTGTACAAGTACAAATAATCACTATAATATGTTTTAAGAGCTGCTGCTTTCTCTTCCTATTGGGAGACAGAAGACAGGGAGACATAGAAATAAGAAGGAATAGACAGACAGACCATCCCATAGCTTCCATATCTACTGTGCAACTAGTTAGCTTTGTTTTTTTTATCTTACTGGAGGTCCAGTTTTTCCAGGTGGCCCAGGGTTTCCAGAAGGTCCTTGGGGACCCTAAAAGAGAAAATAAAAAGCATAAATGTTATTATCATTTGCTGTCAATGGTAAAAGAAAATCCTAATGTCCACCAGAGGGAGCCTGTCTGCAATACAGCAGCCATGAAACAAGTTACGTAATACCGTGGTGTCTGCTCCTGGTCTTTGCTCCAACCCTGCTCTAAATGGTTTAATTGAACCAATTAAACCTCCATCCAGACCCTGAAATACAGTAGTTTATTATTTCATTTTACCTGTTAAACCTGGAGTAGAATAGCCCTCCAGGACTGGGATCGGACACCCCTGGCGTATTAAAAAGTGCTACTGTATAAAGGTGAGTTGGCATTTAAAGGATTTAATAGACACTATATAGTAGTTCTCTTCAAATGTTGATGTGTTACGTTCAGTAAAGTGTTCTTTTTTAATGTTTTATTAATAATCCACTTGTATGGTATAAGAGAGTTCTAGCTTCAAATTGGAATCAGTTTAATAAGAAGAGCATGACCTGGGATGGCAGCCAAAGAAGAGTGGGATGTATAGGCAAACTGTCTCTCCTGGAGTTCACTGCATACCTTCCAAGGGTGTTCTGCTTATATCATAGAACTGTTTCATTTCCCTTACAGGGCTGCATACCACATTTCATTCTGGACAGATTACAATTGGGGTCTGACAATACATCCATATAACAGATGCTAAACTTATAACATTATTTCATTATATGTAATTTTTTTAGAACTGTAATTGATGTGTTTTCCCTTTCAGTATTAAATCATGCTAGTAACAATTTGAATTATTGTCTAGGCACCCGGGTATATTGTGGTTTGCGGAATGTAAGTCAGGAATTAAAAACAAAAAAAATTATAACAAAATTGTACCCCTTCAGTCCTAAATTATTTTTAACCCTAACCCTAACATCTGTCATTGTACCCTTTCTTAGAGCAGGAAGACACTATAAAATCCTCAGCAAGAGAAATATATTATTCTTACAGGGGGTCCAGGCAATCCATCGACTCCAGGCAGGCCATCTTCTCCTTTCTTGCCCTAAAAAAGAAAATCAAAGATACTCAGATATCCAGATACTGTGTTTGTTTGTAAAACAAGAAATATTTCAGTGACAGTCAGTGTAAACAACTTAGGAACAGCTAGTTCCTGAGGAAGAAAAACAAGCCCATCCCATCACACAACCTTCACCATGTTAAACAATGGGCATGATTAACTTTTCTTTAAATTCTTCTCCTCTCTTCCGCCAAACATATTGCTGCTTTCTTTGTGAAAAAAGTTATATTTTGGATTCATCTGACCATCCAATTTGGTTGAAGAAATTGCTTTCTTTGATAATGTTCTTAACCAACGTTTCCATATCGGACATTCGTCTTGTTAAGGTATCGTTGAATTGTTAGCTCATGAATTTCTTGACCATCTTCTCTCAATTCTGGAGTCAAATCTTTTGCAGTAATCCGAGGATTTTGCTGGGCTGCTCGAATGATTCTTCTTCCAGATTTTGCAGAAATCTTTCTTGGTTTTCCACACCTGGAGCTAGTTGCAGTAGTTCCTGTTTGCCTGTGTTTGTCAATAATAGCCCATACAGTTTCTGCTATTTTTCTGGTAGATTCTCCTTTTTCGTTTAGTTGTATCACTGCCATTTTGAGATCTTTGCTGTAGTCTTTAGTTTTAACCATTTTGTTGCTTTTTTGAATCACAAATTTCCAATTTATTTTTCAGCACTTGATGATTATGTGTTTATTTATTCTATAATTATCATCAGGTGTTGGTTTTCATGATAGTTGTCAATAATGCGCAACAAATGGGTTTCATACGAAATATGTTGATTGCCCAAATACTTTTCTCAAAGTATGAAATTAGTTTTTGCATGTTATTTTTCATTTTATGTTGTTTTATAATGAAGCTGAATTTCTACTTTAATTTATATCTTTCAATAGAACAATTGGAAATGATAGAAATCACATATTTTAATGCAGCTTGAAGTAAAAATATTGGTCTTCTATAGCTCATTATATAATCATCATCATCGTCATCATCTTTAGCCTTTTTCAGTCCACTGCTCTTCTTGTTATTCCCAGCATGCATCTTTCCATACTCCGTTGAGTCATTTGTAAATTTTGAGTTTTGCATTGAGGGTCCAGGTTTCGCATCCATAAGTTAGCACTGGCAGCACGTATTGGTTGATGACTTTCCTCTTGCGGCTTAAGGGTAGTTTCCCTTTCAGGACCATGCTTAATCTTCCAAAGGCACTCCAGACCATTTTTGCTCTTCTGTTGATTTCGCATATTTGTTTCTCCATTGCAGAAACTAACTGTCCTAAGTATGCGTAGTTATTGACTTCTACAAGCTTGATCCCATTGACTTCAATTTGCCTGTGGAGTGTTGAATTTAAATCAAGGGAAGTAATGTTAAAACTTTACAATACATTATTAAGACATGATCTAGAATATTGTGTTCAGTTCTGGTCACCTCATTACAAAATGATATTGCTGCTCTAGAAAGAGTGCAAAGAAGAGCAACCAGAATTATCCCGGGTTTAAAAGGCATGTCGTATGCAGACAGGCTAAAATAATTGAATCTATTCAGTCTTGAACAAAGAAGACTACGCGGTGATCTGATTGAAACATTCAAAATTCTAAAAGGTATAGACAATGTCGACCCAAGGGACTTTTTCAACCTGAAAAAAGAAACAAGGACCAGGGGTCACAAATGGAGATTAGATAAAGGGGCATTCAGAACGTTGTTGAAGCTGACACCCTGGGATCCGTCAAGAAGCTGCTTGATGAGATTCTGGGATCAATAACCTACTAACAACCAAACGAGCAAGATGGGCTGAATGGCCTCCTCTTGTTTGTAAACTTTCTTATGTTCTTATGTTCTTATATTTATTGAACATGACTTGAGTCAAGTTCATTTTTATGCTAGCCTCGTGTAATTCTTGTATTCTTGTTTGTAATTCTTCTGGGCACATTGTAAATATGAAGATGTCGTCAGCAAATCAAAGGTGATTCAAGTTGGCTCCATTGATCTTCAGCCCCTTATTTTCCCAATCCAGTGTTTTGAAAATGTATTCTAGAGAGGCCATGAAGAACTTTGGGGAAATTGTATCTTCTTGACTAATCTTGATTTTGTTGCTGTTTTTATGGAGTTTTACTGTGGATGTTGCATTCTAGTATATGGTGCTGAACAAGTCTCTGTATGTTTTCTCAATTCCTTGTTTTTTCAGAGAGCTTAATACAGATTTTGTGTACACAGAGTTAAGGATTTTTCATAGTCAATGAATCCCAAGCAAAGTGGTAGTTTGTACTCGTTGCTGGTTTGAATGACTTGGTGTACAACTTGAAGATGAGCCATTGTGCTAAATCCACTCCTGAATCCTGCTTGCTCATTTGAGTCAAATTTATCTTGAAGTCTGTTGGTGAGTATCTTGGTAAAAATGTTGTAGATTATAGAAAGTAAGATAATAGGTCTGTAGTTCTTCTTTATCTCCAGTCGTTTGGTAATTTATTTTGCTTAATACAATCTGTAAAAGTACCTGACAGTATTTTGGTCAGTTCTTCACCTCCTTCTTTCATGATGTTAATCGTTATGCCATCTTCTCCGGGTGCCTTTCCTGTCTTCATGTGTTTGATAGCATGTTTCACTTCCTCCGGTACAATGTCTGGAACGTCTTCCTCGGGTTGTGTTTTTACCATCTCGTCTTCGTCATCTGCTACATTGCTCTTTTCATCTTGATATCATTTTCTGTAAAAGTCTTCAGCTCTCTTGAAAATAAATTTGCGGTTCTTGATGACAATCCTGTCCTCTTGTTTGACTTCTAAAATCTGTTTTTTCTAATTTGATTAGTCTTTGTTTTGCTTTCTTCATTCTTCAGTTGTTTTCAATAGTTTTCTCTACCAACCTACAGTTGAACGACCGTATATCCTCAGTAATGTGCTTTCTTACTGTCTTGCAGAGCTCAATGTATCCAATCTTTGACTTCAGAGCTGCTGTTTGTTTCATTTCCCTTATTTTCTTCATGAGGTCTTTTGTCTCTTGCATTGCTTGTTCCAACGATGTTTTTTGCTGTTTCTGCAATTACTTGAGTCACTTCCTCATAGATTTTGTTTACCTCGATTGCTTCATCATTTTGCAGATCTTGAAGAGCACTGAATCTATTCTTCAGTTACAGCTGAAACACCAGGCTTTGCTTCTGGAGCATTTCTACGTTGATTGTGTTGGATTTCGTCATCACGAGTTTCGCTCTCTCCTGTGCTGTGTTTAGGTGTATTTTGCATCTTACAAGTCTGTGGTCACTTCCTGTGTTCAAATTGTTTAGTACTGAGACATCTTGTACAGTGAGCTTCTTGTTGGTGAGTATGTAGTCAATCTCATTCTTCACTCCGTTGGGCCCTCTCCATGTCCATTTCCTGATGGGTTTCTCCTGGAAGAAGGTGTTCATGATGAATAAGTTCTTGTTCTTTGCCTATTCGACTAGTCTGTCACCCCTCTCATTCCTGTCGCTATGTCCAAATTTGCTGGGCTCCTATCTTGGCGTTGAAGTCACCGATGATGACTCTTCACATTTTCATATAGTTCTTGTACTTCTTCATAAAAATCTTCTACTTCTTCATCCGAATAGCTTGTTGTTGGTGCATATACTTGGATGACCTGAAGTTCATACTTTCTTGATACTTTCACTATCAGTCTTGCAGACCTCTCTTTCAATCTCTACTATGTTATTCTTGATTCTCTTGTGGACAATTAATCCAACGCCTCCTGTTTGTACAACTGTAGTGCCTCGGTAGAAGAGAAGATGTCCACTCTTGAGTTCTAGTAGTCCTTCATCTTTTCGCCGTACTTCGCTTAGTCCTATGAAGTCCCACTTGATTCTTTCAAGTTTTTCTTCCGACTCTTGAAGTTTGCAGTTGTACGTGGCCAGGGTCAGTGTTCTGTGGCAGCCTAAAATCGTAACGCTGTGATTCTTAGCACCCTCTGCCTTCATGCCTAACCAACCATATTGGAACTACGGCACTAAAGTAAAGGACCTCTGAGACACAGTTCAAACAGGTGCGCCAGGCATCACTTTTTACAATTGTATGTAAAGTTGTGTGGATACATGAATTTGGATACTTTAAGTTATTTAGTAATACTTGACCATATACAATTAACTGCACAAGAAGGCAAACATTATATGAATTACTTCATATATTACTTGATTGTGTGTTAATTTGGCATTTAAAATACGACTTGTGGCAATGTTTGGGAGGTTTATGTACACTAGTACAGTATGTAGAGGAGAGTGGCGTTTGATTCAAGTATTTGTCTCGAGCAACAATAGATCTCAAAAATCCCACCCCTACTATCAAAGACTGCAAACTTTTAAATCTCTGAGGCAAACTTTTTAATATCAGTCACAGTGCTCTTTACAATTCCAAAATATTGTGCTCTTTTATCCCTGGTAATTACATTTTCCAGAATTGAAAGTATTTCCAACTTTTTTTCAATTGTAAGCCCAACTCGCTTTTGTACTGTACAGTGGGTGATGTTCGTCTCTTTTTTAATTTTTTAAATTTTTTTTTTTAATCATATAATTTTGGGCAAAGTTACTTATAACAAAAAAACCCTACAAAACAATGTAATATGTTCCTGTTTTTTTGTTGTTAAATAAACCTTTAACAAAAACACTATTCTAAAAACATTATACTATCGGAAAATGTTTTCAATATGTATATACTATAGTATATAGTATATAGTTACTATCTTCACTAGCAACTAATTACAACCATAAATATAAACATTTCAATATATTATTATTATTAGTTTATTTAGCAGATGCCTTTATCCAAGGCGACTTACAGAGACTAGGGTGTGTGAACTATGCATCAATCACACAATGAGTCAGTGGCTGAGGTGGGATTTGAACTGGAGATCTCCTGGTTACAAACCCTTTTCTTTAACCACTGGACCATACTGCCTCCCATATATAATAGCTACAGTATGTGGTGGGATTTGGGAGAAGCAATATTTCCTGTTAATAAATAAGGACAGAGGTCTTTGTCCACAGGATCCAGCAGAGATTTGCTGTCTATGTGAATCACTGAACTATTGTTTTATACAGCATGTCACCCAAACACCAGCTGTAGATGTACTCTGCTCTAGACTTAGTAAAAGTGTTTTTAAGTGAACATTTGAGTTGGGGCTATGCTAGTTTCAAACTCCTCCCATGACTATGTCTAGCTACAAGTATATACTCTCCAGCTAATACATTGAAAATATCAGGTCGAATGTCCAGCGAGTTTCTGAGGATACACAACTCATACATAAAAAGGACTGTTTATTGTGTTTGGATTTTATTGCTACAAATTTAACAGCTTAGCACTGAAACTACAGAATGTGAAAAATAATTCTTAGTGGTGAGTATTCAACTCCAGACAGGATACAGTAGCCATGGCAGACCAGACTGCTTGGCCTGCTTGTCTGGTGGCATGCATCCAGTAACAAAATATACCCAGTGGACCAAGGGCCATAATCCTGACTCAAAAGTATTTCCACTCACTCTGCTTCCTCACACAGAAACTGTCCCCCTGGAACAGCATGGAAATCTCACAAGTCCAAGTCTTCTGCATTATAGATCATCTCACAAAGACTGTGTAGAGGTTTGTTCAGTAAACTAAAGTCATTAGCGCAGAAGAGTTCATTCATTGTGAAACTCAAGATTACAAGTGCAGAGATTAAAGACTAAAGCATAGGGAAAGAGGGATTTATTACAAGCAACTAATAGTGAGATTCTTAGTTGCATCCAACCATGTATTATGTATGTCTTTATAAGTATACTAACTGAGGCAAGAGTGACAAGGATGGTTAGTGTGTGTTCTTGATAACAGTGATTAGCTTAAGAAATAATAAATCTCACAAAATTACAGAGTTTTTAACTATAAACTAACTGTAGTTTGTTTTCAGCAATCTTCCTCTGGTGAGCTGGAAGCTAAGCTCTGAAACCTGGTGAAGTCTTAAGGTACTGTATGCACCTTGATTAACCTAGAGAAGCTGCTTTCCACTCTCACCCACATTACAAGCACTGCTGTTTCACTTACCCTCTGACCTTGTAACCCAGGCTCTCCTACTGCTCCATCAGCACCTGGAGGACCCTAAAGACAAACAATGACAACTTAAAGAAATGAAGGAGACTGTTGTAGACTTTTAGAGTAATAGCAATAAGTATGCAGCAAGTCGCATCTAGTGTACAGAGAGACAACGGCCATACAAGTGCAGTTAACTGGATGAGGTTTTCAATATCTACAGAATAATAGATAGATAGATAGATAGATAGATAGATAGATAGATAGATAGATAGAGAAAGATTGATTTTTTATTTTTTGAAAAACTTTATTTAACAATGAAATATAATACACAAAATCAGTATTTAAAAATCAGATATTGTCATAAAATCATAGTTCAGATCCACCCCAAGTGAACAAAAAATACATAAAATGCTGTCGACACTGCAGTACATAAAAGTCACATTACAGGTACTCCTCCAGTTCACCATCCTTAACAGCACACAATACACTGTTTCTTCAAACATTTCTATATTATGCATTGCTTTATAGAAATTAAAATCCATTCTAACCCGTGTTAACACAAGCATTCTAAAAATGACGAAAGTATCAGAATTTAAAACATCATTCGTTTTGTTTTTTCTGCTCTATAAAATTGCTAGTTTGGCCTGTCCAATAATAAAATTCACCAGCTGGATTGAGTACTTTTTTTGCAATACTTAAAACCAAAAATAAAAAAACACCTCAGAGAACACAAAACCCAATCCAACAACAAGCAATTCCTTCAGAGCAGCAAACAAAGGTTTTAATGTTGTGCAGAACACAAAACAATGGTAAACAGTCTCCCTCTGTGAGCAAAAGAGACAGGAGTCTTTCACCTCAGGGTTTATGATGCTCAGAAAGGCAATGGTGGTGTGTAAGATCCTCCACTGCAGATCCCCCGATCTTTTTGGCAGTGGTGGCTTATACAGGGTTCTCCAAGCTGGCAGTATCTGTTCCGCCGCCCCCAGCTTCTCTCTCCAGTGTGTGTCTGGTAGTGGCTGTGTGGTCCAGTGGTTAAAGAAAAGGGCTTGTAACCAGGAGGTCCCCGGTTCAAATCCCACCTCAGCCACTGACTCATTGTGTGACCCTGAGCAAGTCACTTAACCTCCTTGTGCTCCGTCTTTCGGTTGGGACGTAGTTGTAAGTGACTCTGCAGCTGATGCATAATTCACACACCCTAGTCTCTTTAAGTCGCCTTGGATAAAGGCGTCTGCTAAATAAACAAATAATAATAGTGCTCTGAGTTGCTGCTGGTAATTGGCCCTTTACACACACCCTATACATCTGTTTCCCCTCTACTGTGCACAGAGGGAGGTCTCTCAGACCCTCTACAGTCAGTAAGTGACCCTGCTCATCAGAATCCTTACTGACCGCTAGGGACACTAAGAGTGATAAAAAAGGGGGAATAAGTGTGCAGAACTCTCTGTTCCCTGAACAGCTGTCTCAAGAACTCCAGCCCCTCGCTGGGCAGCGCAGCACGCACCTGGGTAAGGAAACGCTCAGCAGTGCGGACAGACCGCATCCCCAGAGCAGACGTTAACCACTGAGGAGTCACCCACCTGTAAGTGTTGAAATCTAAAACGGCTTTAAGCTTTACAATACCTGCATGAACTAAAAGACGTGTAAAGGCAGCAGAACAATAGAAGCCAATCAAGGCTAATGTTTGCAATGTCCCTCTCCTCAATATGCACCCACTGCCATCAGCAGGCTCTTATAGTAGTCTGGCAGTCGGGCCATCTCCAGTTTACCCATTTCCAGCAAAAAAAGACCCCTGTCCAGACCCAGCCGCCCTACCTGCTGCAGGAAGGCACAGGCAAGCTGCCTCCACCTGCTAGAAAGGTCTATGAGTCCCTGGCCCCCCTCAGCCAGCAGCAGGTACAGCAAACTCTGTCTGATCCAATGCACTCCATCACTAATGATGCATCACAGCCTGAACCTGTTTCACTAATGATGCATTACAGCCTGAACCTGTTCACTAATGACGCATCACAGCCTGAACCTGTTTCACTAATGACACATCACAGCCTGAACCTGTTTCACTAATGACGCATCACAGCCTGAACCTGTTTCACTAATGGCTGTGGGGACTCCAGGCAGATGAATCTGTGACAAAAGCTAGATGCCACCAAGTTATTAACAATGAGTACCCTACCTCTATAGGAGATCTGCGGGAGCAGCCATTTCCACCGCTGCAACCTGCCTTTCACTTTTTCCACCACCCCCTCCCAATTCCTCTGCACTGTGCTGTCATCCCCGAGATAGACACACAGATAAAGGAGCCCAGCCATGCTCCACTGCAGTCCAGCAGGTAAAACTGAAGGATGACAACCCTTCCAGTCACCCAGGAGCACTGCTTTTAGCCCAGTTTACTTTAGCAGATGACAGCTTCTCAAACAGTCTGTGACAGGTGCCTACACTGTCACTATCAGTTTGGTTAGTAATAAATACAGCAATGTCATCTGCATAGGCTGTTATCTTCACTGGTTTACCAGGACACTGAGGAATGGACAGTCCAGTCAAGACCCTCCTCAGCTCATTTATAAGAGGCTCTATGGCTATAGCATAGAGCATACCAGACATGGAACACCCCTGACTAATACCTCTCTGAACGGGGAAAGGGGCGCTTGATTTTCAATAAAACATAAATGTCACCATAGAGTAGCTGAACCTTCTCTAAGAATGCGGTCCCAAACCCAAAAGCTTTTAGTGACCGCCACAGGTAGAAGTGATCTACCCGGTCGAAAGCCTTTTTCTTGATCTAACGACACTACACCTACACCTGCATTGAAACCAAAAAGCCTGGAAGCTGCCAGTATGTCTCGAACTAAAACGATATTATCAAAAATGGATCTGTCTGGAACATAATACATTTGGTCTCCTTGCACCACCTGCCCTATCACAGTCCTGAGGCGGTTTGCGAGGGCTCTGGAAAGGATTTTATAGTCGGCACAGAGCAACGACACAGGTCTCCAGTTGTTCATATTACACAAATCTCACTTTTTAGGGAGGAGAGTGATAACAGCTCTTCTGCAACTCTCTCAAAACTTTCTCCTGCACACTCTCCCTCAAAACCCCAATAAGTCCTCTCCCAGCAGAGACCAGAACTTTTTATAAAACTCCACTGGGAGGCCATCAAGTCCAGGTGTCTTTTTGTTGTTCAGCCCCTGGAGAGTGTCAGAGAGTTCAGTCAGTGTCAGAGGGCTTTCCAGCCCCTTGGCTTCCTCTTCAGGCAGCTGAGGGAGGCCCTGCAGGAAACGCTGTGATTCTACTGTCTCCTCCACCACTTCTGCTGTAAACAGGTCCTTATAAAAACCCACTGCCAGCTTCCGGATATCTGCATGCTCCCTCAGCTCCTGCCCAGCCGCTGTCCTCAGGCAATGAATAACTTTGCTCTGTGCACTCTTTCTCTCCAGCCCAAAGAAATACTGAGTGGGTGCATCCATTTCCACTAAGCTCTGGAAACGCGATCTCACCAGAGCCCCCTGCACCTTTATGTCCAGCAGATCCGCTAACCCCCTTTTTTTTACATTTTAGGCCCTCAATCAGCCTTTCGTTTGGACTGGACTCCGGAGCTCTCTAGAGCTGTAGGATGTCCACCTCCAGCTCTCTCATGGTTTTATTTAAGCTCTTTGTGATGTTTATATTGCTCATGCCTTCCCTACATCCCAACATTGCCACAATGAGGAGGTCTCTTTTTTTCATCTCCATCTCTCCCAAAAAAAAATTAAAAACTTTCCTGCTTGTCATTAATTAAAGCAGTATTAAAATGCCAGTATGCACTTTGTAGTCTCAGAGAGGGGAGCAACACACTAACAGAAACTAAACTGTGATCTGACAGGCTTGTGAGGGTGATAAAACAAGATTTAAAAATATTTAAATAATCTTTAACAGTATAAGAACGATCCAGTCTGGCCATCGAAACATCAGTGCCATGTGTTTTGACCCATGTATATTGCCTATCCTTTGCATTAAGGTTTCTTCACACATCAACTAGTTCAATATATTTTTCAATCCTAACCAGTTCCTTGGCAGACTGGGGATGTGGCTCAATGTGATTCCAATCTAATCTGCTAATAGCTGTGCAATTAAAATCCCCATCTAAAACTAACACCTCTTCCATTTTACATTCTGCCAAAATGTCTTCAAGCCTCTGGAGGAAGCTTACTGTCTCCCTGCCGTCAGTGGGTGCATAGACATTAATAAAAACAAACACTCTGCCTTCAATAACCACCTGGACTCTGAGTAGGCGTCCTTGTATGATGTCACAGACAATTACAGAACTCGGTTTAAACCCCTCAAAAAACAAAATGCCAACCCCATCACTCACATTGGTTCCATTACTGAAAAAAAAACATCTCCTTTCCAATCCTTTTCCCAATCAACCCGATTTCCTCCATCTATGTGAGTCTCCTGCAAAAACGTAACATGCATATTTTTCTGCGAGATATATTCGAACAATGTGGCTCTTTTAATAGCATTTCTACAGCCATTAATAGTAAGGCACCCAATTTTAAAGTTAGTCGTTGAAGAGTTTGAAAAGGAAACACACAGATATTCAGAAAAGAAAAACAAGCAGACAGTAAAGTGAAAGAGAATTAGGAGTGTACTGGCCATCAGGACTGACTGTGTTTAACACTGCCACAGTTTGCTCGATATGTATTTCAGGCGCAATAGTTCCTGAGTATTAAACGTTTCCTGAGCAGAAACGTTTTGTTTTAAACCTTGCACTGAGCTCAGAAACAAATCAATATTGGGACAAAAAAATCCTCCACATCAATTCCCCTTCGCCGTTCTGTCTGCTCCAGGAAATCTTTAATGCTGTGAACACTATACCCTCCCCGGGGTTTATACACACCAGCGATTGTGATGCTTGAGAGGAATCAGTAAGACTGCCTTCATCGTCACTGTCTACAGCGGGATTGTCTGTCACTGTTCTGACAGCCTGCGCGCTGCACAGCTCCGCAGAGCTCTCAGGCTTCCTATTGACACTGCTGCCATCTGAAGAACCGCTGTGTATTTTAGTGACAGCACTGTCCTCTGTTTTATTAGCCATTTTTTTCCCCGGCAATCTAAAAAACTCACTGTCCTCTGCAAACTTTAACCCTTCTACCTGTATCTGCACATCGCCCCATACACTAGCCACCGTCTCTGTTTCTATTTGCTCCCTCTCTCCCTCCGTTCCTTGACTGTCTGCGCTCTCATTGTCAGTAGTTTTATTGTTTATACCATTCTTTGCTTCCCCTACACCACTCCCAGAATTAATTTGCTTTTGCTGTACCTTTGCTGTTTTGGTTTGGCTTTCCGCCCCCCAACACAGAGTCACTGCCTGTCTCCTGGAGCTCAGCTGCCCCACCGTCACAAGCCTGCTCTCCCTCCCTGCTGCCCGCAGGTACTGACCGCCAGTGAGCCCAGCACCGGCCGGTCCTGGCTTCTACTTATCAGCAGTCTCGTCTCCCTTACTCCCATCACGCTCCCTACTCTCTTTCT
Source organism: Acipenser ruthenus (assembly GCF_902713425.1). Classification (NCBI taxonomy): domain Eukaryota; kingdom Metazoa; phylum Chordata; class Actinopteri; order Acipenseriformes; family Acipenseridae; genus Acipenser; species Acipenser ruthenus. The sequence continues at coordinate 1,682,961 of NC_081191.1, forward strand.
CGGGACAGTTTTTCACAATGTGACCTTCAGTCCCACATCTATAACACTTCATCGAGTCAAAGGTTGCATAAATGACATAATCACTGCCATCCACCTTAAACTTAAGCACAATGTTAAGATCTTCATCTATGTTTTTTAAAATCATAAACAACTGCCTTCTGAATGAAATGCATGTTTCAGATGTGGTGACTTGCAGCCTAAAGGGATTCTCTTCAGCCCGGACATGAGCTGCCCATATCTAGCCAGCTCCCTCTCTAGCACCTCATTTTTCTGGAAAGGGGGAACATTAGAGAGGGTGATTTTCCTAGCGCGACAGCTAAAGGAATTACTGGGATTGTTGTTATTCACAACAATCCCCTTTTCTACAACCATAGATACGAGTTCGACTGTACCTAAAAAAAACTACAATCGACCCGCTCATGCGAGAAGCTGATTTTATGTTGTCACAGCCGACTACCTCCCCAATAGTGAGCACACATTCCTCCAAAGGGATAAAACCCTCGGTGGAAACTTTAACTCCGTGTCGGGAGGTTAACCTTTCAAAAGAAAAGTTTGGAGGCTCAACACAGTAGAACTGTTTAACAGTACATTTTAAAACAATAAATGCAAAACAGTATAAAGACAAAAAAAGAGCAAAAGACCTGCCAGCAGCGCTTACACACACACATCACCACTCCACACACACTCACTCCGCCAGGCAAAACAAGTCAATAGATAGATAGATAGATAGATAGATAGATAGATAGAGGATATGCCATAGCCCAAGTGGAAATATCAAATGTTTATGAGTTAGCCTTGGAGGAGTGAAGCAGAGCCACGACTGATGTCAAAGAGGTCAGGCTAATGAGTATCTATCTATCTATCTATCTATCTATCTATCTATCTATCTATCTATCTATCTATCTATCTATCTATCTATCTACTTTTTCTGTCTGTTGGTGCATGCTGGGTGTGTGAGGGGTGTGTGATGCTGTTTTTTTTGTTGTATGTGGTTTTCTTTTTTTAATTATTTTTATTTGGGATATAAGTGTTATTTAGTGTTTGTTTTATTTGGGTGTTTTCAAAGATGTTACCTGACTTTGTCAGTATGGCCAGTTCTGGGGGAGGGGAGCTCCCTCAAACTTTTCTTTTGAAAAGTTAAGCCGTCGTCATGGGGTGAAAATCATGTTGGAGGGTTTTGTTTCTTTGGAACAATGTGTTTTAGAGTTAGGTGAAGATGTGGGGTGCGAAAATGTTAAATTTGCATCTCGAGTGAGTGGGTCAGTTGTTTCTAAACAAAATTAATCTCATTGCTAAAGCTGTTGCAAAGGGAATTGTGATAAATGAGACATTTATTACTGTTTTACCATCCAGAAAGGTTATCCTCTCAAATGTTCCTCCATTTTTAAAGAATGATGTGATAGAGAATGCACTTTCCCGACACAGACAAATTGTTTCAAGCCCGACGAGAATCCCACTGGGATGTAAATCTTCTAAACTGAAACATATAATTTCTTTCTGTAGGCAAGAAAATATGATTCTGAATGACATGAAGAAAGAGTTAAATGTAACCCTCAAATTTAAAGAGGAAAATAAATTATATTATATGGATGTCATGAAATGTTTTGGTTGTGGGAAAGAGGGGCATGTTGTTAAAAACTGTCCTGAAAAAGAGGTTAGTGAGGGGCAACAGGAGAAGGGAAAAAAGAGTGTGTGTAAAGAAATGGAGAGACGAGAGACTGGGCAGGAAGCCAGGACCGGCTTCAATGACCCTGCAAATGGCAATAACCAACAGATAGAGACTCAGGGGGCTGAGAGACTGGATCAAGAGATCAGTACTGAGGCGAGCATGAGTGAGCTGACAGTGACTGAAAAATGGGGCAGTGAGGAGACAGTAAATAGCACTGAAGAACTGTCAGCTTTTGCTATGGGCAGCACTGTGGAAGCAGTGACTGATGGTGAGAAATCGAGTTGCAGCAAATAAACAGAGAGTGTGTTTGGGTCTGTAGGGCTCAATCAAACAGTCAGAAGAGAAAGTAATGTAAATCCAGCAATGGAGAAAATGGAAGAGGAGACAGCAGTGGAGGAGTTTGAGTTTAAAACTGAAAAAGAAAAGGCAGAGGAAAAGGGCAGACGATAGTACTGCAAAGAAAAAAGCCAATGTTACAGATGAAAGTGTAGCGGAGCCTGAGCAGAGTGGAGCATTAGGGTCACCATCAAAGCTCCTGAAGAGAGCTCAGAGATAGACAGCGAAGAAGAGGCGAGTCTAACTGACTGCTCTCAAGCATCAGACTCGGCTACCTCTGGAGCTGGCTACAGTGACAGCAACATAAAGGATTTTTTTAGAACTCATGAAAGGTAGAAGAGGGGTCAGTGTTGAGGATCACTTTCCAAACATTGCTTTGTTTTTATTAGCGGCACGATTCACGTCACAGAAAGCGTTGGAAAAATCTGATCAGTAAAGTCAGTAAACAGGTTAAAAAATTAATGATTTTAAATGGATTGGAAAATGGTGTTTTTTCTTTTTTACGTCAGTGTGTTTTTTTTTGGATTTTAGATTAAATTTTAGACCTGACCTGACTCATGTATGGAAAAATGTTAACATTTCAAATAGACAGTAGACATAGGTCAAATACAGCAATAATAATGTGTCCACTTGGCCAGGTTAGATCGCTTTTATGTTTTTAAACAGCATTTTAATTTGGTCACCAAGTGTTTTAATTCTCCAACTGGGTTTTTTGATCATTCAAAATGGTACCCTCCCTAAAGCTAGGAAAATCCTACTGGCATTTTAATATTCAGCTTTTAAAAGATACCCATTTTAAAAAATGCATGAGTTTTTTTCTGGGAAAGGTGGATAGAGCAGAAGACTGCTTTTACTTCCCTGGCTGAGTGGTGGGATGTGGGGAAGGTGCAGATCAGATTGTTCTCTCAGCAGTGCACTACTAATGTCACAAAGAGGATGACTGAGGCTCTGGGACAGCTGGAGAGGGACATGTTAGAGCTTCAGGGAGCTCTACAGTCCAATCCCAAAAGCAGGTCGATTCAAGACCTCAAGAACAAAAAAACAGCAGCTGGCTGAGCTGCTGAATGTCAAAGTGCTTTCGTGACACTATTAAAGGATGACCTGTACGCAGTCCACAATGAAAGCGTGGAGAAAGGAGCGCTGCCTCTGACCTGCAGGAGGGCACTATTATCAAAGAAAGGGGATCTGTGTAATAGCGACAAAGTCAAGCAGAGGTTGACAATTTATATGAAAGTCAAAAATATTTTGAAACAATTTCATCGGCCAAAATAAACTGGCAAAAAAGTTAAGGTTTTTTGGTAGGGGATTGGAAGGGATATGTCACCCCAGTTCTGCCGGGTGGCTTGCAGTGGAGCCAGGAGGAGATAAGTATCTGGGAGTGTACTTGGGGAATGAGAGGGCAGTTAGGAAAAACTGGGAGGGGTTGTGATAGAAAGTAAAAGGGCACCTGCAGAAATGGCATTGGATTTTACCAAAGATCTCTTACCAGGGAAGAGTTTTAATTATAAATAATCTGGCAGCCTCTATTCTTTTTGACTTAGGTGTGTGGAGCCTCAAAAAGACCTTTTAAAAGAAATTCAGACAGTTTTTGAGTTTTTTTTTTTCTGGGACAAATTACTTTGGCTAAGGCAGTGTGTGTTGCTTTTGCCTCTTGAAGAAGGGGGACAAGGTTTGATGGACCTGTCCAATAGACACAGAGCATTCAGTCTGCAAACAGTGAAGAAACTGCTGTATAGCAGTGAGAAACTTCACTTGACATATGTGGCTCTGCTTTTACTGCGTCAGGTTGGAGGGCTGGAGTTGGATAAACAGCTTTTCCTCCTAGATAGTGCCCAGGTCAACTCTCCCAACCTGCCACCGTTTTACCAAAGTGTGCTCAGGGAGTGGCAGAGTCTGAGGGTTCAAAGAGGCGAGGGAACTCTTGATTTTTATTGGCTGCTAGAGGAACCTGTCATTTGAATTAACGGTATCTCACTTTCACAAAGTCAGTGGTAAAAGCTGGGATGACAAAGCTACAACATGTTGTGGATGTGGAAAACTCAAAATGGAAAAGTCCACAACAGTTGTCATCATCTCTGGGGTTACGCTCCATGAGAATAGCTGGAAGGCTACTGTATCAGCTTCAAACAGCCTTGTCCAGAGAGCAGCAGGAAATTCTGAAAAAAGGTTTCTCAGAAATGAACCAGGCCTTAATTGGGACCCCTTTCCCCTCTTTATTGATTTCCCCATCTGCCCATCTGAAAATCTGACAGATCTCCCCCTGGCAGATATAGAGGGCAAAAAAGTATATGCAATGTGAATTAAAATACATCATAAAAGACAATTACAAGAACTTCCAGACACACACACATTGGAGGGAGCAACTGGAGGTGAGAGAGCAGGCCGCACCGGCCTGGAGGAGTCTCTATAAACCTCCTTACCCAAGAGATCAGGGGACCTGCATTGGAGACTCCTGCACACCATCGTCACTGTAAACTCATAAGAGATCAGGGGACCTGCAGTGGAGACTCCTGCATACCATCGTCGCTGTCAACTCATAAGAGATCAGGGAACCTGCAGTGGAGACTCCTGCATACCATCATCGCTGTCAACTCATAAGAGATCAGGGGATCTGCAGTGGAGACTCCTGCATACCATCGTCACTGTTAACTCATAAGAGATCAGGGGACCTGCAGTGGAGACTCCTGCATACCATCATCGCTGTCAACTCATAAGAGATCAGGGGATCTGCAGTGGAGACTCCTGCACACCATCATCGCTGTCAACTCATAAGAGATCAGGGGATCTGCAGTGGAGACTCCTGCACACCATCATTGCTGTCAACTCATAAGAGATCAGGGGATCTGCAGTGGAGACTCCTGCATACCATCATCGCTGTTAACTCATAAGAGATCAGGGGATCTGCAGTGGAGACTCCTGCACACCATCATCGCTGTTAACTCATAAGAGATCAGGGGACCTGCAGTGGAGACTCCTGCACACCATCATCGCTGTCAACTCATAAGAGATCAGGGGATCTGCAGTGGAGACTCCTGCATCATCGCTGTCAACTCATAAGAGATCAGGGGATCTGCAGTGGAGACTCCTGCATACCATCATCGCTGTCAACTCTTAAGAGATCAGGGGACCTGCAGTGGAGACTCCTGCATACCATCATTGCTGTCAACTCATAAGAGATCAGGGGATCTGCAGTGGAGACTCCTGCATCATCGCTGTCAACTCATAAGAGATCAGGGGACCTGCAGTGGAGACTCCTGCACACCATCATCGCTGTTAACTCATAAGAGATCAGGGGATCTGCAGTGGAGACTCCTGCATCATCGCTGTCAACTCATAAGAGATCAGGGGACCTGCAGTGGAGACTCCTGCACACCATCATCTCTGTCAACTCATAAGAGATCAGGGGACCTGCAGTGGAGACTCCTGCACACCATCATCGCTGTCAACTCATAAGAGATCAGGGGATCTGCAGTGGAGACTCCTGCATCATCACTGTCAACTCATAAGAGATCAGGGGACCTGCGGTGGAGACTCCTGCACACCATCATCGCTGTTAACTCATAAGAGATCAGGGGATCTGCAGTGGAGACTCCTGCATACCATCATCGCTGTCAACTCATAAGAGATCAGGGGATCTGCAGTGGAGACTCCTGCACACCATCATCGCTGTCAACTCATAAGAGATCAGGGGATCTGCAGTGGAGACTCCTGCATACCATCATCGCTGTCAACTCATAAGAGATCAGGGGATCTGCAGTGGAGACTCCTGCATACCATCGTCACTGTTAACTCTTAAGAGATCAGGGGACCTGCAGTGGAGACTCCTGCACACCATCGTCGCTTTCAACTCATAAGAGATCAGGGGACCTGCAGTGGAGACTCCTGCACACCATCGTCGCTTTCAACTCATAAGAATAACAGACAAATGCCCCTCTTTTGCACAGAAAGAGAGACTGTTTTTCATGGTTTTGTTTTCTGTTTCCCTTTGTGTTTTTATAAAGCACCTGTTTGTTAACTTTGCTTTGGATTTTTCTGAGTGTGCTTTTAACTTTGGTGTACCTTACACAAAAAGGAAAAAATATTTGTGTCAGTTGACAAATTTCCTTTTAGGAAAAGCCAAGCTCTCCATTTTAAAAAGCAGGAAGGCTCACATTGCTGGTGTTGGTGAAACCAACAAAGTTACTGTTTTTAGAATACTGGTTATCAACAGGATTAAACTAGATTTTAAATATTACAGTATGGTAAATGATCTGGAAACATTTCTTTGAATTGGTGTATTGCTGGTGCACTTTGTGAGACTGATGGAGGGATTTTAAATATTTATTTGTAATTTTCTGTTTTTGCTATTCATTTAAATATTGAAATACTTGATTATGTAATACTGTAATTTGTGTTGTGTTATCTTGTAATTTCAAAGATTTGTTTCTTTAAAGTGGAAAATACTGTTTTTTTAAAAAGGTAAAAAAAGTATCTATCTATCTATCTATCTATCTATCTATCTATCTATCTATCTATCTCTATTACTTACTGGTGGCCCAGCAGGTCCAGATAGCCCTGGAGGTCCCCGGGGCCCAGGGGGTCCCTGAAAAAACATTAAATATATATATCATTTAAATATGTTCCACTTTTAGGTTTACATGCAGTCTTGGCAACATTCCATTCCCATTTTTTTTACAACATTGCTCCAAGCTCATTCTATCTGTTTTTTTTTTCAGTATACCACTGGAAATGCCAATCATAGAAACTCCATTTGCAACAATTTCTGCTACATTTGTATCACAAACTTGGCCTGATTCCTGGTCATTAAACATACAAATGAGAATGGTCCGATTCTTAACTATACAAGTTATTACTAGCAACCAAGTAAATGAAAACATGTACTAAAGGCCCATAGTATCGTAATGATATTACTAGCATATTTCAAAAGAATCAACAGAATAAATAACTGGGCAAATAACAATACAAAAAATCAATAATGGTAAGTACTCTACTTACTGCTTCTCCCTTCACGCCTTCAATCTAGAAAGAAAAGTATATACATATATCAGAAACATAAATATAAATTAAACATGTGTTTACAGCAATTGCTTTAATATCAATACTGAATCTGGTGTTGGCAATAGACCGATAACATTTAGGCTAGGTTAGGTTATATTTAAATTATTTCCTTAATTTTTATTGTTGAATATATATTTTTTATTTTTTTTAATACAGTCACTGATTCTAAAGCCACTTTCACACTGGCATGCTCTACACGGGTCGAAACCTACCCAGGTCGGGACCTGGTGTCATGCAGGTTGGCCACGCGATTTCACATTGCTTTTGAGAAAGCTGTGTTAACCTGGGTGACAGACGCAAGTAAAGAATGCGCGTATCAATGCCCCGGAAGCAGCTTGTTAGACGCTTCCATCAAAGCTTCTCTGGATTGAACCGTCAGCCCAAACGTTGATTAGAGCAAATGTTTCTTCTTCCCTGCTGCAATCTGGCTCATGGTGTGTCTCAAGCAACAGAAATATGGCTAAACAGAATAAACAAAAACGTTCCTTCCGGAAGTGAAACCTTCAGGTAGGTGTGGCTGTTTGTTATTTTGTCAGCTTAAGAACAGCCATCATGCATTTTGTCTCGGTCAACCCAGGTCAAAGCGTGTCAACCCACATCCTGAGGTGGATCGCTGTGACTCGGGTAAACAGGATTGTGACCCGGCTAGCCAGAACTCAGGTCGGCAACCACTACCACCACAAGCCAGCATCTTAAACACAATGCGAAAGAGGCAGGCACATTTCGCTTTGACAGGTAATAAGGGCCATAATGGTTTATGCTGACACTGAGTTAAAGGAAGGGCACTATTGCTTACAACTAGTATCACTTTTGTTTAACAGTAAGTTTACTTGATAGAAAAGCTAATAATACATTAATAAACTAAAAAGGGTTGTTAACAGAGAGCTCTATAGTTTGAAATGGACTCCCACTGAGAGCAAACAGATAAGCCATATGGGTAGATATAAGAGCTAAAGCTTACAGATTTTGTGTCAATTTAGTCCTGTTGCGAAGATAATCAGCCAGTTTGGTAACAAGCCTAATGCATTGCAGTTCTGTGAATCCAGACTTGAGGCAACAGGTGTTGCAATGTTTGATTCAATTTAAAAAAAAAAAAATCCTTACCGCATCTCCTGAAATTCCAGGAGGGCCCATTCCACCCTGCCAAGAGAATACAAAAAAAAACACCAGAGTGGGAATGAAAAAGTGGGACTACTGCATATTTCATTGTTCTCCATAAGAACGACAAAGTTCAATGGAAAAGTAAAACATCCTCTGCAAACTCACGCCAATACTGATGCAAAGAGTAAGCTGTATACAGATTTCAAGGGGTAATGCATGTGATATACGATTGGCCAAGGAAAGAAAATAATCATGAGTGTGTGATCTAAATGTGGTCAAAATAGTATAGTAATATGTATATTATACACCTATAAAGTGTTAATAAAGTGTGTGTGTGTGTGTGTGTGTGTGTTTCAGGGGTTCTGAGTTCTGTCTGTATTTTGTATTTTTTTTAATTTTTTTTTACAAAACATATCATTAAATATAACTTGCAATTCAGTGCCACATACCATAACATAATTAAAATCCATAATAACACTAGTGCTACTACGACTGTTCTTTGTAACATAAACACACATTAATTAAAGGCGGATGTATTTCCAATCAGAGCCAGATAATCACATGCATGTTGAAATGTCCTGCATCAAAACAGGGTTCAGTGTCACATACTATAAAGCAATCAATAATAACACTATTCTTCAAAAACATTCCAAGTACATTTTAACATGAACACAGTGCAAATCAGACGTGGATATCAATTCAAAGAGGAATCAGGTTAGCATGTGCATTCACATGGCTGTCAGTGGGATGCATCGCATCCACAGAGATGCTATTAATAAGCTTTCCATCTATTTCAGTTTGGATTTTGGAAATATTAAGAGTTCAACATGTAATCTTAAAGGGCACTCCTCATTCCCCTTTAGAGCAGAGATATTTCGGCAGCTTTCACCTTAACAACTGCATTTCATGCATGCATTCGTAGTGTCTTATTCGTGTTTGTTTTTGCATGAGCTACTAAACTGTGAGGTTGTTATTTACTCTCAGTTTCTCAATGTAAAATCTCTATATTCTGAAGTACAATATGAATTTATAAACCGCTCCCTTTCTGCCACTAGACGGAGACATTGTGTCCTCTGGCGAAATGGCGAGTACATGTAATATTCTCCTCCGCCAGGTATTTTTAAAATACCAGTTGAAAGCTTGATGCAAGAAATTATGTCAAACATCTCTGCTTTGAAACAATCCATACCTTTTCACCTTTGGGTCCAATAACACCAGGTAATCCATTGCTTCCTTTTAATCCCTGTTTGAAAAACAAAAACTAAATATACAGTATATTGCACGAGACAAACAATAATGAAAAGTATAATAATAATTAGCAGTGCATGATACCTTTCTCAATAATATCATGTGAGAGAGGCTAAACTGAGTCAAGCACCAATCTAAATGACCCATTCCAGTTGTGTATTAAACTAGCCTTTAAACAATTTAAAATATATTTAAGTAAACTTACATCTTTTCCTGCGGGACCCATTTTCCCAGGAAATCCATCTAGGCCATTTTCTCCCTTGTATAAAAAAAATATATATTTCTGTCATTCAGGTTAATCTTATTTTATATGCATGTAGCAGAGGACTATGGACAAAAGTTTTGCATCACTATAAAATTAACTAATTTTGCTTCATGAAGTCGAATGAAACCTGCAAAATAATGTTACGTTAACATATTGAATTAACATATTGTAGTTTTCCATATACTTAACGAAAAACTGACAACGATTGAAAAATGTGACATTTCGAAATCTAACATGAAATAGTGTACTGCTATTCTGGCTTGCGGTTGACGTTTGAGATATCATTTTGTAGTTTATTTGATTATATAACGTTAAATAAAATATCTAAATTATGTTGATCAAGTTTTTTTTTTTTTTAATTATTATTATGTCTCAATCCTAAAATTCTAGGTGATGCAAAACTTTTGGCCATACAGTAGCTGTACAGTCTCTGATTTTTGTTTTGTTTTCCATCTATAATTAACAGTGTTTTACTGAAAGCCATGTCGGGATTAAAGCAACTTTAGCAAATCTAGATTTTTTTCCCCCTACATTGCTACAAATAACATTCCAAGATTTCCCTATACATCTCCAATTGAACCCTGCATTTGCAGTTCAGCTCTCCCAAGCGGATACAGTGCATCCTCTTCACTGTGCATTGATGTTAAACATTTGAACAGACATGCACTGTAGGTAGAGCAGGAAACAGACAGAGAAGCTAGACAGATTTACTGTTGATGTACGTGATTGCTTTAACAGCCCAGCAACAGAAACCAAGAGGATAAGATGTCAGAATGCTTTTTTTCTTGGTGAATTTGATTCAAATACACTGGCCAAAGTGCTCCCAAATGTGCACCCTGTTAAGCTTTTTGGGCAGGAACTGATTTTTTGCTTTTGCCCAGCGGAGCAAAAATATGTAAAAGCCATCCCTAACTAAAATGGATATAGCTGTGAATGTAGGTGACTTAGTGAAACATGGGCTACAGTACCAGAAGTAATGAAGTTGATATCATATTAATGAATTCCCATTTCCCATTTCCCATCATTTTATTTCCTTTCCATACTGTAGGGTTCCTCACATGCCACTGGCTTGTAATAACAACAGCTGGGCAGGAGATGTACCTGAGGCGGATGGGTTACTGATTATGAATGCCTAGTCTTGGATCAATGCGGCACGCTGGCTTAACTAGTCTAGTCTACCTTACAACAAAAATGGCATCCTGGAGATTGAAAACTGAAGAATTCTCACAGCTCCATTCTCAATAATGATTCGAGACATGAACCTTGCTTTTAAACTTGATGTCAAAGTTACACTGCTTAATGAGAACCTTGCATAGTCATGTGCTGTAATTGCTGTGGACAAAATGTCATAACAGTGGTTATCCAACCTTGTTCTTGAGTGGCACTCAGTGTACATCTGCTTTATTTGACAGCAAGTGCTTAAGCATTCCCATGGCACAACCAGGCGACCAAGGGTTAATGGTCACGGTGCAGATTCTTGAGAACATCTCTGTATGTGCAGGAGTTGGGGCTGACCATTATGTTAAACTCAAGCCTCCGTCAATGAGATGCTCTTGATGTGATTTCAATAGGCAGAACATCATGTCTCTTTACATTATATGTTTTAATTAAAGCAACCCTACAATCATCTTCATTAAGAGGTAAGTAGATACCAGTTTAGAAAATGTTCTGTTGTACAACGATACACAAGCTATGTGTTAAACACCCCCCCCCCCCCCCCTGATTGAGTTGCTTGGTGTTTGAGATATTTAGGAAGAAGAATGAACAGTGACAGCCATATGTACACAGACTGTATAAACAGGTGTAGAATGAACAGTGACAGTCATACGTACACAGACTGTATAAACAGGGGTGAAAAATGAACAGTGACAGTCATACGTACACAGACTGTATAAACAGGGGTGAAGAATGAACAGTGACAGTCATGCGTACACAGACTGTATAAACAGGTGTAGAATGAACAGTGACAGTCATGCGTACACAGACTGTATAAACAGGGGTGGCCAAAGCTGGCCCTTCCGCTCCTACTCTTTGTTCCAACCCTGTTCTAAATTGTTTAATTGAACTAATTAACCCTAACCAGTCCAGACCCTGCAGTAGATAATTATACATGTATAATTGTACCTGTTCAGCCTGGAGTGAAATGGCACTCCAGGCCCATGATTGGGCACCCCTGGTATAAACACACGCAGTTAGGGTGTCCTCCTTTTTTTCTCATTTTATGAGATTGTCAGCAGAGGGTGCTAACAGCATGCTTTTACAATCTTACCAACCTTAAGAAATGATGAGGTATTCTAAAGCCAGGCAACAGCAGTCTTGAATATGCCAGTGAAAATATAACACAAAAAAAAATGCTATTCACAAATGAACAAAAAAAATGAAAATGTAGAAGTATGTATTTTCTTTTTTTTTCAGACAGTACAGTAAATGCAAGGCTTGGGGTGTGAGTAGAGATTTGGGCAGATCATATAATCTGCATACGAATCTAGGGTGCCTATCCTGGCTATTCTTCGCAGTGTTCCTTCAAAAACATTTGACACATTGAAATCGGATTTGTTAAAATGCACTTAAGGGTATAGAGCTTACCTTCTCTCCCCTAATCCCTCTTTCACCTTTAACTCCTCTTTCACCCTGCATAGAAAGAAAGAAAACAAGCACGGGTTAATCTCATAACAAAGATATCTATCTAAAAAGAAAGATAACTGGTGACATTTATCCTTTACTTAACTAAAGCTGAGGGAACACAAAGCCACTTTTTCAGGAACAGCAGGCTAAAACCTGGTTCCAGGGGAGCGGACGACCAAGTTTGGGGCAACTTTGCTATATCAAACCCCAAGTCTCCCCTGGTGTGTCATGCAGTGGCCTGAAACCTGAAACTAGGAGCCAAATTCAAGACAGAGGATCTAAATTACATGCAACCAGTTTGAACTTGGTTTCAGCCCCCCACCAGTCTGTAAGATGTGAAAGTATTGTCTCGCCACATCTGGGTATAATGTAGTTCATTTGAAGTTGTAACTGGACTAGTTGTACACTTATGATTTAAAATATGGAGCTGTGCTTTCCTGACATTTCCTAAATATATGTACTAATTACCCTGACAGAGACTAAAATACTGACATGCCTATTCTGACCAGGAGCGGTCAAATTGACTGATACACGTAAAACATATTATTATTTGTATTTATCAGCAGGGACTTGCGGCCATGTATTGAAATTTGATTATATCAGTCTGCATTCCTCAGGAGAGCGGTCTTCTGACATTTCTATTGTTTCAATCAGCCTTGACAGCTCACATCGCCAGGCTGTCTGTCTGCACTGGTTACTATAAGTCACTTGTTTATTCTAAGAAATTCATTGTTACCCCAATACACATTGCAAATGGATCGCTAAGACGCAGGACAGCAGAGCAGTGTTTGGAATTACTGCACATTTTACCAAATGGCAGCAAAGACGGACAATGACAATCTGGCTCTGAAGCAGACGGGACACCAACATGATCCGTGGTCAATGCCCTTGGAGGAATTAGAAGCTTTCATTGCATTACTATATGCCCGTGGAACATTTGGTGCCAGAAGCCTGGGTTACTGTTGATAGCTGTGCCAAATGCCCAAACACTCAGACTTTGTAAACAATTGTAAATGAAGCCCATTCTGTTCAAATATTTATTTATTCATATCATTTCTATTATAGTATGTCTGTGTATAAACACATAGCTTTGGTTGAGTACAGTATATGCGCTTTATGTAGGCAATATAAACGCATTTATTAAAAAAAAGATACTTATTTACATCGTTTCAGTTGTACAGTTTCGTATGTATATGAGATACCTGTATATACACACATTCATTTTCAAATATTTGTTCATTTCATTTTTTACAGTTTTTTGAGGTTGCGTGTTATGTAATATGTCTGTATATAAACACATTTCTGTTCAAATGTCTGTTTATTTATGATGTTTCGGTTGTGTAGATGCTTTATATGATGCTCCTGAATAAAACTACGACTAATACTCAATTGTTTGTCCTTTCATTATAATATGTATGTTGTTTTTAATATGTCAAATTGACAGGTCATGGTTGTTCTAGGTATGCCTATAAATGCGGTCGTTCTAGTGTAAAGTAAATTGTTACAAGTTAAGTTTCACTTACAGGCACTCCTCTGAGCCCAGGTATCCCGGAGGATCCAGCTTGTCCTTCTGATCCCTGTGTGGATTCACAGAAAATAAGAACACGTTAGAAATCTGCATGGGAATATGTCCCTGTGTAATTGTATTGGAATATGTCCTTGTGTAATTGTATTGGAATATATCTCTGTGTAATTGTATTGGAATATATCTCTGTATAATTGTATTGGAATATGTCTCTGTGTAATTGTATTGGAATATGTCTCTGTGTAATTGTATTGGAATATGTCTCTGTGTAATTGTATTGGAATATATCTCTGTATAATTGTATTGGAATATGTCCTTGTGTAATTGTATTGGAATATATCTCTGTGTAATTGTATTGGAATATGTCCCTGTGTAATTGTATTGGAATATGTCTCTGTGTAATTGTATTGGAATATGTCTCTGTGTAATTGTATTGGAATATATCCCTGTGTAATTGTATTGGAATATATCTCTGTATAATTGTATTGGAATATGTCTCTGTGTAATTGTATTGGAATATGTCTCTGTGTAATTGTATTGGAATATGTCTCTGTGTAATTGTATTGGAATATGTCTCTGTGTAATTGTATTGGAATATATCTCTGTGTAATTGTATTGGAATATATCTCTGTATAATTGTATTGGAATATATCTCTGTATAATTGTATTGGAATATGTCCTTGTGTAATTGTATTGGAATATATCTCTGTGTAATTGTATTGGAATATGTCCTTGTGTAATTGTATTGGAATATGTCTCTGTGTAATTGTATTGGAATATGTCTCTGTGTAATTGTATTGGAATATGTCTCTGTATAATTGTATTGGAATATGTCCTTGTGTAATTGTATTGGAATATGTCTCTGTGTAATTGTATTGGAATATGTCTCTGTGTAATTGTATTGGAATATATCTCTGTATAATTGTATTGGAATATGTCCTTGTGTAATTGTATTGGAATATGTCTCTGTGTAATTGTATTGGAATATATCCCTGTGTAATTGTATTGGAATATGTCTCTGTGTAATTGTATTGGAATATGTCTCTGTGTAATTGTATTGGAATATATCTCTGTATAATTGTATTGGAATATGTCCTTGTGTAATTGTATTGGAATATGTCTCTGTGTAATTGTATTGGAATATGTCTCTGTGTAATTGTATTGGAATATGTCCCTGTGTAATTGTATTGGAATATGTCCTTGTGTAATTGTATTGGAATATGTCTCTGTGTAATTGTATTGGAATATATCTCTGTATAATTGTATTGGAATATGTCCTTGTGTAATTGTATTGGAATATGTCTCTGTGTAATTGTATTGGAATATGTCCTTGTGTAATTGTATTGGAATATGTCTCTGTGTAATTGTATTGGAATATGTCTCTGTGTAATTGTATTGGAATATATATCTGTATAATTGTATTGGAATATGTCCCTGTGTAATTGTATTGGAATATGTCCCTGTGTAATTGTATTGGAATATATCTCTGTGTAATTGTATTGGAATATGTCCCTGTGTAATTGTATTGGAATATGTCCCTGTGTAATTGTATTGGAATATGTCTCTGTGTAATTGTATTGGAATATGTCTCTGTGTAATTGTATTGGAATATATCTCTGTATAATTGTATTGGAATATATCTCTGTGTAATTCACAAGAGTGTATTTGCTTGAATAGGTTGGCATCATAATTAATGTCCTATTCTCTCTTCAGATTTGAGATGTATCTTGTAGTCTTAACCTTGCACTCACTTCAGGCCTGCACTGTGCAGACTGCCAGGTGGAAGTGGAACTGCAAGACCTGCAGTACTTGGGATCCCTACTGAGTAAATCCTGGGATCTGTAAGGTCTGCTGCTCTTCAAGGTGCAAATGTAGGCATTGACTAAACAGCAATTCCCATTACAAACACTCTGCAAACCTTATCCAATAAAGCAGTGTGGAGTAGTGGTTAGGGCTCTGGACTCTGAACCGGAGGGTTGTGGGTTCAATCCCCGGTGGGGGGACACTGCTGCTGTACCCTTGAGCAAGGTACTTTACCTAGATTGCTCCAGTAAAAACCCAACTGTATAAATGGGTAATTGTATGTAAAAATAATGTGATATCTTGTAACAATTGTAAGTCGCCCTGGATAAGGGCGTCTGCTAAGAAATAAATAATAAAAGTGTATCAGGATTGCATTTCCATGCATAAATACTAACCTAGCCAAGTTTTTAGAATATTATTGGCCATGCCAATTTTGAAGCCAGTATTTATTTGTTCTTGTTAAATTCCAGTGTTGTTGCAGTTTTCTGTGGCATACTGTGAGGTTTTGTGTCTTGGCAGCATAGCTGGGGTTCCCCAGCCAACTGGCTGCCTGACCCCACATACAGGACTTAAACCGAATCCTTGGCTGCCAGCTGACCAGCTGATTACTACATACTTGTCACTGCATACATGTCAGTGGTAATGTAATGTGGTGTTCCCCATCAGCGAACGCTCCAGAGATACTCCGAACCACATTGCTCAGGTATAGGATTTTTATTGCCCTTAACTTTTACAATGTATTGGCCCACTCTAGCAGCATACCGGAAAGCTTTTAAACTAGCTCGGCTCAGCCAGGGCTAACCCAGAGCACCCCTATATAATCATTCCCTTATCCCGCCCACTCTGGAGTTAACCTCCTATTATAACCCCAAATTAAACCATTGAAAAGCACCAATAGGACTCCCACTTGTCAATCACGACCCCCGTAATGTGCTATAGGCATTTCCCAACCCAATCACTGCCCCAGACACACACATTGGTGTGTGTCAATGTAGAACCACCCTGGGAACAGACAGGTCCCTAATCCTATTTACCCTTTTACCCCAATGGGGGTGACAGCATGTTACAGTAACATTAACGACATCATAGTGTTACCATTAACCTTTCCCTCTGCAACACTCAACAATTAACATGTCCCCATATCCTTAGTACTATCTGGTGTAGCTGAATTAAACATGATTCTAAAAGCTCATTTTTTAAAAGGCACCGGGACTTGCTGACTGAAAAAGAGAAAACGATACGAAATAAATCTAAATAAAAAGAACAAATACAATTGTTGTATTATATTCTATATTCTA
Source organism: Acipenser ruthenus (assembly GCF_902713425.1). Classification (NCBI taxonomy): domain Eukaryota; kingdom Metazoa; phylum Chordata; class Actinopteri; order Acipenseriformes; family Acipenseridae; genus Acipenser; species Acipenser ruthenus. The sequence continues at coordinate 1,699,889 of NC_081191.1, forward strand.
TACCCTTACTAAGTCACATTTTATAAATGTGATGCAATACAATACATTCAATGTAGTTCTAGGGTAATAATACCAGGTATTTCATCCAAACTGCTTGGTTCTTAAAGTAATTGAAGCTTACATACACTTTCTCCACCTTGCACAGCCATTCATTAAATAGCTCTCAAAAATACAACTTTGAAAGAAACGTGTGCATTTTCATTTTAAAATGATATCTGGTATTATACTAGGTTAAATAAATCTGTGTTTGCAAACTCTGCTTTTAGGCTGTCTTGCACTTCCTGGGTCATTTCACCTAGAGAGTGAAATTGTCCCAACCCCTTCAATGGCTTCTTTCCTATCAATAACCAAACAGCTGCTTCCCCAACTGACTGACATTCTTTCACTGCTGAGGTAAAATGACCAAGGAAGTAAAGCAGTAACAGACTGAGAGCTTTTTTAATTTAGTGTATTACCAGGTGTCTGTTTTAAAATCAAATACATGGTTGCTATAACTATGTTTCTTTAAAAACTGCACATTACACAGCTACTTTAAGTGTTCCCATATAATCTTTAATTGAGTGTTTTTGAGGTTATGAGTGGATAATGCCAGACACCTTCACTATATTAATTTCAGAAGCTCAAGTGATCCATCTCGGTATAGAAAATAGTATAAATACACAAGTACTGGTGATTAAAGCTTGAGCCTCCTCCTCCATCCCAAAGTATGGTAAGCTCAGGGCTTCTATATTACACTCTGCAAAGTAAGTCAAGGCAGGGAAGTCATTTGTCTGAAACTAAACTTCAATTGCCTTCAGCTGCTTATGTTGGCAGCCCAATAGATTGTAAAAAAATGTAGCAGGAATGCCACCAAAAAAGTCTCTGTTTACATCCAGATTTACAGAATAGAGATGCCATCCCACAACTGTGGCCCAAAGTGGATCAGAGGCCTAGCCCCCAGCCTCCACCTCTCTGCCCCAGTGCCAAGTTCATTGAGTGGACTTGTTGTCAATGTGTTTCATTTCTTCAAACTAATACACTGCAAATGTTCACGCTATTAAAATGTCAAATTCAGAAACGTACTGTAGGCTGGAACATTAAAAGGGACTGAGCTATAAAGCCAAAATGTCTGCAGTGCTGCTCCTGAAAACATGACTTTCTTTCTATCGCGGTACAAATTAATCAGCAAAGGTATTTGAGCCACACAGTACTTCAGGGGTGCACAATTCCGGTCTGGAGCCCTCTGATATTTGTTCCAGCTGTACCCCACCTAATTGGCCCAAATTAACCTCCTCCCAGATCTTAATCATCACATTATTTAATGATACCTGGAGAACTGGAGGACTCTGACCTGGGGGAACGGATTTTTGCTTTCCTGCTGGGCATGTGTGATTATGTTTCTCTTGTGTGGGTGTTCACACAGTTTGCTTTTTCTCTGGGATTATGATAAATGATACTGGGACAAGCTTAATTCAAATCATGATCTTTTCAGCCCACACTCACTCAGATGTCTAAAGCAGACAAACACTATATTGGATCATGGACAATCTAAGAAGGCCATGCAGAATATTGTGCAATTGTTATTCTTACTTTTGGGCCCAAAGGTCCAGGCAGTCCAATATCACCAGGTTCTCCTGGAGTCCCCTGTAATTGAAGAGAATGTAATTATTGACATGAGTTCTGTTACAAAGACAGACCCATTGGCATAGTCCCTACACTTTTAAGAGACAGGAATATGCTATGATGGCACCATCTGTTTATTTCAGATATGTGACACAATATTTTATTGAAGGACTTATCAAAATGTAAACCCATAACAACTCTATTTTACACGAGTCCAGATAATGAATCCATATACAATATCTTCCAATGGACAGAAATAAGTTTTCTAAATGTTTATTATACTTACCATTTCACCTTGATCTCCCTTTCTACCAGCAGGGCCAGGTGGACCAAATTCACCCTGGTTTTAAGAAAAGAAAAGAAAACATTTTGGTCAGGTAGCTAGACTATAATTGTGTTTAATCCTAGACTAGTGTAGTAAACCTAGCCATGCCCAGGAATCACACTGCTCATGGAATGAACACTGACTGTAAATACATCAGTATCAGTTAATACACTGGGCAGGCATAGTCTTTGCTTGTCCCCTAGATTGTTCAGTGCTTAACCATAAAATAAAACCCAGTAATCACACTGCTCATGGGATGAATGCGGGCTGTAAATGCATCAGTTAATACACTTGCTTGTCCCCTAGATTGTCCAGTGCTTAACCATACAATGAAATACATCCTGGTTCTAATAGGCACCTACCTTCTCCCCCTTTTCTCCTCTTGATCCAACTTCACCTTTTTCACCACCCTTACCCTGAGGAAAAACATTGAAATGGTTATCTTTTCTACCCTGAGGAAAAACACTGAAATGGTTATCTTTTCTACCCTGAGGAAAAACATTGAAATGGTTATCTTTTCTACCCTGAGGAAAAACATTGAAATGGTTATCTTTTTTTCCCCCCAAGCAGTGCACAAATGTTGATAGCCTGTACTCCCAAATGTACACCCATGAATATACTTTGGATGTCCAATAGGCCCATATTGTCTACTATCATAAGCAATAAAGGGTACAATAAAACAGTGTATATGTTTGTAAAAAGCAGCGAGTAACTGTGTGTCCAAAGCTAGTAGATTTGCAGATTGTACCACTTCCACTGGGGTTGAGTTCAAACTTATTCTTTTATTCATTTATGTAAACAATGTGCTACTGTACTGCAGATGTAGCAAAAATCATTGCCTTAAAACAAAAAATGCTGTGTCATACTGTTTCAGTATTGTTGAAAGAAAAAAGGGTGGTTTTGTAATATTCTTCTATTGTCTGTGTATTGTCTTAAACTCAGTGTAAAGACAAGCTTGTGGAAAGTTACTGCCAAAGACACATTCCTTATTTGGGTATGATATGTGGAGGTTGACAGTGTCTTGTACTCTTCCTGTGTCTTGTAATGTCATGTAGTAATATATCTTATTAACAAGGTGTGTGTGTCAGATGCATGAGTTGTGAGTGTATTCATTAGACGGACCAAGATGATACCAAAGCTGTAATTGAGAAAAGTTTCAACAAAAACAGTTGTTGAAGAATGATGTAACCACAGGTTAGGTAGGAAAAGGCTTGTTTAGAGATATTTTGTTAGTCCAGAGGAAAGAATGAAGACTACTCACTCTGTCGTCCCTGCAATTAGTAATTATGTGCTTAAAATGCCTTTTTCGTACTGCACGTTGAATTTGTAATAACGTATTAGAATTAAACTGACTAATTGTTGTATTGAGCAAATCTTTCTAAGTTAATTCACAAAAGAAGATTCTCACCAGGTAACAGTATCCCTTCAGGGAACAACAGTGCTTACATTCCATTTCATTTCAAAGAGGGGATGTATCTCTAAAGCGGTACAGCTGTTACGTCTGCTTGTCTGACATTGTTTAGCATTCAGCTCCTGTTTCAAGCCTGACTTGAAGATGATATGAATAGGACATGTCATGGAAAAAGTAGGGTCTGGAAAGTGTTTTAAGAAGATATTATTTTGATTCCCAACAGGAAAGACTGAGCCTCTTACAGCACTTATGGAAATCTAGGCATATGACGGTATCCAGCGGTTTGATGACATCTTCCCATGTGTTGCAGGAACCACCCCACTTACCCAAGAATGCTGCAGTAAACCCCACTGCTAGGAGAGCTCGTCCCGCCCAGACCTCGGTTAAGATCTTTTGAACAGGGAGTTGAAGAGCAGCATATGTCCGTGAAGGGACATTTTAATAACTTGGGACATGAGGGGGGTGGTGCTAGATGGGAAATTACCCGTGATTATAGTACATACACATAGCCTGATTCGAAAGATAAGATAGCGTTTTCAAGACCTAGTGGTTTGTTCCAATATAAAGTTATGCCATTTGGATTATATGGAGCTCCGGCATCAGAGGTTAATAGATATAGTGTTGTGACCACATGCCGAGTATGCTTCTGTATACATCAATGACATAGTAATTTTTGCAGATGATTGGACAAATTATCTAAAAATGGTTGAAGCTGTCTTACATAGTTTAAGGGAGGCGTCTTTAATAGCGAACCCAGAAAAGTGTTTTGTGGGACTAAGGGAGGCCAAATATTTGGGATATGTGGTTGGGGGTGGAGTAGTGAAACCCCAGATAAGTAAAATTGTTGTGATAAAGAAATGGCCAGTACCTAGAAATAAGAAACAGATTAGGGCTTTCTTAGGGTTAACCGGACATCATAGGAGCTTTGTTCTGGAGTTTTCATCCACTGCAGCTCTGTTAACGGATTTAATAAAGAAAAAGGTCCGAACCCAGTAAAGTGGAGTGTGGAGGCAGGGAAAGTGATTGGAAAGATTAAGGGAGTATTGTGTAGTGATCCAATCCTAAGGGTGCTGGATTCTTCTAAGCCTTTTACAGTTCAGACAGACGCATCAGATGTGGGAGTAGGAGCAGTGTTGTCACAGGTGGTTAACAATGAGGTACACCCTGTAATGTACCTGAGTAGGAAGCGGCTACCAAGAGAGGTACGACATGCAGTGGCTGAAAAGGAGTGTCTGGCGGTCCGGTCGGTCATGGAAACTCTAAAATATGACCTGTTAGGGAGGGAATTCACTGTAGTTACCGATCATTCACCGTTAAAGTGGATGAAAAAAAATAAAGAGAAACGCAAAGGTAACTAGGTGGTTCTTGGCACTTCAACCATATAAGTTTAAAACAGAACACCGTAGTGGGCTGAAAAACTCGAAGTCTGATGGTCTGTCAAGAGTAAGGCCACTCTAACCTATAGGTTCGAGCTGGGAAAGAGGATATATTGGACAGATAAGGTAGGTTTTCAGGAATAAATACATTAAAATAGCGGGGTTTTAATGATTTAGTCCTGTTACGCTTAAAAAGGAATAATTGTCACAGTTGTATTACAATGTCTGTATGTTATTATTATTATTATTTGTTTATTTAGCAGACGCCTTTATCCAAGGCGACTTACAGAGACTAGGGTGTGTGAACTATGCATCAGCTGCAGAGTCACTTACAAATACGTCTCACCCGAAAGACGGAGCACAAGGAAGTTAAGTGACTTGCTCAGGGTCACACAATGAGTCAGTGGCTGAGGTAGGATTTGAACCGGGGACCTCCTGTTTATAAGCCCTTTTCTTTAACCACTCGACCACATAGCCTCCTATAATGTATGGGATTGGGTGAGATTTTGTAGGCTAATAGAAAAAACTACAAAACCCAGAACTCCCAGTGTCACCTGACAGGAACGGCGGCAATTCTGGAATATTGTGACAGAAATATAATGAGTTCTGGTTGTAAATCTCCCTCCCGACCTGTGAGGGCGGTAAGCAGCGTCAGGGAAAGGCTTTGGACTGGTTGGCCCGACAGTTCATTTCCTGGGTCGGGAAGTCGGTCAGCCTGGAAAAAGACGAGACTCAGTTGCAGGAACGTATTGACCCGGAAGGTAAACGAGGTAGCAGCTGCAGGCAATAGAGTCAGCTGCAATCGTTTACCAAGGGGTCATGCATGATCGCATAAAGGGGCTGGAGAATTGTAAATCTTTTCCTTCGCTTGGGTTTAAGAGATCCGAGAAACTGGAAGGACCGGGAGATTTCCCGAAGTAAAAAGAAAAGAGTTTGTGAGTGTTTTGTTTGTTTTGTCTGTTTAGTAACTGTCTGTGTTTTTGTTATATAGCACTAGATGGCTAAACACGAATCTGGAGCTGTCGCCAAGGGCCAGCACAAAACCGGATCAACAGTGCACTACAGTCACGATTAACATTGTTATCAGCACTTGTTTTACCACTATAGCACGTATTATATTGTACTTCACCACAAGCACTGAGAGCACTCACTTTGGAGCTGTCATCATGTATGTCTAATTGTCTGTGAAAATACACATTGTTGGCTGGTCATCAGACCATTGGATTAACAATCATTAAACCAACCATTTCACCCATACTTTGTTGTCTGTTTGTTCTTGGGATTACTGCATCCGCACCGCACCTGCTATACACCTGCTACTAATTACCACTTTGCCACAAATATATATACCAGGAAGTGATACTGCACCAGAGAGCGGTGCAGCCCTGGGGGCTGGTAATAAGAAAAACGGTCCTTGTGACTGGTACCTGAGAACAAGAAGTAAAGTGTTGTTTAGCCTGACATCTGGAAAAGAGAAGAGTAAACAAGTGAGTAAAAGAAGAGTCCGGTTTCACTGTGGATGTTTCTTCCAACAAGTACTTTTCCCAGGGAGCAAAAGGACTTGTGGGGGATCGCTAGAAGATGGCAAGGAGGTGAACTGGGAGTGCAAACCTCAGGAAGACCCGGTATCGAATACAGTGTTCGAAGAGAACTACAGGTGATCCAAAGGAGTCACAGAAGGAGTTTGTTTACAACGAGCAGAACCAAAATGCTCAGGTCTACGAAACGGGACTGTGAGTACACACAAATTGTATTTATTCCATGTGGGGATTTTTTTTACATATTTTTAATGTCTTACCAAAAGTACGGGGATGGTTGAGGAAGAGTTGTAAAGGGTGTGGTCCTGTTTTAAGAAGAGACATGTGATAGCAGTTTTGGACAAGACTGTAAATAAACCAACCAGAAGAGTACAGTATAGGAGAGAGTGACTATATTGATTATTGGGTAAAGAATATTTAACCGACAAAGGATAGTGTAATAAAGAAACAAACTACAACATTGTAGGGTAGTTTGGGATGATTTTTATTTAACACTGCAATCCAAGAAGTGCCATTCCAGGTTTTGCAAGTAGAGGTCCTCAGAGGGTGTCGCCAAAGGGACAGAAAAAGGACCTGTGGGAAACCAAAGAAGAAACTATTTCAACAACAAGGCTAATCAAGAAAGAGCAATAAATAGGACAAGAAATGGACTTTTAAACCAAAACTTACCTTGGAGAGTGATCCGGAAAATAATACAAACCCGAGTGACAAAGTGAAGAGTCCAACATGGTGTTGTTTTGACTTTTGTTTTATTGTTTGGAGCAGCCAAACAAGAAGTATAGGGAGGGTTCAAGAAGTGAGCTAGTGATATGTATATTATATAGTTAAATAGAGACGGTATACTTACATTCTAGAACAGTGATCCATATTCATTCTAGAATAATGAGTCATATTAATTCTAGAAAAGCAATCCATATTCATTCTAGAATAATGATTCATATTCATTCTAGAACAGTGATCCATCTTCATTCTAGATTCATTATCTGACATATCCAAACACTCTTTTGTGACCACACATGGGTGTTTGTGGTTAAATTTATATTTTTAAAAAGTATGTAGTCTTTATTAAGTGTTAAGTGTTGTAATGTTTGATATATAAGATGCACAAGGTATATGATGCATGCCTTGAGTGTAATGCATATTACTGAGCAGTCTTGTATCATACGCACCCTTTGTATAACATGCAATGTGTATATAACATGCAGGCATTCCCCCAATATTTGTGAAAGGGTGCAAGTTATATTTATACCACATCCTAACCACATGTATAAACATCTTATATTGTTCAGAAATGGCTTGTAATGTATAAAGACGTGTCATTATTATTATTATTATTTGTTTATTTAGCAGACGCCTTTATCCAAGGCGACTTACAGAGACTCAGGTGTGTGAACTGTGCATCAGCTGCAGAGTCACTTACAATTACGTCTCACCCGAAAGACGGAGCACAAGGAGGTTAAGTGACTTACTCAGGGTCACACAATGAGTCAGTGGCTGAGCCGGGATTTGAACCGGGGACCTTCTGGTTACAAGCCCTTTTCTTTAACCACTGGACCACACAGCCTCGTGTCATGCAAATCTACCAACTAGACAGTGTGTTTGCTATCTTCTCTCCCACACAGCATGGTAATACTCAGCATTTTAACATTTGTCATCATTTTATAGACACAGACCGGACCGTTGGACATGCAACCAAATATTTAAGTAGCGTTTGTGTCAAGCTGTGTCTTGCCAGTACAGTCTAAACATGGCTGCAACATTTATAGTTCTATCCTTGTGCCGGAGATCATTTCCTGTACTGGAGTAAAAGTGCAATCAAAAACAACCAGGCCAGAAATCTGACCATTTGATAGTGCCTGCTTTGGGAAGTGGCATACAACTGCATTGTTTTTAAGAGTTATGGGACAGATAATCAAAGATCTGTGCAACTCTGCTGGAATTGTGAATATTGCAAGTCTGTGAAATTCAATGCTGTTGCAGGGAAATCGCTATAGCAAAAGGCTGCGGAAATGAATACATTTAAATGAAGCTAAACATGAAATGAATCACAATTCAGACTTTACCCAACTAATATAGATGAGATAATGAGTCAGACTAAAACAAAAGCAATGAAAGGGCCAGCTGTGCTGAAGAGGAGATTATAATAACAGCTGACAATGAAAATTAAGACAAATTGTTTGGAAAGGGGGAAAAAAAAATCCTAGAGTGGCACTAAGACATTGTGAAATGTATTAAAAACAATACCATGTGATCACTCTGTCACAAATATTATCATTATCATTATAGGAGTTTTCATATTTTTTAATACCTTAAAATGTTTCCAGATCAATAAAAAAACTGCCAGGAACAGGATATTAAACAATGCTATACCATATGATTACTCAGTCACTATAGTCTATACAGTATATTAAAAATAATTATATTTTCATATTTTTTTTAACCAATCAAAATGCTCCCAGACCAAGACAAGCCTGCCCAGATAAGGCACTAAATCAATGAGGACTGTCTAATTATAATACACAATTCATCATATGACTTTGCTCATAAATGTCTGCTGTGAGCTGTCAAAGAGCCTTAATACTGCATGTTAATCACACTATCTCATTCATAACCTCATTTCTGCAAGGAGTAGCAGAAGCTTACCTCTTTGGCTGACTCAGTGATCTGCTGGCAGTAATATACTATGGTTTCAAAAGGGCGAGAACGCTTGTGTCCCTGTAGCCAAAACTTCTTTGAGAAAATACAAATGAAACGCTGTGCACAGAAGCAAGTGTCAAATCTTTTAGTTTAGAATTGAACGCGATGGTGGGTTGTGGTGTTTTTGTTTCCAACATTGTTTTCAATTTAAGCTTGTGGATGAAGGACCCTTGTATATATACACATGTGTCTGTGAATCCGACCCCTGTGTAATGTGTAAGTGTTGGGAAAACAGTGAACAAGTGAAAATGCAATTTCAAAGACCTGGGGTTTTTCATGAATGAATGAATGAATGTGCAGCTAAACGGAATGCCATCTGTAGCACCCGGCCTGGGAGTACACTGAGTGAAGGAGGGACATGTTTGTGAACCAAGCTGGCACTTTCCCTGCAGCAGAATCATTTCAGTTTTAAGGATTCAGAGGGTGGAGCTGTGTGGGCAGAGACTCTGTTATTACAGATTGTTTTGTGGGCATGGAAGCTGCAATTTCAATAGTGTTATCCAAGCAGTTTGTTACTCCTTATTAATGATATTTTATTTATTTTTTGTCTCTTAGCTTTAGTGCTACCTACTAGCCGTGATGGTAAGCGTTATTTGTTACTGTTACTTTAAGTTGCTGGCAAAGTAAGGGTTTACACATGAAGATCCTTACAATGTGTTATACAATTGATCTCCAGAAACAGTATGTATGTTATGCAGTTCTGGGTTACAAATACACTGTAGATTTGCTCTGCTTATACAGAGATGCTATGCGACCTGGCCTATCTCCTACCAGACCATTGTTACACAGACCATTTGCAGATTATTGTCATCTGACAATTTTCTTGTGCGTACTAGACTGCAGACATGGAGTAATTGGCGAGATAATTCTGAAACATTGCCGCAGTCCACTAAAAGGCAGGGCTGATATGTGGAATCTGTTTAAACCTGCCTTTTATAACAACTCAGTACAGTAAATCAGTGTGAACTCTTTAATGGGGGTCAGGCTCACTATATGTCAAATCCATTAGTAAACTGTACCAGGCCCAACCAGCACTAATTCCAAAACATAAAAAAATGCTTCCAACATCAACATGGTATACATGGTAAACACCATATACTGTATATGCTTAAGCATCGGGCTAGAAATCATGTCCTTAAAGCTTTAATGGCATATCTGTCAGCTTTGTTTTTTTTTTTTTTGTTTGTTTTTAACTGTCCCATAAGAAAATGATGAACCTGTTTATTTTGCCTGTGTTATTAGCAGGTATGTTATTTTGCCTGTGTTATTAGCAGGTATGTTATTTTGCCTGTGTTATTAGTAGGTATGTTATTTTGCCTGTGTTATTAGCAGGTATGTTATTTTGCCTGTGTTATTAGCAGGTATGTTATTTTGCCTGTGTTATTAGCAGGTATGTTATTTTGCCTGTGTTATTAGCAGGCATGTTATTTTGCCTGTGTTATTAGCAGGTATGTTATTTTGCCTGTGTTATTAGCAGGTATGTTCAAATCATTTGCTTACCTTTTCCCCTTTTACTCCACTGACTGATGTTGTTCTGCCCTGTAACCATAAAGCAAATCATAAAACAGTGTTTACTGGCAAGGATGTATTTACAAAACAAATCATAAAACAGTGTTTACTGGTAAGGATGTATTTACAAAACAAATCATAAAACAGTGTTTACTGGCAAGGGTGTATTTACAAAACAAATCATAAAACAGTGTTTACCGGTAAGGGTGTATTTACAAAACAAATCATAAAACAGTGTTTACTGGCAAGGGTGTATTTACAAAACAAATCATAAAACAGTGTTTACTGGCAAGGGTGTATTTACAAAACAAATCATAAAACAGTGTTTACTGGTAAGGGTGTATTTACAAAACAAATCATAAAACAGTGTTTACTGGCAAGGGTGTATTTACAAAACAAATCATAAAACAGTGTTTACCGGTAAGGGTGTATTTACAAAACAAATCATAAAACAGTGTTTACTGGCAAGGGTGTATTTACAAAACAAATCATAAAACAGTGTTTACTGGTAAGGGTGTATTTACAAAAAAAAATGAACAGTTTATACTCTTAGAGCAGAGGTGCACAACTCTAATCCTCAAGCCACGTCAAATTTCAGAGGTTATCAAATAATTAATGGATTATCTTACCTGAAGAGGTTCAGTTGGTTCAATTAAATAATAAAGGGTATGGTTGTATAAATAAAGTCCCAGAGGCTTTGATTTTACAATATAATCCTTAATACAGGTATCACAGGAAGCACAGAAGGTCTTGATTTGACATGAATTGCAATTATTATTTATTTCTTAGCAGATGCCCTTATCCAGGGCGACTTACAATTGTTACAAGATATCACATTATTTTTACATACAATTACCCATTAATACATTTGGGTTTTTACTGCAGCAATCTAGGTAAAGTACCTTGCTCAAGGGTACAGCAGCTGTGTCCCCCACCTGGGATTGAACCCACAACCCTCTGATCAAGAGTCCAAAGCCTTAACCACTACTCCACACTGCTGCCCCCCACCCTGCAAATCTAACATGAAACACATCAGTACGACAGGACGTAGTAGTAACCCAATACAATTGTGATTCTGTATACTGAAATGGCCTGGAAAGGACCTTTAGGGTTAGATTGGGCACCGCTGATCTACGTAATGTAGCAAATCCCCAACAAGGATAATAAAAGTACACTATAAACACTGAATTGTTGATCTAATTACTCTCTTTCATAGTTATTTAACTCTGTGTTTTATCAAGCTGAAAAACAAACAACAGTATGCATACTATGCACTGTGTGTGTGCTTGCAAAGTGTTTGTTTTAATGTTAGGAATTCCTTACCGGATCTCCTTTTTCTCCTTTGAACCCTGCAGGCCCAATTGCACCACTGCTGCCACTTTCACCCTGCAGAACAAAAGACACCCCAATCACGCATTCAAAATACATGAATAAATACACAACACAAATAAATATATACATTAGCAATACAGCATATATACATGCTGTGCAAAAATCTTAGACATGTTGCATTTTTCTACTCTGATGCATTATGAGCATCAACAATTTACTCAAAGCCTACACTAGTGTTTTCTACTATTATAACAACCTTGACTTGCTTAAAGAAGGAAAAACATTGAGTGAAATAGCTCACATCACTTGATTTAAGGTGTGGTATCTGAAGCATAAACAATAAGTACAGAGAAACATCATCTGTAATTGACAAACCTAGGACTGCAAGACCCAAAAAGCTGTCTAAGATGGATGAGCAATACTTGAAGATAATATCCTTAAGGAATAGAAAGAAGGCAAGCATTAAATTGACAACAGAACTGGCAGAAGGCACAGGTGGCGTTGTCCATCCATCAACGTCCAAACCATTGTTCCAAAGTCCTGTGTTCTTTCTGTGTTCTTGTGCATATTTTAGCCTTTTAGTCTTGTTCCCCTTTCTTAACAGAGGTATTCTTACTGCAACACATCCTTTAAGTCCTGATTTCAAGAGGGACCTTCGTATTGTTGATGGATGGACAACGACACCTGTACCGTCTGCCAGTTCTGTTGTTAATTCAACACTTGTCTTCTTTCTATTCCTTAAGGATATTATCTTCAAGTATTGCTCATCCTTGTTAGATAGCTTTTTGGGTCTTCCAGTCCTGGGTTTGTCAATTACAGATGTAATGTGTACTTCTTGATTATGCTTCGGATAATACACCTTGAAATTCGAGTGATGCGAGCTATTTCACTCAATGTTGTTCCTTCTTTATGCAAGTCAAGGTTGTTATAATAGTAGAAAACATTAGTGGAGTTTTTGAGTAAATAGTTGATGCTCATAATGCATCAGAGTAGAAAAATGCAACATGTCTAAGACTTTTGCACAGCAGTGTACATTCCAACACCTGAAGTTCATACAGTCAGTCTAGCCATGCAGGTAACTTTGATGTCATGCCTCATTTGAAAGGAAGCATTTCTAAAAGCACAGCACGCAGGCACTGCTTGTAACATGAATGAACAACTAACAGAATCTGTTAAGCTGCGATCTACTCACCTCAGCTGTAGTATTGATTTCCTTTAATTGAAGGTGCTAGTTCATCTACCTGTGTTTGTTTTTTGACAGTGAACGAAACAATGATAGAAAAAAGCAAATGGAAATGACTCTGACCTTTTCACCTTTTGTGCCAGCTAGACCAGGTGGGCCAACCTCCCCCTGCAGCAAACACACAAACAAAATATTTTTTTCTGTCAGCAAATATTCTAAACATTTCAAATCTGGATGGAAGGGTTTCAAATAAAGTTGTATCCTTCGTGTTAATTTGTACGTCATCTGCATTCAAGCGAATGAACAGATTCCCACCAGGGACACAAGCTTTAATTGATTGCAGTGTTTTGTGTAGGAAACTGGGAGCTAAGCATTATGCAGGTAAGAAATGCAAAACCCTTCCTCTGAAAATGTTTTTCATCAAGCAACCACAATAAAAATATCATCAATCTGAAAACCTCCTGCATAAATGAAGGGTACTCCTTGAATGCGCAAAGAACCAACAAGCCCCAGAAAGGAGAAAGTGGATTGTTTACGGCCATTGTCATGAGTGAAATAACCACAGCACTCCATAGAATATTCTGTTTATGTAGCATGTACAATGTATAGAAAAGGAAAGTATGAAATTAAACAGCTGAATTCACCAGTCATTCTGGTGCTGGTTTTGAATGAATGCAAGATACATGTAGATCCAATCAGTCATTCAGCTGCCGTTGGTTTGCTATGAATTGACTCTTTTTGACATCTGTTTATCCAAAGTGCATCATGCCATCTTTTTTGGAATCCCAATGAAAGTCAATGGCACAAGATTCTACTTGAATATAAATACAGGTCCTTACTGTACCTTCTCTCCAGTGGGATGATTCTACTTGAATATATACACAGGTAGATCACTTCCCTTTACTGTACCTTCTCTCCAGTGGGATGATTCTACTTGAATATATACACAGGTAGATCACTTCCCTTTACTGTACCTTCTCTCCAGTGGGATGATTCTACTTGAATATATATACAGGTAGATCACTACCCTTTACTGTACCTTCTCTCCAGCGGGACAGGTGCAGTTGAGTGTCTTGTTTCCACGTTGCTGCTCTCCATTTACTGTTGGAGTGATTTCGATGACAGGAGCCTCTGTCACAAACTTGACTTGGCACTGGAAAAAAAAAAATCTGATACTTAAATTCTTTAGAGCGTAAGTGAAAATTGAATCAAAGAAGATAACCAGTACTACCAATAAAGTAAATATATACAGAAAAGACCACCAAGCATGTTATTATAGGAAAAGCATTTGGAAAATATTCTTTATCTATAAAGACTTTTTGTCAAAATGAATTGTACTGGTTTCTATTAGTATCACATGTCATGTTTTTCTGTTTACACCCTGAAGTTGAGATGTTATTGCAGAAGACAATAGTAACTCTGGACTCATCTGTTATACTTACTGGACCAGAGGGGATGTCACAGCAGGTCTCAAGCTCTGCATGCCTGGAGTCACAGTAAATCACCATCCTTTGCAGGTCAAACTGAAACACATGTGAGCAAATGGATGACTTGACATTCCACTGGATATCGACAGGAGCCTTGCATCATCTCTGCCTGGCCACATTGCAGCGCACTGAAGTGCATGTCTAGTGCACCCAATGATGGACACACAAGTCTATCATGCTGTCTTCTATGTTGGTTATTTATCGAATGTTAAATCATCAGAACTTTCTGCCGGGCTAAGATGGATTTACACTTGGATGTGACATGTGGAGTTTATTTTATGTCCTGTGGGATAGGCTGGAATTTGTGTTACTGACACTCTGTTAGGTGGCTTTCACACTCAGTGGCCTTTATCCCGAGAGGAGAGTTAACTAATTTATTTAAAAAACACACTTACAATTAGGGGTGTAATATCTTACGGTAGGAAAGTGAGGGATAGATTAAGACTAGGTGAAACTGCTTTACCCATGTGGATGACCTGGGGGAGACTTCAAGGCTAGACTACATAAGAACATGATAACTTAAGAAAAGTTTGGGAATGAAACAAGCCAATCTATAGGACACTCACAAAAGCATAGAAATCACATAGCAGATAACAGTGCAATTGCAGTGATCGTATGATTTATGATTGATAATATATACTGCAGTGGCAGCAGATTACATGGGTCTGAATCAAGCAAGCTATTCTTTACAGCATCTACAATACCAGAAGTACTGTGTTAGGAAGTGGAACATCACAATGCCAGTGATTCTTTCACTCACATCAACAGGAACGCTGTCATAGAGTCTCTTTCCAATGACCGTCTTTCCCTGGATGTCAATGTTCTCCCTCTCCTCGATAGGCAGCGTCTCTACAAGTTTGCAGTCGAGGTAGAGGGACACTGCCTTAGCCTCCACACTCAGAGCGATCTTGTGCCAGTTGCGATCAAACAGGTCACTAACAGCAGGACTCTTGAAGACGGTTCTCACAGCATCCTTTGTCACTCCGACAGCATTGTATTCCACTGCCTTGTTCGGGCCGTCCAACCGGATGGACACCTGCAGAGAAACCAGCATTGCTTCGGTCAATGTGTCCTCTTCGTTGTGCTATATGAAAGCAAACTTTATAGACTAATTAGCTGAGGGTGCGATTGTCTCAACATGATTTACTGCTGGCAGTGGTCCAGAAAACTGACAGAAGTTCAGCAGTTAACTGATGAGTTACAGATTATGTAGGACAGGATCTTATGAAAAATAAAACCCTTTACATCATTGACCTGTTCATAAAGCTTATTCATGGAATGTGCTGAGTGTTAATGTCATTGAGACACCAGGAACCAGTGAACATCAGAATTATGTAACAACTTACTTGAAAGCCCCTTGGTTTCTGATATTTATACTCAAACTCGGTCAAACACAGTAATCAGTGTGCAAGCAGATTATTTTTTATTGCACAGCTAGTTCTGGACTAGATCCCTATTGTGACGACAACAAGGAGTGACGCCATGACAGCGGGTGGAGAAGTACTTGCACAAAGTGTGTGAAAGCACTAGATACGAACGCAGTAGGAATTCCATCTACATTGCATGTGTATCCAGGATAAACAGTTAACACACTTGAACATTTGGATCAGAAGATTAAAGATATCTTTCTTAGTATGCATGCAGCACACCAGCACTGGCAGACTGGGTTTGTAGACATTCACATCATGAATATTTTAAACCAATGCAAATGGCTAACAAACCTGTGGTATCCCATACTTGTCAAAGATCTGCCAGATATACCAGTCTTCTTTTCTTGAGGTTTTTCTGAACTTAAATGTGGTGACAAAAGCATATTCATCGGGCAGACCTTGAGGGAACACGTCTCTGTTAAATAAGAAAAGAAAACAGACAAACATGGCATGTTTTATAGTGTAAAGGACACACTCTTGAAAATAAAGACACAGGTGGCATGTTTTATCCTGTTTTCTACAGTATCCAGGGATTAATATGGATTAATCTATGGAAATGTAAATGTTAAATTGATTTCTGAGGTAGTTCAGCAGCTAATGCATGGCTGCTGTTGGAAGAAGTCACATTGTTTTCTCATCTTCTCTTCCCTCTCTTTTGTGTTCTTACAATGTACTTCATGTCCTGTGTCCCTTTTTCTGCTTGTGCTTATTTTTCCCCACAAACCTCACACATCTGTTGCCTGTTCTTTGTGGAATACTGCTCTCAGCATTTCCATTCAATATAGCTTATGTGTTTCAATGTACAACCAAGCAATGAGTAAGGAATGAATGACAGTCCATTTACCAAGCAAGCCACAGACCATGCACTTCCTGGACGTCAATCCCAAACTCTGCCTCGACCCCGTGTGCATTCTGTGCCATTAAGGGCTTTTTTGTTTTGTTTTTGTTCAGACATGCCATTCGATTTTTACCCACGTGACAGATAATTGTAAATCAGCATTGTCTATTTGAAGTTATCTAAATAAATTTACATTCTGCATGACAAAAAGCACAATTTTAAATTAAGTTTATAAAATAGATATTCCCATTATTTTTTATTTCCATTTGGCTGCTGCTCGCTGGTGAGTGAGCCGTCTCCCTGTATGCTAGTAGTTTCCATAACAGCGAATTCTGCTTCCATTCATTCTTCTTGATCTCGTTAACATGCATTTTGATTAACGAGTTCCCCTTATTTAGTCTTTGAGACAGGAAGTGATGTACGTGACCTGCAACATTTAAGCTTTTTAACAAGAAATGCGTTCATTAACGACCTCATCGACTCAATTTGAAAACATTAACGGATTGATTTAATTAACACATTTAGTTTGAAAATCACTTGCTACCAAAGTTCTCGATACTATACCATGAGTTCGATACAATACTGTTTTTTGAAAATCCTGCTTGTGGTGACTTGTTACATACAGATGTAATGAGGTTTGTAATAGTTTTTTACTCTGACACCATCATTGGAGTATAATAAAATGCCTTTATTTTTCTAGCATTGCATAATGAAGGTACATGTCAAAATAACATTTAGAATTCCAAGGTGTTGACAGGACATTGACTCTCAACATGGACCTCATTGTCTAATTGGCCCCAAGGGACTGGAAACAGAGACACTATTCAGTTTGATGTTCCTCTGAGATCATAAGCCGTTTATTCTACATTCATCTGTGCAATCTGGAAGGATAACACTTATAGGCCGATAAATATGATAGCATGAATAATGAGACACAGGTTGGGTACCCGTGCTGACCTCTAGTATTTACTACCTACATGGTATGGCTCCCGATCACCGCTCGCATCCAGTTCAAGACTCTTGTACCCGCCTACCAATGCCTTGACCAGACTGCACCCAGCTACCTCCAGACCCTCATCTCTCCCTACACCCCCACCCGACCTCTCCGCTCCACCTGCTGTACCTCCGCTATGCTCCCCTGCCTCTAGTGTCCGCTCCTTCTCCACCTTCGCCCTGCAGTGGTGGAACGACCTTTCTACGGATGTCAGGACTGCCCAGTCTCTGACCACCTTCCGGCGCCTCCTTAAGACACACCTCTTCAGACAACACC
Source organism: Acipenser ruthenus (assembly GCF_902713425.1). Lineage (NCBI taxonomy): Eukaryota > Metazoa > Chordata > Actinopteri > Acipenseriformes > Acipenseridae > Acipenser > Acipenser ruthenus. Next base: position 1,717,887 of record NC_081191.1, read on the forward strand.
TGTAAAACTCAACTCTTCCCTTCTGGACAATATAGCACTCTGCCTTTAATGCACTTTAACTTGCACTTATCTGCTCCCTATTTTACTGTATTTAACCCTGCACTTAGCCCAATCTGTAGTATCTTGTATTTCACTTGCACTCGTATTTAACCCTGATGTAACTATCAACACTTATCCGCTCTTGAACTGCCCCAATATCAAATCATACGGTGTTTTGTATTTGTTCTTATTAGGACTAAATTAATTGTATTTTGTATCTTGCTCTTAATTGTACTGTAATTCTTGATATGTATTTTTTGTATACAACTAAGTCGCCCCGGGAAAGGGTGTCTGCTAGGAAATAATAATAATAATAATAATAATAATAATAATAATAATAATAATAATATGGCAAATTGGCAATGGCTTTTGGCACCCAGAGTGGAATGTTCTTTTTCTAGATTTTTGATGTAATCATATGGTAGGCCAGTGCCAATTTGGTTCAATTGACATCATTCCATGTGTCAAAATGTGTCAAATTCTAGGGAATTATCATCTTTCTGAGACATGAATACACTTCCTTATCTCCTGTAATCCCATTGCAAAAGTGCCAATAAAACTTGGTAACTGTTTCCTTGTGATTGTTAAAAGCATATTCTCAAGAGTTTCACAATAGGCTTGCCTGAGTAATCTCAAAACAACTTAATCTATTTATATATTTATTTATAAATAAAAATAAAATAAATCTGAAATCTCAGCTGTAAGCCAGACTCTCGTTGGACCTCAATCAATGAAACCTTTGCTTGCAGTTTCTGAGATTGTAACCGATAGAAAGTATTTTAATACAAAGTACTTCTCTTATAATAATTAGATTAGTTATAGCCTGAATTGATTTGGTGTTGATAATCGTACATGTTTCACCAGACCCATTTTGTTACATGCAGTTCACGCATTGCTGAGCAAGGAGGGGTAACCATAATAGAAAACACATCAATAGTATGTAGTTAAAATACAAATAAAACATCAATGGAATTAGTAGTCGCAGTAGCCTATTGGCACAACTTTAGCACAGCACATCACGTTTGTGCTATGAGGTAATCTTAAGGGAGACATTTAACACACAATTACAGTACATTTAATCAACCTCAAAGATAAAAAAAGAAGAAAAAAGCAAGGATGAGACGTAGAATACTCCAGTTACATCTGCTGTAAACATGATGGCAACGATTAGCTAAGTATAATTGGAATGTTCCTCTAATATCATTCGAAAATCTTACAAACTTGTTGTAAACAGCTATTATATGACAATGCGTGTTTGATTCAATGTACAGTTCTTATGATGCGTGACATCTGAAATGTTAGAATAACCCCTCATTACTTACCATAAAATGACACCCACTTAGAAGTTTGTTGTAAATCCATGTTAAAATAAAAAAGGACAGGGTCAAGTGTTTGATTTTCAGGAATAATAGCGCTACTATCATAGTGTGCTACCTGTAAACATAGCCATAGTAAGAATGTGCACAAAACCACACCTATATGTAAACATAACAAACTATGAATTTGAACCAATCCCAAAATAAACCCAGTATCTCACTTACTCAGTCCGCTCAACGATGGGCATAGTCCCAAGTCGTACATAAGAACTCTGCTCATCATCCTCCTTCATACCAAAATGATCTTTCACGTTGAAAAAATCCATTAGGTCAAAACCTGCCAGAAGAAAGACATACTCTTAAAAAATACTTAAGTGGAAAACAATTACGTATTTAAGTTGTTACCACCACCTGTCATATAAAATACATGCTTTTAGTGTTACATATTGAGTGTATTAACATCATGGTTTTCACTAATGAAAAGTATATAATTAATATATATATATATATATATATATATATATATATATATATATATATATATATATATATATATATATACATATATGACATTGTCCAAATTCCAAATGTGGCAACCTAGGTTAAAATGTGAAGGTGATATACATATTGAAATGAAAAATATTGGAATAAAATAAAGAAATCTGACAAGAAAACACTGTGCTGAAGAACCGAGGCGAGCGCATGGGGCAAGGAGTGGAAAGCGTTTGTAAACTGCTCTGCAAATTATTATAATTTTTCTTACAAGCAACCCAGTTTTTACAAAACTGTACCGCGACTTTCCGACTAACTGACCTTCAGTATACAGACCTGGCTTACTTAAAGTATGTCCAAGAGTAGAGGGAAATGTAATCCGACAGAATCAACCCCCGAGTTTGACAGGGCCCTATCAGCTACTGACAACATGGCGACCGCGGATGATGAGTCGGATCCGGCTTTGATCAGAGAGCCATTCGAGCCAAGGTGTCAGCGCTCTGGAATGAGTTCCTCGCAGAGCTTGGGTCTTCAGTATCTGCAGTACAAACCAGTTTCAACTCAGGGGCAAAACCTTAAGAATATGGCGCCCTTGTTAATGGATGTTGACGATCGGCTCACATCTGTTGAGTCACTGTGCTCTTCCCTGTCTGCTGAAAATACAAAAATGAAGCTGAAACTGGATGTGGAAAGTTGGTCATGCAGGCAGAACGTCACAGGGGGCTGAGGTGTCTATCTTTATAGCGTCTTTCTTCACAGAGGTAGTTGGTGAGGGAAGCTTTTATAAGCCACCAGTGATTGATCGAGCACACTGCTCCTTGGCCCCAAAGCTGCGGCACGGTGATCCCCCATGATCATACGATTGCATCCTTATCAAACCAAAGAGCAGATCCTCCGTCTCTCAAGTGGGCAGCTTTATTTTCAGGAGTCCCAGGTTTTTGTGTTCCCTGATCTTAGTGCTGAGCTGGCACAGCGTTGGGAAAACTTCATTGAAGTCAAATCACAGTTATGTGCTGCTGGAATCAAAGTATGGATTATAGCATCCTGCCCGTCTTTGCAGTACATTCAATGGAGCTAGCCAAGTGTTTGAATCGTCACAAGACGCTCCTACTTTCTACAAGGACCAGATTCTTCGCTCCTTGCTGTCAGTACCAACCACTGAACGAGTCACCATCGACTCCACTGAGGGCTCCTCATTTTTTATTTGTTTAGTTAGCAGATGCCTTTATGCAAGGTGACTTACAGAGACTAGGGTGTGTGAACTATGCATCAGCTGCATATAGTGTCCACTGTAATTTTGGGTTTCTAGTTTATTAATTCGCATATGTTTTTGTAGTGGACAAGTACACCTCAGGTTTATAACATGACAGGTGCATACAGAATAGAAACTGCAGGTGAAATGTCACTCCGTTTGGTGAGTCACATGAAATGGTATAGTCAGTGGTGGAGGATGATGTTTCACATCTGTTTTGGCATGGTCTGGGCAGTGCTCATTGGTTGTGTATTGTCTCTACATTCCTTCTATTATGATAGCACACTCAGCTGGGATGTGCAGGGTGTGGTCAGGGGGGCAGGAGCAGAAGATTTCTCTCTATGCAGATGATATTCTTTTGTACATTGCTGACCCTGCATCCTCTCTGCCCCACGTTCTTTCTATATTAGGTCAATTTGGCAAATTCTCTGGATATAAACTGAATCTCCATAAGAGTGAATTGTTCCCCATCAACTCGGCTGCCATAAATTATCCTCTCTCCACCTTTCCTTTAAATTCACATATTTTTGTATCACAATAATGTTAGGTTATTATCATAACCCTGGTTCCCTGAAATAGAAATGCAACCATTACCTAATGGGTATTTATCCTTTAATACCATCTCACCCGAATAGATATATAAAAGCTGCACATAGTGCCTGCGACGTAGTCGTGCCCGCCCCCAAGAACATAAACGACCACTGACACAAGTATCGTCATTTTTCCTTCAAGACTGCTGCAATCATGGATGCAGTGACCTTGAAGGTTAATGGTTACATTTCTATTTCAGGGAACCAGGGTTATGATAAAAACCTAACATTCCCTATCAAGTACGAAATGTAACCATTACCCCATGGGTAGAACTACCAAAGCTGTCGCAAGGCAATATTGCAGACCAACTGGAATGCTACAAGGCTCGGCCAAGGCCACCTTGTGCGTTACCATGAGGAACCCCAGTACAATAGATAGGGCTAAAAAATTGGTCGAGCTCGAGGCCGCCCTTAGCACTTGTTCCAAAACCAGGATTTTGTGGATCCATGACATTCAGCTGATAGAACCGCATAAAAGTATGGGGAGTAGCCCACACCTCTGCATCGCAAATGTCTCTGACAGATGAACCCTGAAATAAAGCCCACGAAGTTGCCATGCCCCTGGTCGAATGGGCAGTGAGCTTCTCTGGAGGGGGCAAGTTGGCTCGCTCATATGCAGTCTTAACTGTGTCTGTAATCCATCTTGGTAACCTTTGTTTAGACAGAGCTTTCCCATGGGACTTAGCCCCATAACAAATTGCTCAGACTGCCTCCAACTTTGAGTAGCTGGACACACCCCAAACAGACTAGCAAGTAAAATTACCCCAAACTATTACCACTTAATAGTCATTAAAAACACTCAGAACGTTCATCCACACATCAGAAAGCTCCATTGCAGGGTAGTAACACACATGGATGCCATGGAACATTAGGGTAGAATGCAAGACATTGAAAAGGTAAGAACTTCTGTAAAGCAGAGATTGAACATGTTTACAATAACAGAAGAGGCACCATTTACCAGTTTGTGCTCAGAACTAAATCCGGATTATCAGGCATTAACTTGGTAGTTGACCTTGTTTGTATTGCCTCTTACCTTCCCAACACAGTCAAACACCAGACCGTAATACCTTCTCAGTTCTATTTCTTACATATGTTATAAAAAAAAAAAAAAACAAACATCATGAATGATGCTGTAGGGTGTGAATCTGGCCCATGAAATGTTGAAAATATATTTCAAAGAAGAACACACAAACGCAATTGACTTGTTTTTCCCATTGTGCTTTTTCTGGAGCCAAGCTATAATGGTAATGTACATCAATTGGGATACTTGAAACTCATGCAGTGTAACAGTGAGAGTTTGGTGATTCTACGCATGGTGTGGTAGTGTCTTTTGCACTTAAAAGCTGATTGGCTGAATCTGTGAGGCTTATAATTAAGGTTGATTGAAGTGTAAATCAGTAAATATTTTGTAGGATTACGGAAATCAAATTTAGAAAAGTAAGATCATTGGTGTCGTTTACATGCACAAGTCATGACAGTTTTCTTCAGGACGTGTTTACCATACTTTTCAGGAAATACGTTGATATGCAGTTCTGATTTAGGAAAAAAATTGTCCGTACCAATGCAGATTGCTCAATTCATAGTCATTTAGGGGAGGGGGTATTTAAATGTATGTGTCTTCTTACTAAGTAGAAAAAGAACGACTCTGAATATCGTGAGGAGAGTTTCATGGGTTGCCATGAAGATAAAAACATTCAACAAGAGAAATGAATTCACGCGTTGTCCCACACATTCTGAATTACGCTGCACATTAGCTACTTGTTTGTCTGGTTACCTTTCCAACACACCTTTCTAACACTAGAACCGCCTTTTACAATACATGTTTTTATTTTGAATATAACCTACAATATTCTTTGTGCATATATATATATATATATATATATATATATATATATATATATATATATATATATTAGCCTGTCAGTTCCTTCGTTTTGTATAAGAATGCGCCAGGGAAAATATCAGTAGGAGAGATTTCATCTTGAAGCTAGCCACAGCACTTCAGCAAAAACATTTCGATCATTTCAATCAGAAAACTGCAAAGCTGCAATCTGCAGCAGCTCAACCTGGATTCTGTGCTGCGAGTGACACACACACAAGAGAAATCATATGGTACTTTTGTTTTAGATTAAAAACTACTTTTGTTTTTACAGTTTTGTATGTACATAAACCTGTTTACACACTAGTTTGTTTTGAAATGTTTATTTTATTATAGTGCCTTATATGTGGTAAGTTAGGAAATAAATCCTTTCATGTTTAATTGTTCATTTAAATATGGCATTTCAGCTGTGCAGATGTTTGATATGATGTGCTTGAATAAAACTATTGAGTTCTATCTGATAGTTTGTCTTTTATTGGTGATGTTTAAAATGTACCGTGATAATGACTGCCGTCGAAGGTTGTAGGTAAGAGTATAACCACGGCGGTTCTTTAAAGTAGTCCATAAATGTACAGTGTGTGTGTGTGTGTGTGTGTGTGTGTGTGTGTGTGTGTGTTTTATACGGCCTTTCTGCTGGAGATTACATGATACTAAGTCAGAAGAACTGGATCTTGACTGCTGAAACCTTGTGAGTCACAAGCACGATTCCTGCTCCGGTTTACATGGGTTTTACAGATATTTTTATCATGAGAAAGTGATTGACCCTGCTGTTAAAGTCATGCTGACAAAAGGACGTCCTTTTGCTGTTTCACGATGTATTCGCGTGACGTCACACAGTCATGACTGTAGAGTTGATTTTCATGTGCACGTAAACCAAGCCATTGTGTATCCTGTCCTGTGTGGCTACCATTCACAGGGGATTAGTCTGCTGTTTGCCTTTTCACTTTTACCCAGAGATTAACAAGCAGAAGCCACTGATATTGTGAGTACTTCCTTTCTAAGGGGAAGAACATACAAAATAACACTATACTTGTATACTATACTTTCTAAATAGATAAACATTTTACTATAAAGAGTATGAATCCCATTGACAAAGCAGTATGCTAAACTGTCATTTGCGCTTAATATTTAATTCAGGTGCTTCTTGTTCATGGCTTACAGGTTTTGTCCATGTAATGAAAGATCAGCATTCAATTTGCAATAACATTCATAGAGTTTATACTACAATTTAAGTTACAGTAATGCAAAACAACATTCACAGTACCGTTCTGTACTGTGCTGTATTTAAATGGTGTTTCAAACAGTGAACAACACATTAAAAAAAACAGCAAACCTACAGCTTGCAACACTGAAACCTACAGTAATGAAAAAAAAGAAAAAGACTGCATCATAAATACAATATAAATACAATATACAAGATAAATGCAACATAAAGGGTGAGTGCACTTGTGATATGAGCAGAACTATCGGCTAGCATATTTAAGGGTTAAAAGCACTTGAAGGTCTTTTTTTCCTTTAAAATAAGTTTGGCAGCAGCATGTGCTTGATGGAGCTTTTCCAAACAAATCCCTTTTCACTTTCCAGAAGAGCAATCCAGATGTCATTTTAAGTTCGATTTCCTTTAACAGATGTGTTACAGAGAGTGTTAACAGCTCTCCATTTCTATCAGAAAGCCAAAATAGTATACGCATGCATTTCCAGGGATATTCTTTAAATATAATATTGTAAGAAGATAAAAACATAAAAAGGTCAATTGGTTTTAGTCTGTAAAAATGAAATGAAATGAAATTTCCTGCATATTTTGAGTTACTATACTGGAAAACAAACACATTGCATGTGCTTGAATTACAAAATAATGTATTCTTTAGTTCTAATTTTGTAAAATTAGCAGGTGTTTTTTCTCTTTTGAAAAAAAAAAAAGGTGTACATTACAAACTGGATTAAGCACTATGGTGCAAAATCCTGACTCAACCGTCTCTTTCAATGAACAGATCTTTTTGACCAGTGGTGTACCACAGGGATCAGTATTATTATTATTTTATTATTATTATTATTTATTTCTTAGCAGACGCCCTTATCCAGGGCGACTTACAATTGTTACAAGATAGCACATTCTTTTTACATACAATTACATTATATACTTTTTACACAATTTTTTTACATAAATCTGCTATTCCTAATCTACATGATTTAGATTTTGGTATAGTAAGCAAACTTGTTAAATTTGCAGACGACATAAAAACAGGAGGAGTGACAAACACTGTTGCAGCAGCAAAGGTCATTCAAAATGATCTAGACAGCATTCAGAACTGGGCAGACATATGGCAAATGACATTTAATAGAGAAAAGTGTAAGGTACTGCATGCAGCCAATAAAAATGTGTATTATAAATATCATATGGGAGATGCTGAAATTGAAGAAGGAATCTATGAAAAAGACCTAGTATATGTTGACTCAGAAATGCCTTCATCTAGACAATGTGGGGAAGCTATAAAAAAGGCCTTCAAGATGCTCGGACTGTGTGTCTTCCAGTTAAGAGAAACTAAGTCTACACTGTAATGCTTAAACTGAAGTGATTCTCAGCATGTAATTTGGATTGGCATCAAGCAGCATGTACTCAACACAGAACACTATTTTGAACTGGTATAGAAACCCCTAGCTCGAATGGGTGAAGTCTGCAGAAAGAAAGCTAAAAGAATTGCCCTGGAACTGAAACCAAAGAGCCAGTGAACTCCTTTGATCCTGTAAGCTTGTAACAGCTGTACACGCTGCTCACTTGAGTAATCTCTGATTATACCTCTTCACAGAATCATTAGGCTGATGCAGTAATCCATTGTCTCTTCTAAGCAGAAGGGCTCTTCATAGGGTTGACTTTATTCCAGTCAGTGTACTGCTGTGTATTACTGAAGCCAGCCTTTATGTGCTTCTGTTTCATAAAGGGATTGCAGAGTTTTAAAACAGCTGTTGGGATTAAATTGTGAGGTACTTTGACATAAAAATCACATAGTATACCTTTACTAACTTTGCAATATTTGCGCCATTTTAAAAAAGAAAAATGTTAATGTTGCATGACGACCTATATGAATCGATCATGAAAGGCAATGCAGTGGTGGGTACTGAGTGTCTTTGGTTACACTAAGTATGGTCAACATACTGACTTTAGTAAAATATTAGGGATAACTTTCAGTATCAAGTAAAGGGATATGGCTGTTAATGCCTGTACTGTTTGTTACAGAAACACCCAAACAGGAAAGCAGACCAGTGGCATATAATCCCAGACCAGAAATTCATTCAGTGCATACCAGTGGTTAATGTGTGGTTAATGTCCCAGTGCTATATTTGACCCTTCTGTTTAAAAAGGCACTTCTGGTTATTTAAAACAATAAACTACAGGGCCAGATTAGGACTATATTATGAACTAGTGCTGGTGCCGTAGTAGTGCGTGGCAGGTATACCATACCATCATACCATGATATCCGATATACTAAAATAATATCATGGTAATGTTCAAATATAAACAGTAATATACTTTTGAGCTCTGCATAGTGAAAGTAATAAACCTACTTATTTAACTTATTTAAAGAAAGCTTTTTCATTTTCTAAAACGGTTTCAAGAACATAAAACATTACTGTATTTATAAAAACTGACTTTAAATGACCCATGAGTTAACACTTTGCAGTTACAGCCTTTATTTGCCTGAATAAAGGTCTCCACATTTAAATTGGCTACTGAAAATCTGTTTGTGATTTAAATGTGTATTTTCTCTGTTTATCTGTTTATTTAGGTTTATTTTTGTCTGTTTGATGACTCCGTTATTCATTTTTTAATATATATTTTTGCATAGGAATTATAGATCATAACAACATTGATTATGATTTAGTTTTGGTCTAGTGGGCATAAGTTATCTTTTATTGTTTCAAGCACCCAATAAAGTTTCTTAAATTCTTTATTTCATTAAAATACCACAACTTGTAGGACCGCATGAAGGATGTCTGTGGTCACCATTGTATGGAAGAAATAGTTCACCAAACTCCTACATGTCATGTTTAGTCATTCAGACTAACTGATTTCATTCTTCATTGTGGCAGGCTGGCTGGTGGATGACGTCACATACCCAGTAAGAACACACAGACAGGCAGTACTGGGGTTGAAACTGAGACGCAATGGCTGTGCTCAGTGTTTCATTAAACAAATAAATAAAAGATTTAAACAAAACACACGGCACTTTGGACCAAAATAAATAGATAAACAAAACAGTGGATGAACAAACAAACACACATCATGCTGGCTCTCCAGCACAACGTAGCAATTGTTAGGTTTTAGTTTTGGTTTTAGTTTTAGTTTTAGTTTTAGTTTTGGTTTTAGTTTTCGTTTTTCGTTGTTTACCTCCTGACTCTCCACTACAGTTCTCCACGCTGAACACTTCTCTGTGCAGCCATTCTGCAGGTCTTTTATATTCTGACCGAGGGGTTAACTAGCTAGTAATTATCTTATTACCCCTCGGCCAGAGTCTGCACGAGTTTAATAATGATGTGCAACTGTCAGCTAGTTAAATACTCAGTAGCTGATCAGTCATGCATCCTCACAAGGTTCTAAAAACAAACAAAACAATAACACATAATAAAATATATAGCAAATCATAATAATAACAGAAAGCGGCGGGACACTTCATCTGTACTGTATGGCAGGTCCCTCAAGTAAAAATAACATTTTAGTCTTTAAGAAATGTCCACCAGCTTTCTTAACTAGCTTCCTGTGAGCAACAATGTTGTTGGCTGCTTCTTCACTTTGTACCAGTTTTCATTAGCCGCCAGATCCCATCTAAGAGCCACCAAGTCAGTCAATTTCAAGGCTATCCACCATATTTCCAAGAACAGCCTGTGGGGTAAGCATTGCAAGCTTTTCTTTGGCTACTTGGTTTCAGCACAGTATTGTTAATTGGCTTCTTCTTTTGATACTTTTTACTACCATCAAGATGTAGGTATGTGTCATTCGAGCTGATTGCGAAATCCGCAAAGCACTAACAAATATACCATCTTTTATTTTGATCCAAAATCACTGAAATCTTTTGTTATTTACAGGTTTAGAGACTTTTTTTTTTTAATGACTGACCATAACTTTATGGACGGTTGGCAATCTTGCTTCACAGGCAAATTACTTTTAAAAGAATGTGCAATAAGCAATGCAGTGGCTAAAATGTTCTTAGGCTATCTTTTGTAGATATCATTACAGATATCAGTTTTGTGCTAAACAATAAAATAAAATTTATTGGGAATGGATCTTTGTCAAGTCAAAGTTTTCTGTTGGTCACCATAAACAAGGGCAATATTGTGATTGGTTGTATGAAATCTGTTTAGTTTGTATAGCACAACTGAACTTATGTGAGGGGTGTAATTAAACTAAACATGCATATTAGCAGTAGGTCTAAAATTGGGCAGTATTCATAAATCAAATACAAACCTGCATATAACAATTTGATTACGCTTTCCTCTATTCCAAATTGATTAATTCAGAATAATCAAGTACTGTTTTTTTGTTTGGAAGTTTTCTTAGTTCCAGGTTAGAATAATATTTTTTTCAAAGTAATAGATGCAAAACACATAGCTTTGTTGTATTTAATTAAAAGGTGCATACTATATATGATGAGCATCATGTAACGAGCAAAGGAAACACAACACATAAATAATGCACTGCTGTAGTAATAAACCAAC